>NC_047126.1:23011072-23611072 GCF_009829125.3 Periophthalmus magnuspinnatus
TTAAAATGTCAATTTATCAGGAGATACACAGTTAAAGACAGTCATACCTTTTAATTTACTTTGTCACGGGCCACATAAAATGATGTGGCGGGCCGAATTTGGCCCACGGGCCTTGAGTTTGACACATGTGGTCTAAAACAATATGACTGACATGCTAGCCAAACATGTAAAAATG
This sequence comes from Periophthalmus magnuspinnatus, assembly GCF_009829125.3. Lineage (NCBI taxonomy): Eukaryota > Metazoa > Chordata > Actinopteri > Gobiiformes > Gobiidae > Periophthalmus > Periophthalmus magnuspinnatus. The sequence continues at coordinate 23,011,248 of NC_047126.1, forward strand.
GAATCAGTCAGATGTTGTTAACAAATATGAGCAAAAACGTTGGAGATTTTGTGAATATTTCATGATGTTTTGTAAAGAGTTTTTTTATAGAAAGTTCTGAAAGGTGGTGTTTCATAGAGTGAGGTTTTTTTTGTTATTTGACTGAGCTTTCTAACAAAAATCAAACAACATGTGAGCAAGAGAATACAGAAGTAAACAAAGAATCAGACAAAAAGTAAATAAACAAACACTAAACCAATGTAAAGTATGTGTACTTGTTGAGTGTAAATACTTGATCCACAACGCGCTATGTGTATAAATGAGTTGATGTTGATAAAGTACACAGTCTGTCCTGGCTGGCACTTCCTCTGTCTCTATAGCTGTCCTAATATCAACAGTATCACAACCAACCAACACAACCAAAAACATTTCATCTTTGACCAGGGCCGTCCCGAGCCTTCAGGGGGCCCTAAGCTGAGTTTGTCTCTGGGGCCCCTGACAGTGGATGCCTCCTGGCTCAGCTGTTGGTGATTCACATTTGACAACATCATGACTCTGCTCTCATCACCTTGAACAATTATATTTGTATTTATATCACCAACATCAGACTGAAAACATCCAGAATGTCACGAATACTATAACCACAAGAACAGTACACAAACATATAAGGGAGGTCAAGAATTTCAGAAGTTTCTGGTGGATTTTAATGTGTTCCAGTTGCGACAGTGGGCTTACATTTACATTATGTCGGGTCCTTGCACTGGTGTAAACACATAGCTGCCCTCACCTCTGCCCGACTCAAAAACAAATGTAGCAGCTGCAGATATGTTTTGACTATAGATATAAAACAAATATAATCGTTTGAGAGAGGTATTTAGGCTATAATTTTACTATTCAACTACGAACCAACTATGAAAAGCTGTGTCGGTGCTAAAGCTAAACCCTAGTGTGTCCCTTTAGTCAGAGGGTGCACAGGCTCAGCACTCGAAAACCAGCACTCGATAAGTGTCCACTAGCTCCGCCCCACATGAGTTTAGAGCAGGACAGTGTTGGAACATAACATCATAATATATCCTCGTAACTCGCCCACAAATCCTGCAGAACATAAGTGGCTTTTTCTGACCCGTGTGTCTGTTACTCATGCCTGGTTGTTATTTTATATAAGTAAAATGTTCAAGTACAACCTCAATTTACAATTGTAATATTATTATCATGGGCCTATATGAGCTATACCGCCCACCGCCGTACTGAGACTGAGGCATGCAAAGTTACACCACAGCCCTATTTCTAAGTTTCTTCAACATCCCAGATATACATAAATCAAGTAAAGTACTGTGCCTGCTTGAAGTACTACTAGTGCTATCTTGTACCTCCAGAATAAAGAACAGAGTTTGATAAAGAAAGTTTTGAAGGCTTATGTTTCCAAGAGTGAAGTTTATTTGTTTTTTTAGTTTTTTTTATATCGCCTTCTAACAAACGAGTAAACAAATAAACAAGTAAACAAACAAAACAACTCCTTCTACCTCTTTTCAACATCGCTCATACACATAAATCAAGTAAAGTACTGCGTCCGCTTGAAGTACTACTAGTCCTATCTTGTAACTCCAGAATAGAGAAGCGGCTAGCTCAGTACGAGCCAAACAAACTCCAAATACACAGGGCCCATACATCATCCGCGTACATGCTCTACTGCGTGTACTGTGTGTACTTTGTGTAGTACTCACTTGTACACGGGCTTGGATGGATCTCACGCGCGAGCAACCACCAGACACTTGCTATTATTTACATGGGGCCGTGTCTCTGATGCCTGCACTGTGGCCATCCATCACTGGCAGTTTGGCGTGTCACTGTAACCGGGGAAACGGCGGTCTCCGGGTGGGTTCAGCGAGTATGGGGGAGAGCGAGGGAAGAGGGAGGAGGAAAGAGGAGAGAGGAAAGAGGAGGAGCAGAGAAGGGAGAGTGAGGAGAGAGGAAAGCAAAGTAGGTATGAGACGGAGAGTGGAAGAAGGGGGAGAAAGAGTGGGGAAAGGAAAGGAGAGGAGGAGAGAGGGGCGAACGGGAGGCAGGAGGAACAGGAGTGTGGAGGGTAATAGAGTGATAGAGTCGGGGAGTAGAGGAGAGAAGGAGAGGTGACAGAAGGGGAGTAGAGAGAGGAGAGACAGGAGTGGGAGACAGTATAATAAGAATGCAGGGGAGAAGGGGAGTGTGGGAGAGAAAGGGGGAGTAGGAAAGAGTAGGGAGCGAGAACGAGGTAGTGGGTGAAGGAGAGAAGTTGAGGGGAGGGAGAGAAGGGCGGGGGTGAAGGGGAGATAGAGGGAAGTGGTAGCGAGTAATGGATATTAATGGAGAGTGTGGGGTAATAAAGAGGAAGAGCAGAGGAAGTAGGGAAGACAAGGAGGGGAGTGTAGAAAAATTGGGGTAAAGGAGGAGTAAAGTCAGTTGAGAAGATGAGAGAAGGAGGGGAAGAAGAATAGGAGAGAGACGTGGACAGCGGGAGTGTGAGGGAGTGGATGACAGAGTAAGAACTAGTGGGGAAAAGTGGGGGAGAAAAGGGGGGAAATGTGGAGAAAAAGAAAGGTAGCACGAGTAAGAAAGAGAGAGCGGAGAGTAGGAAAGAGAAGGAGAATAGAACGGAAGGAAATAGAGGGGATGGGAGAGAAGGAGAGAGGAGAAAAGGAAAGAGAGCGAGGAGGGGAGAGTAGAAAACAGTGATGGAGAGAATAGGACTAGGGAAGGAGGAGTGAGGGAAGGGTCGTGGTTGAGTGCAGAACGTTGCTGGAGTTAAGTGGATGCGGTTAACTCAGACAGATGAGAGGGCAGGAGAGAGGGAATACAGAAAAATGCCTTCTATCATTTCCTATAATTGTTTTCATCTTTCTAAATATAACATTGTCCTTTATTTTATTACAATTTTTTGTTTTATGTAATGGGGTCCACATACTTCCAAGAAACAATCTAAGAAGGGGGTGTTACTTCTATGGGGGAGTAACTGCTAACAGAGTATATTTAGATCACTATGTTACCCTTTTATTGTTCTGAAAATGCTGTATTTGCTGAAAACAAAGTATTAATATGTTTTATAAGTTTCACTTTGGTTTTTGACACCCTGAGTCTTCCCTCCCTTTGCTGTCTGTGTTATGTCATTCCCCTGTCAGAGCACAATTACACTACAGTCACAATGCATCCTGCTAATGAAACTACTGTACATCACGTCAGATTTGTGAAGTTGTAGTGTATAGTTTTTTTTTTTTTTATCATGCTTTTGTATTTTTCATTTTTATTTGCATAGGACATACAGTATAAAACCTCTTTGGGCATTTTAATGAGGGAGTAACATTATAACATGATAGAAATCTAAAAAAAAATAAATAATAAATAAATAATAATAATAAATAAATAAATAAAATAAAAAAGAGGGGGTGGAATGCACAATACCCCTCTTTTAAAAATAATAAAAAAAAACCTTTTAAATATAAAACACAAATGCTGACCTCACATAAATAATGTTATCTTGTTTCCATTTAAATATTTTATGTCAAATTAACAGTTTGTCTTGACATCGAAATTATTTATTTTGCTTCCCTATCCATGCGTGGGATATGTGGGAATATTTTAGTCTTTAACATTCACTGCAATATAAACACTGGTATTTGCACTAATAATGCACAAAATACAGAAAACTATGTACCATATTTTCCAAACTATATGCCGCTCCGGAGTATAAGTCGCACCACCGAAAAAATGCATAATAATAAAATACAGTATTTCTTTTTAAGTAATTTTAAGTTGGGATTAAGCGAAGATAATGACAGCCTCTATATAGTAAGGTAAAATTCTTTATAGTTTGTTTTACTTATATCAAACCAAAAAAATAAACCACTGGTATCACTAACAAGCACATAGGCGCGTGAAGTCAGACGTGGCTCGCCTTATTCTGTGTAAGAGCTGCCCACCCTGTAATTCAGACCACTACAAACATATTCTGAAATGCATGAAATTCTGGGATTCGTTTAACACTTGAGATTTTAGTGTTCTCTCAAATGTTAACGGTCCTGGACGTGTTTAAAATGTATATACGGCAAGCGGGGTTTTGCATGCGTTTTCAAAATTAACTTATTAAGCTCAAAATAACTTAACATTTGAAACATAAAGGAGCAAGACAGCAGCTAGGATGGGCCAGCCTTAAGATCTGAAGATTAAAATAACTCATCAGATAGAAAGATAAAGGCATTACAATCATGTTACCAGGGTGACACGTACCATTTGTCAGTCATGCAACATCTATAGTAACTCTGACTAATCCTTTAAACCAATACATCGAAGGACTCCGTCTGGGGACTTTACTACCTGACAAACAGCTGCAACGATGGACTCTGGCTCCTCAAGACTGCCAGCAGCCTGAGCAATGTGTAGTGGCACGCTACAGAGTGGTGTGTGGCGAAGCTGTCATCCACTTGGACTGCAAACAGGCTCGTGTTAGTGGAAACGCAAACTCATTTAAACAAGAGAAGTTGGATATTGAATATTTACCTGTCCACGAGATGGACTGCACATACTTACACCAAGCCAGAAGCAGCAGAGAGGAAAAACAAGTGAACAAGAAGGCTTTTATGTGGTTTAGGGGCTGGTGCCATCTGATGAATGTTATGAATGTCCAAAGTCCATATTCACACATCTCACAGTCCTCATACCATATTTTCCAGACTATATGTCGCTTTGGTGTATAATTCGCACCAGCAAAAAAAATGCATAATAATGAAGAAAAAAACATGTCACACTGGACTATAAGTCGCATGTTTGGAGAGATTTATTTTACAAAATCCGAGACCAAGAACAGATATTTTATCTTTAAAGGCAAGTTATAATAATAACAATAAAATAGGGAACAACAGGAACTGAATATATATACACCTATCAGCAGTACAGCACGCTATCATAACACATAGACAACAAACTGAATACGTGTCTGGTATGTTTATGTAAGATATTAACAGTTGATCAGATACGCTTTGCTAACGTAACATATGCGGCTTGTCCACAAACACGAGAGACATGAGAGTTCTTTTCACTGATGTTTACTGTGGTCTTCCTTCTTCATCACAGTTGACACTGTAGAATGAGCAAACACATAATCTCTGGCTCATATTACATATACACACAAAACTGCATATGAACACATGGAAAATATAAAATATACATAACACTTTGGCCTGCTAGGAAAACAAACCGGTGAACCAAAAACTTTATATTTTACTTTTCAATTATTTCTTAAATAGTGCTCTGTCAGGTAAGACTTCACATTAGTGTAAAAGGCTGAAATGGAAAACAGGAAGTAGTTTTTGTGACGTTAAACGAGACTTATGATAAACTAAACATTTACAATATTGTTCCAAATGAAAAATAATCACCTCTTATAAATGAAGGGGAAATAAATAAGTGAAATATGAAATGTATAAAAGAAAATAGGTCAAGTAAATTTTCTTACAGGTATTACAAACACACCAGTGCCATCTATTGGTCAGACAAGTGAACTGTAACATGTATAATGAACCGTTACCTACCATGAAGCATAGACAGTGAACTGAATAAGTGTCTGGTATGTTAACATAAGATATTAACAGTTAAACAGATAACTAAAGCATAAAAAACAAAACAGTATGGCTGCCATACTGGTACACAAGCCTAGAGTGCTGTCGTGCAGTTGTCAGTGACAATAACGAAGATGTGAAATAAAATATTTTAATAATTTCGCACATAAGTCACACCACCGGCCAAACTATGAAAAAGTCTGGAAAATACGGTACTTTGGTCCCTTGTGTTGGAAATTCATTCTCTGCATTCGACCCGCCCCCTGCAACAACTGACAACTGGACCCATTTCCAGATCTTGAGCTAGTCTCGGCCAAGACTACCTAAGCTGGAGAATATTACCTGTGGTGCATATTTTGGATTGATCACAAATTGCTAATCTAATTGCAATGTCAATGTTTGTCAAAAAAAAATGACATTAGAAATTTTGCCAACACTTATATAGCCCCCCTGCCCACCCCCTCCCACCAGATGTTGAATGCACATGTCACATTCATGCACACTACATGATACACATCAGTCAATACCAGATGCATTTCTGTGTCTCATCTTTGGCAAAATCAAGACTTCATATTGATTTAGCCGGGTCACTGTTCATTGGCCTTTCCATACAGGACTAACTGCCAGTATTGACTTTACTTCATACGCAACCTTGGCTAGTATGTGTGATAAATATTTCTTTGCAAATAGAGCATTGAAAGCCCTGACATTTTTGACAGCTTGGGAATATTTTTGAGTTCATATATTGGGCAAATGGTACGTAGCGGTTGAGACTATGCCTATGTTGTCACGATGAAGGATTTAAGGGTATTTTGTCGAGATTTGCAAGCTAAGTGCACTAATAAATAAACCAGCAATGAAAAAAAAACCCACCATCATTCTCAAAACACTTTTTTTTTTTTTTCAATTTCATGTAGACTTTTAGCCACCACCCATTCAACTAATACACATTTGCTGCTATCAGAAAGAGTTGAGAGGAAAAGTTAAACAAGAGAGGGTAAACAAAAGGAATCATTTTGCTTGAGAATTATTTTAAACACAGAATGAAAAGGACACGTGTCATGCATATACCATGTTACCCATTCCCTAATTAAAAACATACCTGGAGCTGTATTTTTCTTCATTCAGGCATGTTGCATTAATCCTGTTTACAAGGTCCTCTCCCTCTGAGCCTCAGAAACCACTGGAGCACTCTACCGCTTTATAATGTTGTTCTCTCATCAAAAACATGCCTGAAGAGGTTATAAATGTCATCCATGCATGTTTCACTAATCTAGCGATCTCTCCCGGGCCCTATTCGAACCCTCCTTACTATTACATGTGCAGTAGTTTCATTAGTGGGATGCACGTTGATTGTGTTGTGGTAGCGCTCTGAAGGAGGGAGGGATTTTTATTTCATATTTATTTATACAGGAAGAGCCCAATGAGAGTGTCAGATGCTCTTTTTCATGAGCGCCCTGTTAAAATACACAACAGTACAAACTAAAACAAACCAAACAAAACAAATAACTACATAGGTTCATTTAACACATTAAAAACAGGTGCAGGTGTGATTATAAATGTTTATCACCAGACTATTAAAGTGCATTAGTGGCACCAATGTATTCGAGTTATTAGTCAAAGCTGTGTTTGATTTGAACATGTCGACCTGTCATCTGGGGAGACATATAGGTCACGTTTATGAAATGTACAAAATGTTACATACAGTTCATTTGACTTTTAGAGAGCTGACAATCATAAACAGATGTAGCAAATAATGTTTACCATGCATTTACCGCTGTCACCATGAAACGTCGACAAAAAATATGTAAGAACGAACTTTACTTACAAACAAAACAACCCCGTCTGCAATGGTCAAATTGTGTAATTTTTTCCCAGCATGACCAAAGCTTTTTGCATTCAAATGGTTCCCAGAAGCTTTTAAGATCATTTGAGCGATAATGCGGACAGTAATTTGAGGCCAACCTTGAAAGTTTGAAGTTCTTCTGGACTGTAATCGTGCAGTAATCTTGTGGCAATCTGGAGAGGTCACCGCTCTCACCGTCAGACACAGGAAAAATGCTTTGAATATTGTATGTAGGCTTTTAATGGTTCACTATGTAACTTTCTGATGGAGATGTTAATGTTTGCACAGAATGTTCCACAGCATGGCATTAAACCTCTCTATCTCCTTGGAGACAAGCAGAGGCTATGTCACAAGTCAGATCTGTGAGAGGTGGACCGCTCACAGCAAGAGGGCATGTTTTTCAAGGTACTTTTTTGCAATAAAATGCCTGAATTAATAAATGCAAGATAAATATGTTTAATGCCATATTGTGGAACATTATAAGCAAAGAAATAATATTGCTATAGAGACAAACAGGCAGCTGATAATAATAATGCATAAGTCTCAGTCTTAACTGCTGTTTCCTGGCACTCAAAGTTGCTTTACAGTGTGATATATTATTCATAGTCTGTATGAGGTACGTCTGTAATAGCTGTTGTGTAATGATCAAACAGCCCACTGCTCTAAACTGTGTCGGTGAAGCACTGTTTTCTTCTTCTTCCATGGCCCCTTTCCAGTCCCAAGTTTTTGCCTTTGCGCCTGCACAAGTGGTGGTACACTTGGCCTGTCAGTACCTGTCAGCCAACTCAGGAGTTCCACAAGCCACCAATAGGACTCCCTCTTCAGCCTGACGGCATCACTAACTTCGGGGGTTGCCGCCATGACAAGCACCACTGATCCTGGCTCCAAGGTCGGGCCCCGGCAACGCCATTACGGGCAATATAACTAGCCTTTTTAGTAGTTGGCCCTTCACCAGAGTACTATAAGAGTGTATATTTTTAAATGTATTTTAAAGGTATGAAGTACCCACAAATTAATACATGCACGTTACATAAGTATAATATCTTACTGTGGAAAAACAACACGCAAAGAAATAACATCTCCACCTGAAACATTTCTTTGAACATGCAAACTGTACAGCTGTACATAGTCTGATTTGCCTTCATGTTCACAGCTAAATCATTTTAAATGGTTTTAAATGGTGACTAATCCCAGTAGACTGACTGTATTGTGTGTGTTTTTCCTGGGAGCTGTTTGTGTGTGATGGGTTTGAAGTGCACCATTCTGAAGACGTCATTTCAGGAGGAAATCGGAGCGTTCTGTGTCAGGAGCAGATGAAGTGAGCCCAGCAGACATGCATTTGTCACCAGCCTGCAGTAGCATCAGATGGGACAGACTCTCTCAAACACGCACTCAAACTATTATTTTCAAAATATATGTAAATAAAGCTCAAGTGATTTCATTTTCTCAGCAGTCATGGCTGAGACTTTCAACTCAAGTTCAAAGCTCAAGAGCAGAGTAGACCTGAGTTACTATTCCTCAACTTCCCAGCACAATGGTGTTATCAAGCAAACATATGTTCATGAGCTTTTAACCTTATTGTAATATTCACTTAAAGAACAAATATTATGCTTTATATTACTATTGGACTTTTAATATGGTATTGAGCACCTTTGCTGTGAAATCTCATGGTTTATGAGGAACACATCCGGACATGTTGAAGTAAGCACACAGTGGCAATGAGCACAATTTGACAGCAGAAATGCTTAAAATGGTGGTGAGCCATAACCTTGCACAGCAAGATGGATTCTTGCGATATTTGTGAGTTCACAAAGTCACAAGAATCCATTTTTGTGTGCCCCCGCTGGTGCGATAGGACCTGACAAGTGGTTGGTGCATCAATCACAGAGCAGCATTGAGGTTTGGGTGAAGTCAAAGGTGAAGCGCTCAAGCAAACCAAAATAAACATGGTGACACCGACAGATGTACTTCAGCCTATTTTATTGTCAATACAGACCATTTTGTTTGTGAAAAATGTGCAGAAAGTAAGCACTTTGTGCATTTGTGAATAGGGAAGATGGCTGTGCTTTTCTCTCAACTGGATGTAACAAAAGTTTGATTATTCGTCTTGTTCCACTGTTGTGACCAATCAAATTCAAATAATCGTCATGACATTACATCCTTTCTGATAGATTTCAGAGAGAGCCATCCCAGATTGATATGTGTTTCACTATGAATTGAGTCCTCTCACCTAACCTGACTCATGCCAGATTGATAGTGGGTAGATTACTGAAACCAGTGTGAATGAAACAAAATACAACTCCTGGTATCTGTTTAATGAGGGAACAATACAATTATTATAATAAGATGGTTAAAAGTCTATTCAGCATAATATGTGCCCATTTTATGGACAGGAGATTAAAGTGAGGGGAGAGAGGGGAGAGACATTAATCACATGATGCGGAAGTGACAACAAACATGTGCAACAGTTTAAACCATTACACCACTGGTGAGTGCTCCACCTCACATCATCTGATCATAGCAGTGCTCAAATGATGCTGTTTCACTGCTCAGTGCCTGTAGGTACACTCCTTGCGCCCTCTGCTGGGCCTTATAAGTATGCAGGCATCAGGACAGCATTGCTCTTAGCTTTTTTAATGTATTTGTTTTATGGACCAGTGCATATTAATGAACAACTGCAACAAATAGTGTTGTGCATTGCGAGCTTCAGTGCTTGTCATCTGTTGTCCCTAAGAAAGAAATTGCACCATAACATTACACAGACATTACTCTTAAATTATACAGCCTGAAACACCAACGTAAAAACTATTTTAAAACTCCTGAAATATAAGCATTTAAGTTGTGATATTATTGCTCTAAAAGAGGGAATATTGCACTTCTGTGGGGTATTAACCGATAACACGTAACATATTTAGATCACCATGTTACATTTTATTGTTTTGAAAATGTGTCTGTGCCAAAAAATAAATGTTAAAACATGAACATATATAATTTTCTGTTTGGTTTTTGATGCTCTGAGTTTCCCCTCCCTGTTCTCTCAGTGCTAAGTCACTCCCCCCTATCACAACACAATCAGTGTGAATCCTGCTAATGAAAGTACTGCACATCACATCAGGTTTGTGAAGTTGTAGTGTATTGTTTTGTGTCATGCTTTTGTATATTTATGGAGAATTGCTGTGTGGGAGCATGGTGACGTAGGCCTGTAGGCTGAGTCTTGGACAGAATTTTACAGCTAATCACAAAGAATGTTTGAAAAAGGACTGGGAGAAATCTGTAGATTATTCAAACATGCATGGAAAAGTTCCAAAAAGTCAATTTTCTATAACAATCCCTCTTTAACATTTGGAAATATTTCAACCAGCACAGGAGAATGGTTCCAGTGGGGTTTTTTTTTGTTTTTTATCTTGGGGTCACTAAGTCTCTAACACTTAGTTAGTGGCATTAGATAATCACAAATTAAATCAGCAAATAATTGCTTACGAGAAGTGCTACTTGACCCACGCGTTCATGAACTTCCTCCAATATATAAAGAACTGGAACAAAACAGAACCCCAGGCATCAGTTAATCAGTAAAAGCTGATAAAAGTTTTGCATTATACAGTATTGAACCATAACACTCAAAACTACTCCCGCATTCTCCAAATACACCTCCCACAGAATCAACAGACCACACAGGCAGAGCAGCTATTCATTTCTAGCAACCAACTTTGTGAAAGATATCCGCACCTTTTTTGGATTGAAATTAATATCACCTCCTCCAGCCAAGGGGAATACTGTAAACCTATTGGAACTGCTTACCCGACACAATCTTCACAGCACAATGACTCCGGCACTAGCTTATTGCATCGCCATAACCCAATACAACTTACATATTGCACGTTTATCAATGGCCATTCATTGCTGTGGACATTACTGATTAAATTGGTGGTTGTGGGCTGTGTACTATGAATCTGCGAAGGTACTTTTAGGCGATTTGAAAGCCCCAAAGGTCATTGGGGTTGTTGAGCAGAGAGGGGCTTACAGATATACTGAAAAGCAAAGGAGAGAATGGGTTGGTATGTGTTGTACTGTGGTTACTTGCGGTTAAGAAAAAGGATACAATACAAATTACAATAACAATAACACAACTTAAAACACAAGATTACCTGGTTGCCAAATACAACTAAAGCGAAAATAAAGAGAAAGATAAAAACATGCATTTTACTATAACTATACTATAACTATAGCATGTATTTAAGTATAGTAGTTTCGTGGGGTCACTGAGATATCTAGGTTTAAATGAGACAGACTATCAGGAAGACAATAAACATACTACTTGTATAATAAATATACATACACATCCATCTGTATAATGTGTAGCCTTTGGAGAGCACAAAAGGATCTAGTGGGATGTCTGACCTCACAGTTTAAATTACCCTTAATTCATACAAATACTTGATATCCATTAAGTACACAATAAAACCAATTAAAGTCAGCAAATGAGCAGCCGCTTTGGTTAATGGCTTTTTCTTCATATACTTCTGTACTAATGACTCACTAAGCCAAAGGTTCTGAGACAGTACAGTTTAGCCATAAATGAAGATCTGCTTAGCTAATAGCAATTACTATTGGGTGATACTGAATTAGCCAATATATGAGTTTTTGTCTACAGTCAGCACTGTAAGATTATTTATGCAAAGCCTATGAAAATGTAGTTGTAGTTCATGGAGAGGCAATGTTGCTCACAGAAATAGTGCATGTTTTCCAAGGTATTTTGGAGCAAGAGAAACACACATAATGAAATAAATGCTACATAGAATGTTTATTGCAATACTGTGTAACACTCCAAGCAACATCTCCATAGAAACAAAGATATGATAGAGTTAAATAGTTAAATAGCATATTTTTTACTTAAAGAACACATATCATGTACTATTTGTGTTGTTATTTGCATTTAAACATGCTCTTGAGTATCTTTGCTTTGGCATCTCATGTTTTAAAACTTAAAATCCACGTATTAAACTAGACATTTTCCACCTTGGACACTCCCTGTAATAAAATCTGGCGTGGGGAATTACCATGGGAAAAAAGTGGCTAATAACAAACATGCACCAACATGTTAATGTTAGCACACAATTGTAATGAATTGTAATGAATACAAATTAGCTCATTTTGTTGACTTAAAAGCTGTGCAGGGTTTCTATGTCTGACGTTACAAATTCCCACAATGCAAATCGAGGCTCAGAAGCCAAGGACTGGTCTCCAGCTAAGGTAGTCCTGGCTCCATTTTAGGTAATCCTGTCCCTGGGCGCTGCACTACAGCACCCACTGCTCCTGAGGAGATGCCTCAGTGGCGTTGAAGGATGGGTCAAATGCAGGACAAATTTTCCAACAGTGACCTGTAGTGACCTTAATGCTTCAGGTGGAATAAAGGATTACTAAAACTATTATGAATGAAGCAAACTACTCCAGGTATGTTTTTGATATTTTTATGGTTAAAAGCTCAGTAGATTTAACCTCAAAGAACTGTCCAAGTCTTGAATTCTCCATGATTACTTTCCCTCTCAAAAGGCATAGATGCATGTTCTTCATAAATAAGGATTTGTCAAGAACCACTCCTGTAGTGTAGTCCAATCATGTACACAAAATACTTGAGAACAGTCGCTAATGGAGCTAACTTTAGGATTGTAGGCGGTTTGTTGTTTAACAGGTATATGTGAATGTTACTGTTTAATTATGTGGTGCAGATAAGTGGTCAGCAACTGTCAAGAAATAAAGGATTAATCACAGACAAAGTGATGTAAAGTAATGCTAAAACTTATACACTACTACTACTACTACTACTACTACTAAGGGTTGTCAAAAAATCAGATATTAAACAATACTAAAACAAGTATCAAAACTAGATATTCATTTGAGCAGTTATCAATAATAAAAAAGTCACATTCACAAGACAGAAATGAACCTTTTCTGAATAGCTTTACCATGATTTTGAATATTGATTTTCAAATATGAGACACGGAGACTGGTACACGCCCATGGACCACTATGGAACACACCTGTACGAGTGAGGGATTACACAGATATAAGACCACATGGTAATATAAAAGGAAGTACTATAATATATATGACTGACTAGGTTTAATACTAGTTTTAGCATAGATTAGTATCAGATTTTCGATACTTTTGAAAACCCTATTTTGGTTTAGATTAATATTTGGATGTCGAACCATTTTTACCAAGGCATTTTGAGTGTTCCTATATAGACAACGTGGGTGAAGTGTCTTGCTCAGGAACACAATGGAAGGAGGCATTTGTTGGAGCTTGGACTGAACCATCGACTGTGGGTGGGTAGGCTAACTACTCAGGTGACCTTGCTATGAGGCTAGGACTTTAAACCACTTTTACATTGTACTCTATGCATATAAAAAGGGTTTCTATGTAGCCCGAAGAATCTTTAAAAGGTTCTTTATTACGCAAAATTGATTCTTATTGTTATTCTTATGAGCTAGTTAGAACATTGTTACCTCATTAAAAACATACCTGGAGTTGTGTTTTGTTTCATTCACACATGTTTCCAAAGCTCCAAATGCTCCATTCCACCTTGTGATGTCATGAAGAGGTAGTTTTCAAGCTACGTTTTACCTTTTGTTCAGTAGATTAGAAATTCCATGGCTGAAATGATCCAAATGATTCTAGTGAAGGTGCATGGAGTTTTAAAACACATTGGAGCACTTCCTGTATTACCACATGACATCACAAGGTGGAACAGAGTGTTTTTTTTTTTTGTTTGGGAGAAGAACTCAACTTAAATAAACAGGATTTGTGTGTTAAACATGTGTGAATGAAACCAAATACAACCCAGAGTATATTTTTGATGAGGAAATAACATAACATAGATCAGAAACAGTGTAATATGGGCCCTTTAAAATGTGCATCAACTCTATGTAAACTTTTTTTGGCCAAATGATGAACCAAAAATATAGAAGAGCTGTTTCGGAGCAATCGATAGAAAGGCTGAAATAAAGTTAAAACGTGTCACGAAAGCCCACGGCAGGTGCACAGGTCTACAGAGTGGGAGGACGAGCAGTATGGCTGATAATTGACTATTGCACTATTGGCATAACATAACAGAAATGTGCAAAGGCAATTTAAAAAGTTGTGATTGCTCGACACAGATAAAGTTGTAAAGTTAACAATGAATATTTCGTTGAATAAACTTTAGTGCTTGGATCTTAGCAGGTAAGCGATGTGAAATTTGCATCTTTGCTTTGATCTGCTGTATTTACGCTGGAATCGCAGATGTCTATTAGGCACAGTCCCTAATAAATAAATGCATAAATAAATAACACGTTAGAACAAAAGGAGGAATGATATATTTGCTTGCAGAAAATGTCTCCTCTGGGGCCTGGATACTGGTGGTGGTGAGGAGGACGAGGAGGAGGAGGAGGAGGAGGAGATGGAGAGGCTTGCATAAAGAGTGCATTTCTGAGGTGATTGGTTGAGAGGCAAAGCTTGGCAGGCTGTAAATGGCATACACCGACATAAAGGTGACTTGAGTAAGGAATTACAGTCCTGTAGGTTGTATTTATGCTTCATCTACATTGACAGGTTAAGTGGATAATAACTAAGTTTTAGTTGATACAAGAAAAAAGTATGTGACCGTTGGAGACGAAGTGATGGGTTGAACACTGGTCAGAATCTTTATCTAGGTGTCATGACGCCCGTTTGTTCCTGTCCTCCCGTGCTCTCTACCCCTCCCCGACCTGTCTGCCCCGAGCTGGGCGGAGTTCGAGACTTCTCCCGTACGCACCTGGAGCGCATCAGCGTAATCACCGCCACCTGCTGCTGAGTACTTGAGGGCTCGGCAGACTACACTCGGTGCCAGACCGTCCGCGTGTAAATGTGAATGCTCTAGCTCAGTTTTGTATCCTGGTACCTGCTTGTATGTACTCATTTGGATTTTGTTACCCTCCAGATCCCTGTCCTCGCTCATCCCCGCTCCTGCCTCTGCGCTCCGGCTCCGGTAAAGTCACCCCTCCGTCTCGCTACCTGTCTCCTCCTGGTCTCCGGCTTGCTGCTTACCTTTGGTCTCGGACTCCGCTCTCTGGACTACGCCGGACCAGCCTTCCCCGGTCTCGCCCTGCTCTTGCCTGCACCCCGGTCCTGGTTTCCTCGTTTCCTTGTTTTCAGCAGATATAGCATTTTCAAAATGATGAAATGTAACACAGTAATAAAAATGTTATGTGTTAGCTGTTAATATCCCAAAGGTAAATACCCCGTTTTTGATTTGCACTAGTCCGACCCCAGCCCAGAACAACGTCACTAAAAGGAGGTGATCTGACCATGGACCAAATTAAACTGTAAATTGAGCAAAACAAAGGAGGAAGCAGTACAGCACAAGAGAAGCAAGACAAAACCGCAGAGGCAGCGTGCCCTGTGCCGCTGCTGACCACTGATGACACCTAAAAAGATGAATGGGGAGTTACCATTAGTCCTACAGTGCAATAGAACTTAACCCAACTGAGGAGGCACACATACTTCTAATGGAGTAAGGTCAGCATGCGGTCCCAGGTTTGATGGCTGGGAGTCCACTTTACGCAGCTCACTCTCTGGAGTTTGAAATGATGAGATGTAAGAAGACTTGTGTCATCTTTGGCACATTACCAACTACACAACACGACTAAGGACACATGCTTGGAGTTGAAATGTCATTTGTCTGTTGAAATGCCATTTGTCTATTGATGAAAGCGCACTACTCCCTGTACCAGGTCCATTATGTAGTGGTACAAGCCGAGCAGCAGGACTACAAGGGACACATGAGTAAGAATTTGGAAATTTTATGAATAAAGAGGTCTCCCGGGTATTACCCGTCACTGCAGATGAGGGCACATAGTGACGTGCACTTGGCTCAAAGCGCAATGTCTCGGCCAAGCAGAGAAACTACACGAAACATGGACTTATATTATACTTATGGACTTAAGATTACCTGTCGACAAAGACGAGGGTGCACGAGAACACTCCACAAAGTTCAGCGTGTTGCGAAAGTGAAGCGGTGCTGACCTCACAGTCAGACCGTGGCACGAAATGAGCGATGATTTAGGAATTTGGATATTTTCATGAATAAAGAGTAAAGGATTAGAACTTTACCTGGGCATGGAGGACAGAGCTGGCTACACAGGGACCTGGAAATGTGTGTGGGCAAAAAGGGGGAGCAATGAGAAAGGGAGCACTTATAAAGTCCACCAGCCCACGCCACGGGAACCAGGTAAGTGCACCTGCAGCACAGGCCTCAACAGCCGTCTTACCGCACAAACAATGGCCCTCAGTCTTGACGTGTTCTTATGAACAAATGTACTACAAAAATACAATAAGCCTTCTTACGAACATTTTTGGCATTCACAAAATGTTTTCTTTAAAGTTTTTCTGGAAGAATAAATCCTACGAACAGTCAGGAGTTGTCTCTAACTGACTTCCTTGTTCACTCTCTCCCTTGTGTGTTCACGTGTCATAATGCAGAGCCCTTACTGGCCATATATGGAAGTTTTCTTACTGAATACACATTCATATTTATGTTAATTACATGTAAATAGATGTCATGGTGTCATGATCACTTTGGTGCAGCTCTCATTTAAGAAGACATTTGGCTGTTTAAGAATGCATTGTGAATCTGACACTCTCTCAGCATCTTCTTTAAGTGGGAGATAAGAACATTTGAAAAGAAAATGTAAAAGATTAAAAGGCAATGAAGGACACATTAATGCACGGTATATACAGTTTAAGATGATCCTAGAAACAAACATTAGTGACCTGCACAGTTTGTAATGCACAAGGCAATCTAAGCACTGAAACGTTAATGTGAAATATAGAAACTTGAAATTTCTGTTGATGATTTATGGACCTAGCTGTGACGCCACGATCCTGGAAAATTCAAACACAGTATTTTCTGAGTGCTTAGAGGGAGAGGACCTCTTAACAAGATTATTAAAACAAGATGTGATGAAGCTAAATATAACTTCAGATATGTTTTTGTGACAAGGGAACAAGTCAAGTCTGTTTTAATGTATCGTTTTGCATTATGGATTGGAATATTTATGTAGAATTGTCACATGGGAGTATGGGTGATGCAGGTGTGTGGGAGAGATCGCTGGATTACTCAGACATGCATAGATGACATATAAAACTTCTCAAGTATCTTTTCGATGTCGGTTTCCCTTTATAACATGATAGAAAGCTCCAAAATGTCGATTTTGCATAATACTTTTTAATGCATTAGTAGTTAAACATAGTCAGGACCACCTAGCTGGAGGACAACCTTGTGCATTTATAGCCTTATAGGGGACACTGAAAAGAAAGCACAATTTCTAATAACTAAACTGGAATAACTAACCACTCTGCCACCACGCCAACCCTTTATACCTCGGTGCTTTTCTTTTGTAACATAACTCCAACAAAGTAATGCTGACTTGCACTTTATTAAAACTGGAGATATATGGCACATTGCTCAAAATGACAGCTGGGGGAAATAAACAAAGTTACTCTTTAGAAAGTTCCATTTGTTCAAACTAATGTAACGTTTTCCCTTGTATTGCAATAACAAGACAGGTGGAAACGCTTCATTTGAACGGCTACACTTCTGTGCACATGTCGGAGGAGCCTATTTAAATACAGGGACAGTATAGACCCTTTAAAATGCTACGAATCAGAATCTTCAAAAGTCCAGAATGGAGGCAACGTTAAAGTGCGTATGACAGGTTTTCACTTTTTCATAATTATTATCGGTACTTGGTTTGGTGGAATAGTACCTGTGGGAAATATTTATCACAGTTTTACACCAGTTAAGTGGCTGTTTGTGGAAAAAAGTTGAAAAGAAAAGTACAGAAATACAGGAAGTAGCGCTGAGTTCTCAAAAAGAATCCGTTTACCTGTCATCAACACAGAAAAATCCACCCAAAATGCAAGAACAATAAACTTGACAAAAGGCAGTTAGGTTTAAGTCTTCATTTAACAAAACAAGACATATATTATGTTTTATTACATGAGTGGAATATTGTCCATCTGCTGTAGGCTACACAAAGTCATTGAGATCAACCAATGACAGCGCTGATTATCCGTAGCCACCCAGAACAGGAAACTTTGTGATTGGCTGTCAAGTGTGATGTGGAGTGTTCTGATTGGCTATAAGGTGTGACATAGAGCTTCCTGTTTGGGTATCAAGTGTATTGCTGAGCTTCCGTGCATTATGGAGTAATAAGATTGATAAGGGAGATGCCTGATTAGTTGTTAGTGGCATTGTGGAGCTTTTTGATTGGCTCTTAACAGTGTTGTGGAGCTCTCTGATTGGCTGTTAAGAGCATTTTTAAAGCTTTTTGATTGGCCGTTAAGAGCGTTGTGGAGCTTTCGGAGTGATAATAATATTACAATTTATTTGTTGTTGCACATTTGACACCAAATATCAAAGCGATGTGTGCTGCCTCCACTGGCCACTGCAATTTCAGGTACTACATGATATCACAAAAGACTGCCCTGATTACAACTAAGTGTTTCTGATTACAAACACTTAGCTGCAGGGGCGGAGTTTGAAGTGTGGATACTTTTTAGATCACTGTTCTTTATACCTGCAGTGTGGCTGTGGGTGGAGTTTATGTGTGCGTTTGTTTAGTCGCACTTTAAATGTTGAGTAACAACCAGTTTATTTCCTGTACACTGGTCTGTTCTTCCACCACTGAGAGTCACTTGACACTTGAGTTCCCTGATACAAATAGATCTATATAAGTGCATAGACTACGCAGCATTAGTTCCCACTGAGCCCAAACACGTAACACTAGAAATACTGTAGTACCATGACTTGTTTGAAGTGATCTGACCATAGCTGCAATTACTATAATAATTGACTGAATGTTAGAAAAGAAAAAAAGACATGTCAATTAACAATAACAACCACTGTGTGAGGTCAAAGTTCATGCTATTAGCCAACAGTGACGTAGAAGACAAAAGACGCTAACAGATCTATAATCATTCAACTACTATTATAAGCATAAAAAGATGACCTCTCACATCGGCAATCGATACAAGAGCATAGTCTACACATTGTCAGTTATTCCCATATTGATTCTCATGTGCATTGTTGAGCGTTTCAATTGACATGTGGGCTTAAAAAAATAAATAAAATGATAAAGAGTCTTCAGAGCATTTTCCTCAATCACAATGGACTAGAGTTTTTCAAAAAGTGCTTTTGTCTGCGATATAGTTACAATCTATAACACCAGTGGATCATTTTTATAATCTGGACATTTTAAATCGCAATATTTATCTGAAATAACCTACTAAAAGAAACAAGTCTGCTTACTTCCGGGTGCCCCTTTATGTCATCACAGGTGCTGCTTGCTAGATTTTTTGTTTGTTCCAAAATGCCAAATCTACACAATGCTGCCAAATCTGAAGTGTGTAACCAGTTAAGAAAAGTACAGAGCAGTGGGTGTGTATCGGGGGCAGTGAAAATGGGGGTAGGTCTGAGTAATGGCTTCTTGAATGCAGGAGACCAAAGATTACTCAAACACGCATTAATCATGTTAAATATAACTTTGAGAAGGTAAATGAAAAGGGAAAATAACATGATTATAAGCTCTGGAAAAAGGTTTTTTTGCAGAATATGTCTCCTTTAACCATGATATAAATTTCCTCATCAGAAACGACTATAGGGTATTAACTGCAAACACATAACATTTAGATCATGTTACATTTTGCTGTTTTGAAAATATTATATTCTCCAAAAACAACATACAAATGATGCTCTGAGACCTATGTTTTTGTCTCAATGCTAAGTCGCTCCCCCTTCAGAGCAGCATCACAACACAATCAAAAAAGCATACATCCCGCTAATGAAATGACTGCACATCACATCAGGGTTATCAAGCTGCTGTGTATAGTTTTGTATCATGTTTTATTTTATTTTTTTATATTTATGGAGAATTGTCATGTGGGAGGATGGTTGACATCGGCTTGTGGGCTGTGCACTGGACAAAATCTTACAGCTAACTGGAAAGATCGCTAAATTACTGAAACATGCATTGATGACATCTAAAACCTCTTAATCCTACAGAGTCTGATGCTGTTGCTGCCGATTAGCTCGAGGTTGCGGACTTTTCATTACCGTAACTCCGCAACCAATTGTGCTATCATCTAAATTCAGAGCAGAGACATGGGGCTCTTTAAATATTTCATTACGGTAATGTGCTTATGCTGTCCCTTGAAGATGACCAATCAGAGCGCAGGTGCTGCTGGAATTCTCCCAGTCAGTTATTTGATGTGTCAAAGGAAAAATAAGGATGGATATGTAACGCTTCATGAGGGACGTTATAAAAAAAATAAAATAAAATTTTACTTAATACCCCCCTTTTAAAATATTGGCTTTATTGGATAGTACAGCTGAAGTATGAAATGGGAAGAAAGACTGTAGAGACGTTCGACAGTCCAGCACAGGAAGTGGAGAAGTGAACCCACAACACTGAGGTGGGAACAACATCATATTTGCAACATCAATTGCAACACCATAAATGACTACACCACTGGCTAAAATTCCTTTTCAATATCTGAAAATGCTTTGATTGCTCACCAGCTGACGTCACCAGGTGGTTCCTCTTTTGTCTATAATTTGTACACTTTCACCAGAGAACCATATTTGTTTTGTTTGCTTTTTTTTTTTTTTTTTGGGAGAATGACATTTGAATGGCACTTTTTGTTTTTATGGCTCTTTTATATAAAATGACATGAAATTACCTCTAATATCAATAATATTATTCATTATTAAAGCAAAATGTTTTGTTTGTTTGTTTTCTACCATGTTATAAAGCTGTCCATTCATAAAACGAAACATGCCTGGAGTAGTGATCATGTTTGAGCGATCGACCTCTCCCAGCTCTATTCAAACCTACATTACAGTTTGTCTGAGGATCACAAGACTAGTAACTTCTCTGCAGTGGTCCCCCTCCTCCCACTACACGTCCCCTCCCTCCTCTGTCCTCCTCTTGCAGAACAGCGATCGGGAGAGAGACAGAGCATCAAAACTGAAACTGAAACTAATTAAACTTTCTTGTTATGTGTTAGCAACTAATACCCCATAGAAGTAATATTCTTCCTCTCAGGCTCAGTAATATCACACCGTTAAAATCCCACTAAAGTCAGTCTAGCATAATGTGTCTCTGAACTATAAAAAATGCTACTTTTAGGAATATCGATTTTTGGGCATGCGACTTTGTTCGTTCATTCATTTCGTGCCAGTTTGCATCTATGCCATTTGGCCAGATATTGAAATTGTGAATCCATTTTAAAACAATTTTCAATGATTCAGCCAATTCACTGCGGATAAACTGGCATGGCCCCGATTATGTTTGAGATGGTGGGGATATTTTGGGATGTTTTTTTGGAAAATATTCCCCATGATTATAACCACACAGAGCGGTGCTTTGAAGAGTCTTTGAATGCAACACTCGCTCTGGCATACCTGCGCTAAAGAGGACTCAAGAGGACGGGCTCACATCTGCCACAGGGAGATGGTAAGCATATGGAGAGGTAAATAACAAGCAGAATAATAATACAGAATAGACAATGCAAAAGATGAATCTAGTTACAGTGCCATGAATTCAGAATAGGAGCAATAGAGAGGCATTCAGTGTAAATATGTACAAGTCACAGCACAGAATTTACCATGGCAGCCCCATGGCAAAGAGGACTATCTGAGTTAAAGGCACAGTATGTAACTTTGTGGAGGAGGTACGTCCCCTGCATGATTTCATGGGAAAATGAAGTTAAAACTATTCCTTGGAATATTCTTCATGGACATAAATATGTTTTATGCCATACTGTGGAAGATTAAAGCCAAAGGAACATGGAAACAACCAGAAAGAGGTCAGGTTGAAAATCATATAAACATTTCAATGATCAAGTCTTCATCTCTGACCTGTATTACAGTGATATCAGGTTGACATTCCCTCAGCCTGATATGGCCTTAAATTCTTTTATTGATACATATAATGAAACTGCACACACAACTAAATCAGATCTGGATTGGGCAATTTTTCATGGAAAAAAAAGAAAAAAAAAAGGAATAGATCTTTATCAATAGTTGGAAAGGCAAAAACGTCTTACTTCATTCCTACCCTGATAGAGCCAGAGAAATCCCACAAAGTTCTGGAGGACAGTAAGATCCCTCTCTAAACCTAGTACTGACATTACCAACAAATATTCTTTTGGATTCAGCTATTATAAAATATATATAGGAAACATGTGGTGCATTTAATACACATTTTATCTCTGCATGTCATGTTTTGGATAATAATGATGATCCTTGTGAGCTTGATTATGTTGAATCTGAACCTCTGGCAGATAACAGTCAGATTTTCTCTTTAAAACCTTTAACTAACACAGAAGTCCGCAGGAGCTGATGACCTTGATCCAAACCTCTATTTCTAACTATCCCATATTTAATTCAACCTCTAATACATATTTTTATTCATCAATTCAAATGGCCATTACACCAGAATTATGGAAAACAGTATGTTTTACCTTTACATAAAGGTGTGACAACTGCAAACGTTTTAGAAAAGTTAGTTGCAAATGAAGTTACAATTTATTTAAATAAATGCTCCATTTTGAAGTCTTATCAGTCGGGTTTCAGAAAAGGGCATAGTACTGTCACTGCAACCACAAACGTTTTAAATGACATTTTCACAGCCCTTGATGACAAATAAGATTATGTAGCTCTGTTTATTGATTTAACTAAATCTTTTCAAAGATTTAGAAAGAAAGAAAAACAGGTAGTAGAAGACGATGGGTTTAAATCATTTAAAATATATATATATATTTTTTAACTTTAAGCAAAGGAGTGCCCCAAGGCTCAATTTTGGGACCACTACTTTTTACTATATTTATTAATTACATTAGTTGCAATTTAAGAGAAAGCCTCATACATGTGTATGCAGATGATGCTGTTTTGTCTGCATGTGCTCTCCATGCTGATCAGGTGATTTTAAAACTGCAGAAAGATTTTAATGAATTAATTGAAAATTCCCTCAAAAATCAAATGTCTAATTTCTAAAAATATTTAAGGGATGTACAAGTTACAAATCTTTATACAATAAATGCTGCATTGACTGAAAGAGTCACTACCTATAAATATCATGGGTTTTGGCTTGATGAAAACTTATCTTTTAAAATACACATCTTGAAATGATGTAACAATTTAAAATCAAACTGATCATTTTATTATATAAACAAATCTTGCATCCCATTGAATTACAGAAAAGAAATCATTCAAGCAACCTTTCTCCCTGCACTAGATTATGGAGCTGTAATACACATGAAGACTTCAGCCTCTACTTTGAAACTTTTAAATACTCTTTCACTCAGCTCTTCCTTTCATAACAGGTGATGAATTTAAAGCCCTTCACTGCACACTCTATGAAAAAGTAGTTTGGCCATCGCTATCTGTCAGAAGAGAACAACGCTGTATATAATGTATTTATAAGGGACTACCTGATAGACTGCCTGAAGATCTCACTTGCTTGTTGAACTTTAATACAGGAACTTTTAATACAAGATCTCATAACTGTCTACATCAACACCCCCACTAAAACTGAAACAGTGGAAACAAAGCTTTTGGTTATTTTGCTTCCCAAAAATGGAACACATTTCCAGGACATGCAACAGGGATACACTTTAATAATCACACCTGCCCCTGGTTTAATGTTTTAAATGAACCAATGAAGTTATTTCTTCCGTTTGTTTTTGTCTGTATTGCTCTGTCCTTTCATTGGGTTCACCCTGTATATATAAAGAAATGAAAAAAAATATCATCATAACATCTTGTATCTATCTGTAGGTTGCTCTAATAGGCACTGGATTGATTATTATGGGAGCAGCAGCAGAGGCACATATACTCTTGATGTATACTCTCATTTACATTATGTAGCAGCAGTAATACATACGGTTTCCAATAATAAACCATGTGCAACACAAGCTGTGCACACTGTTTTTAGTTTGCACAGAATATGCTCAAAAATCTTAACTGCGCACTCAAAAATGCTCAGTTTGCCCAGATTATTGCGTCACAGGTAAATAATCCAGACTTCTCCTATGCAGTTTTGTTTTTACAAGGAACACGTCTCTTTTAGCATAGTGTTCATGTGAAGGCTTCAAGGTTTATATTCACATTGTGCATTCCCGTAGCTGACACTTATTAGAAATGGATGTGCGGTTTATAAAGCACTGTACCTGAGTTTAATTCAAACATCACAAACAGAACTACTTCATTTTAAACCGTTTTCCAGTGGTCCAGAGTTATTGCTCACCCATGAATTCAGAGCATCCTAAGTATTTCACGATTTTGGGAGGTCAGACAACAATTTTGCCATCACCGTAAAGTTAACAACAACTAGCATGCTAAGCACACATTTCCTGGTTATCGGACAATAAAACGTTTATAATTAGAAGTGGACGACATGCAGTGGACATATTTTGACCTCATCAGCTGCTTATACACATACCTGTACTGGGTCAAAACTAATTTTCCTCAAATATATAGAAATAAATCAGGCCTTTAAATGAGAAAATATGAAATACTTATCTCAAAGTGACCTAAAGCATGTCTGAAAGAGAATTAAAGCTACAAGAATACATAATGTGTGTTCTTTAATGCATACTACATCACTCCATACTAGAACGCAACCAAGGATGGAAACAGCTTAAAACTTAAACCCAGTGTCAGTATGAAATGTCTAAAAATCAGCCTATGTCTTCACAACTTTATATTACGCTTTGAACTGTTATGAATAATAATGAGATCTGACTCAGCTTTGGTGACATATTGTATATTGCCAATTCTCCACATTACAATTTCTCGCATCAGGTCCAGCCGCTTCAGAGGCCGCGGCAAAATAGAACGTGCTGTCAGCCTCACATTTACACAGCTATGTTTGAGGTATCCATGCATACTTTTTATATTGGAATGCCTATATTGCTTTGTGTTAAGCTGGAAATTCAAAGCGGTTTTGAGGTTTTGCTACATTTACTGAAGTACATTTAAAGATGCGCTATGTAACTTTTCGGGTGGAGGATCTGCCACCTGCTTGTCTTAAGGGAGATGTTATTGTTTTACCATGAATGTTCCTCAATTTGGCATTAAACTTACCCACGCATTTGCTCAATTGCAGTTGCATTTATTGCCGTTTACTTGAATAAAATTTTTCTGTCACAGCAACGCTAACAACAAATGCATGCTAATGTGCACTTCCTGATTACTGGATAATAAAATGCATTATAATTAGATGCAGACAGCTGATTCCTTTTCTTTTCTTTCTTTTTTTTTTTTTTTTTTACCTCAAGAGCTGCTTGTTTGTACATAAATTTATCTCAGTGCATGGAAATATAAGGCCCTTTAAATATATGTGCACATAAACTAAAATATAAACAAACTTTTCAATAACCTCGGTCAATATCAATACATTTATTTGGTACAGATCGGCCCATCGTTATTTCTTGGACCAGTATTTTCTACTTCTACGTGAGCAGTGTTATTTTAAAGTAACAGTTCACTTTAGCTACTCTACCCACCTCTATACAAGGTTTGTGTTTAGTTGGAAATTCATAGCTTTTTTCGCCATGGTTGGATGAATGAACAAAGTCATTACTTCGGTTCACTGCATGGAGGCGCGGCGTGGCCTTTGAACCCGCAGCACACTCCCTGGCAAAAGGGCACGAAGGCAGAGAAAAGAAAAGACAGGGGCTGGAGCGTGGAGACGGCGAGCATGGAAAGGCCAAATGGAACAGAGTTTATTTGTAAGCAGTTGGTGTGGATTTAAAGGCGTACTAACTAGATAACTTTTCTCGTGGAGGTACTAGTTTTGACAGAATATTAAAATTTCAAACTCAATTTCGATACAAAAAAATAGACTCAATACTGATTCTGAAACCACACTGATAAAAACACTCTTTCTTTAGAAACTCTTTCTTCAATAGTACTTTCTTTTTTAATACCGTGCAGTCTTATATTTGTGTAATCCCTCAGTCGTCCAGCAGGTTTCATAATGGCCCATCGCCGTATGTGGGTCTGTGTGGGGTTATACTTGTCTGATTCAGCTCAAAATCATTCTAAAGCTACTTAAGAAAGGTTCATTTCTGTCCTGTGAATGTGATTTTCTGAGTATTGATACCTCCTCAAATGAGTATCTAGTTTTCATACTAGTTTTATCGATTAGTATCTGATTTTCGATACTTTTGGCGACTCCGGTAGGTACACTATCTGCTCCTTTCACTGAGACTTAGTGCTTTGAACCCGCTCACAGTAACTATACATGTTTTTCAAGGTATTCTTTGAGCTGTTGAAATACTTGCAATTTAATAAATGCAATTACAGAAAAGTGTAGGGCCATAATTGGACCATTCAAAAGCAGTAACCATGGAGACAAGAAGCAGCAGACCCTCCATCAGAAAAATTATAGTCACAAATTTTAAAAAAGTGAGTGGTCAAGGTTTTTGGATATATGTAGTAAAGGCTAAACAATTTTGTTTTGCGATTTCATTTTTCTGACAAGCATTGCAATCGAAATAAGCATTATGTTTTTTATAGCGTTTGGTTCAGAGGGCACATTGTAAAGATGCCCAGGAACATTACAGAAAGAATTACAGTACAGTACAATTCTATGCATTTCAAAACACGTTTGCAAAGACCTATCCTCTGTTCATACTTCTAAAAGCTGCTAACCTTGTAGTTTAGACTTAAACAATAAATGTTCAAAAATGTATGTTTTTCTTTTATTTGTTCTGCAGTTCATTTCAGTCTCTCACTCTCACTTGTGTGCTTTTATATTGTGCACACTAAATTCAATCTTGATGTTGAAACTTAAATTGCATATCTAATTGCAATAACAAAAACTGCCAGACAAACAGCAAATACATTTTGCCTCAAAGCTACTTTTACAAATTGAAAATGGTGACTTGTTGTCATTCGGTCTAACATTCATCTGCACATTAACCTCCCTTTGGCTACAACCAAAGTTTGTCTGAGCGAATATCAGGCTCTAGACTCTGTGTGGTAGTGCTACATACTAGCCTACACATGCTTGTAAAAGTTGGTAAATGAAAGTAAAATGGGGATGGCCTGCTCTTGTGTTTACTCCTGGTCAGATTTATTTTATTTTTTACAAATATGGATTGTAGAAGAGGGCTCACTCTGCGATCAAGACACCAAAATACCACACACTTGTCGTAGCTCATCTCTGGTTGTTCGTGGGGCCAGTTCTAGACATTTGCTTGAAGTGAACGGAAATAAATTTGGTCCAGCCACAGCAGGTCTTTTTGAGGATGTACCCCCCTCGTGCATGTGGCCGTAAAGAACCACTTACTATGTTTATGTCATGGGATGGCCCTGGTCATACAAAGGTTCCAAGTTTGATCTTTTTCCCTATTTCAGGCATATGACTCAGGTTTTTTAGCCACGGTTCAAGATTTTCCCCACGATCAGTGCTAACTGATCTCACTGTCTTGCCAGCAAGATGAAGTCTCACAATTTTTGTGAGTTGCCAAACTCTTGAGAGTCTGTCTTGTTCAGCTCCAGCTGAAGCGTTTGCATGTCACTAATCACAGGGCAGCACTGTGGTTTGTGCAGAAGTCAGCGGCGAACAAACCAAAACAAACATGGCGACGGCGACAGATGTATTTCTGCTTATTTTAGCAGAAATATGGACCATTTAGTGTGTGAGAAACGTGCAGAGGGAAGTGCTCTGTGCATGTGTGGACGGGTAAGTCACATGTGCTTTTCTCTCAACTGTTCTTCTTTTGTAACACATCAACCAATCAACATCAGTGTATTTGTTTGAACGTTCCAATCACTGTTTCAGCAAGAGCCATCCCAGTTTGATTTGTAGAACTGTATTCAAAGGGCTACACATCAGTCTGCTGTGAGCCAGGTTATAATCTTACATCGCAGATGTGCTAAATCGTGTAGTCGACACGCGGCCTTAGGCTGAAGTTAGTATTTGAAGCAGGTTAGATTAATTCAGTGACTGGGGGACAAGCTCATGGGTCATCTATCATTTAGAGCAGTGCACACTTTTGCTGTTGAAAAGATACTGCAGCACACAATCCACTAAAACATAATCATATGACACCAGATTGACCAAAAAAAGTGTAAATAAAGCCTGCGTCATTGCATCAGGCATTAGGAATGTTGCACTAAAGGTAATTTTTATGTCTTTTCTGGTTCAGAAGTTTACTCAGAACACTGTAAATGGCCAATTATTGTGTTAAACAAGTTTGTGGAATAGTAAAGTTGAATTGGATTTTGTTTTCCAAAGCACACCTGGCAATCCCTCAAGGCACACTAGTGTTCCATGGCACACTGGAAGAAAATCACTGATTTAGAGCCTTGAACGGCTATCCTTTTGGAGTGAGAAACCTGTCCCACTTTAGATGGACTATGTTAAGTACTGTTACATACTGTGGTTAGCAGTACGATCCTGTCCAGTGCTCAGCCCACAAGCCTATAGTGTTGTGATAAAGCTTGTGGGGGGACTCAGAGCATCAAAAATGAAACTAAAACAAATTAAACATTTCTAATCTAAGTATGTTATGTGTTGGCAAATAATACCACCTAGAAGTATAATACCTCATTTTTAAGTCCTTTGTGTCATTTTTTCCATTTCTTGATATGGACAGAGGCCTTGTGTTTCTCTGATTGGCTACTCCGTCTATCAAACACATCCATCTGAACTCGGACATGAGGACAGAATCCAGTATTCGCATTGTATGGTGAAAGATGTACCCATACAGGCACCTAATTACTATCCATTATCGACACAATCTCATTTATACAACAGCATACATAGACAATGGAGGAATGGCAGGTGAAGTATTTTTCCCAAGGACACAGGGCAGTGATTGATATATTTATGCTAAACTGGATTTTTGGAAACTCTGAAGTCTGTGAAACTAGGAGAGAGCAGACTGGAGTTTCCTGGTTACATCAAGCAAGGAGCAGCTGTTTTGTATTGAATCTTCAGAGCTGACCGCCATGCACACAGATGATGAGTGGGTGGAGCCAGACCCAGCCTGGTTGTCATGGAGATGGGACACACACCTGAGCAGGACTGATTATAGCTATTTGTCCAGTGCACCACATAATGACATGCTTTCATATAGACATAATCAGGTCTTATAGGCTGCCATCTAGTTTGTATTGTCTATGTGCCCTTTCAAGACTCTTGCAGAAGGCTAAGGCTTATTATGGTATATTCAGACCAAATGTAATTCTGGTATAAAAATTGTGTGAAATGTTTCTAGCTGGACGCAGATGTATTTGAGGGCAGAGGTTTAAGTTCGAACGAAGTGTGGATAAGTGCGAACTCATGTCCTGAAAGAAGCCCTGCCTGTGAAATGACTGCTGTTTGGGAAATATGTTATGAACACATCCATGGTCACAGGTGAGTCGAGCAGCCAAAAATAGATAATGTAATGTTACTTCAAAATAATATTAGCCTACTCAGTATAAGCACAAAGAAGAAGTCAAAGAAATTGCTTAAGTAAAAGTTAAAAAAAAGTATTTGGAAAAGAGACTACTCAAGTAAGAGTAACTGTCGGAGTCATCTGCGTTATGATTTGAAGGTTTGTGATCCCGTCAGATCTCAGAATCTAAGCAGAAATGGGCCTGCTCATTTACAAAATCTTGTATTTTCAAAGGATGAACAGCAAAAATTTGAAAACTAAATCATATCTGAAGGAGCGGTGCAAGAAACACAAATGTCCAAATCATTTCATATTGTCAAAACAAAGTTTTGTCACTTGTGGGCCTACTCTCAGTGGGAAAAGTAATCAAAACTTTTACTGAAGTTGTACTATAACTAAAAATTTGGGCTGTCAGCATTAATGCATGTGATTAATCTAAACAAACTGATGTATCATCCACAAACTAATGCAGATTAATCACACAGTGTGTTTTGACCAGTCTCCTAACTGGGAGGCTTACCTGAAAAGAGAAACGCTGTGCTCAGGAGCTGTGCTTATTACACACAGTTATATTTACACATAAAATCCATCAGTCCTCACGTGGACCAGCGCAGATTAGCCGGTGGCTGTTTACGAGAGTTGAGCGTAGAAACGTGGTACAGAACGTGGTACGTGGCATCAGAAGAGCCGCTGTAGTGAGCTCCTGATCATACATGCACGGGATGGCACTGGTCCGTCATCACTGTGTGTGAATATACAAAGTACACTGTGTCAAACACTCAAAACCTGATAAGATATACAGATACTATTATAAATCAATCCTGAAATCTTTGGCTTTAACCTTGACCAATGAAAAAAAAAAAAAAACTATAGGGTTATTTAACTAAAATAATTGAGTGTATAGATACATTCATATTATAAAATAATATGTATGAGTATGCAAAACATGTTCAACTTTTATAAATAAATGCATATTATGCATATAGAGGATTACATGTGTATTTGGAATTATATATCTTTCAAAGATGCTGCAATATCTGACTTACCAGATTTAACAGATTGCAATCTGTAAACAATGTAAAACCTAAGTTACAGAGGGGGTATTATGCGAAATTGTTTTTTTTGTTGTTTTTTTTAGTATTCTGTCATGTTATAACTTTATTCCCTCATCAAAAACACACATGAAGAGGTTTTAGATGTCTTTCATATATGTTTAAGTAATTTAGCAATCTCTCCCGGGGACTATTCTAACCCTCCCTACAGATGTCAGCTCCGCCTACAAGCCTATGTCATCCACGCTCCCACTCGACAATTCTCCATAAATCTACAAATCTGTACACATCCACTTGACAAACCTGATGTGATGTGCAGTAGTTTCGTTAGTGGGATACACACTGATTGTGTTGTGATAGTGCTCTGAAGGGGGAGTGAGAGTATGATAATCTAAATATGTTATGTGCTAGCAGTTAATAAGTAGAGTAAAGTACCCCCTTTAGAAACAGATAGAAACATATTACTATAATAATTTTGTATCCTCAAGAACTACCACATAAAAAAAACAACAAAAAAAAAACAACAAAAAAAATAGATTCAACCTCTCTATTTTCCACCGTTTTTTCCTTGCAACCTCTAACACGAGCTACCTCCTAAAACTCCTGAGGATCCCCCTAAGCAACGCCTGAGTGTGTTCTGACCAGCGGAGGGCAATAGACTCTCTCTGATGGCTTCCCTCTCCCTCGGCTCTTCTACAGGTGCATATGTGTGTGTGTGTGTGTGTGTAGGAGTTTGTTGGTGTTGGAAGGCTCTGGCATTAAATTGAGCGATGGAGTGCTCTCATTGATTTCCACAGTAAAGGGAAAAGTAATCTTGTTTGGAGCCTCTCTCTATGTGTGTACATGTGTGATTGAAACACTGGTCAGAAAACACTATCAAAGCTTTTATAGGCCCCGGCCGAGGATACATCAGCGCTACACCGACCGATGGAGAGTGCGATAATTGGTGCGGTAAAATTGAGAAAAAATGGATTTTGCACGTGGCCTGGTCAACGTTTTCTTTGTGAGAAAGAAAGGGTTGTAGTGGAAAGGGATATTTTGAAAAGTTTAATATCATGCAAATAGTTTTTAGTTCTTTTTTCCTTTTTATGCGGGCGTTGCCCGCGGGGAGCGGCTGCGAGCTGGTGTGGGCTTGCTCTTGGCCCCACAGCTCAGCCGCCACGTGTTGGAGTTCACCCCGGTGAACGAGAGGGTCGCGTCCCTGCGCCTTCGGGTCGGGGACACTGTTGTGTCGGCCTACGGGCCAAGCAGCAGTGCAGAGTACCCAGCCTTCTTGGAGTCCCTGGGAGGGGTACTAGACAGTGCACCAACCGGGGACTCCGTTGTTCTCCTGGGGGACTTCAACGCCCATGTGGGTAACGACAGTGACACTTGGAGGGGCGTGATTGGGAGGAATGGCCTCCCTGATCTGAACCCGAGTGGTGTTTTGTTATTGGACTTCTGTGCTAGTCACAGTTTGTCCATAACAAACACCATGTTCGAGCACAAGGGTGTCCATCAGTGCATGTGGACCGGGGTCTTCAACTCCCACCTCCGGGAGAGCTTCTCCCTGATCCCGGGGGAGGTTGGAGACATGGACTCTGAGTGGGCCATGTTCTCCACCTCTATTGTCGATGCGGCTGCTCGTAGCTGTGGTCGTAAGGTCTGCGGTGCTTGTCGTGGCAGCAATACCCGAACCCGGTGGTGGACACCGGAAGTAAGGGATGCCGTCAAGCTGAAGGAGTCGTCCTATCGAGCCTTGTTGGCTCGTGGGACTCCTGAGGCAGCTGATGAGTACAGGCGGGCCAAGCGTGCCGCAGCTCGGGCAGTCACAGAGGCAAAAACTCGGGGTCGGGAGGAGTTCAGGGAGGCCATGGAGAAGGACTATCGGACGGCCTCAAAGAGATTCTGGCAAACCGTCTGACGCCTCAGGAGGGGGAAGCAGTGCTTCACCAACACTGTTTACAGTGCGGGTGGAGAGCTGCTGACCTCAACTGAGGATGTTGTCGGGCAGTGGAAGGAATATTTTGAGGATCTGCTCAATCCCACTGTCACGTCTTCCGAGGAGGAAGCAGAAACTGGGGACCCGGAGGCGGACTCGTCCATCACCCTGGCTGAAGTCACCGAGGTGGTTGGCAAGCTCCTCGGTGGCAAGGCTCCGGGGGTGGACAAGATCTGTCCTGAGTACCTCAAGTCTCTGGATGTTATTGGGCTGTCTTGGCTGACACGTCTCTGCAACATCGCGTGGCGGTCGGGGACAGTACCTGCCAGTACCTGGCAGACCGGGGTGGTGGTCCCTCTGTATAAGAAGGGGGACCGGAGGGTGTGTTCCAGTTACAGGGGAATCACACTGCTCAGCCTTCCCGGTAAGGTCTATTCCAGGGTACTGGAGAGGAGAATCCGACCGATAGTCGAACCTCGGATTCAGGAGGAGCAGTGTGGTTTTCGTCCTGGTCGCGGAACACTGGACCAGCTCTATACTCTCCATCGGGTCCTTGAGGTTTCATGGGATTTTGCCCAACCAGTCCACATGTGTTTTGTGGATCTGGAGAAGGCATTCGACCATGTCCCCCCCGTGGTGTCCTTTGGGGGGTGCTCTGGGAGTATGGGGTCCGGGGCTCTTTGCTAAGGGCTGTCCGGTCCCTGTATGACCGGAGCAGGAGCTGTGTTCACATTGCCGGCAGTAAGTCAGACCTGTTCCCAGTGCATGTTGGACTCCGCCAGGGCTGCCCTTTGTCACCGGTTCTGTTCATTATATTTATGGACAGAATTTCTAGGCGCAGCCAGGGGCCGGAGGGGGTCTGGTTTGGGAACCACAGGATTTCATCTCTGCTGTTTGCAAATGATGTTGTCCTGATGGCTTCATCGAGCCAGGACCTGCAGCAGGCACTGGGGCAGTTTGCAGCCAAGTGTGAAGCAGCTGGGATGAGAATCAGCTGCTCCAAATCGGAGGCCATGGTTCTCGACCGGAAAAAGGTGGTTTGCCCTCTCGGGGTGGGTGGTGAGTCTCTGCCTCAAGTGGAGGAGTTCAAGTATCTCGGGGTCTTGTTCACGAGTGAGGGAAGGATGGAGCGTGAGATTGACAGGCGGATCGGTGCAGTGTCTGCAGTGATGCGGTCGCTGTATCGGTCTGTTGTGGTAAAGAAGCAGCTGAGCCGGAAGGCAAAGCTCTCGATTTACCGGTCAATCTATGTTCCTGCCCTCACCTATGGTCATGAGCTCTGGGTAATGACCGAAAGGACAAGATCGCAGATACAAGTGGCTGAAATGGGTTTCCTCCGCAGAGTAGCCGGGCGCACCCTTAGGGATAGGGTGAGGAGCTCAGTCACACGGTAGGAGCTCGGAGTCGAGCCGCTGCTCCTACATGTCGAGAGGAACCAGTTGAGGTGGCTCAGGCATCTGCTCAGGATGCCTCCTGGACACCTCCGTAGGGAGGTGTTCTGGGCATGTCCCATCGGGAGGAGGCCCCGGGGAAGACCCAGGACATGCTGGAGGGACTATGTCTCTCGGCTGGCCTGGGAACGCCTTGGGGTTCCACCGGAGGAGCTGGAGGATGTGTCCGGGGTGAGGGAAGTCTGGGAGTCCCTGCTTAGACTGCTGCCCCCGTGACCCGGCCCCGGATAAGCGGAAGAAAATGGATGGATGGATGGATGCTCCAGTGATGGAAGTCTTAAAAATATGAAAAACAGAACTACTTCACTTTAAAACATTTTGCAGTGGTCCAAAGTTATTCCTCATTTACCTTATGCATTCTGAGCATCCTAATTATTCACCACAATGAGTTTATAAGTGCTTTTCACAGCTTTCAGAGACCAAAGGGAGTTTTGCTTTGACAGTAAAGCTTATAACAACAAGCATGTTAACGAGTACTTCCTGATTATTGGACATTAAAATACTTTCGAATTAGATGCAGACAGAACACAGCTGACTTATTTTTCCCTCAAGAGCTGCTTATGCAATATGTATGTACTGGGGGAAGACCAATATTGCTCAAATACATGACAAAAAAAACAACAAAAAAACAACAAAATTGAGTACTTCTTCCATCATTGTTAAAAACATGAAGATATTTTCATTTGTGCATGTTTGAGTAATTATTATGTTGTCTGTGATCCTATCCAAATCCCAAACTAATAGTTAAAACATTTTGTAATTCAGACAGTGCTCTATGTTTGGAATGTTGCAGAGTATGACATTAAACACAGCTATCTCCATAGAGTCAAACAAGTGATATCACCAGTCACTGTCTCTACTGGCCGGCCAGAACCACACACTTTGACAAAACTTTACAAAGATGCGTAGATCTGGAACCGTATCCTGCCTTCCCAATTCCAGAGGGCGTGACTGACAGGCAGATTAACCAATCAGGGACATGCATGCTGTGTTATGGTAAATTCAATTCAATTTTATTTATATAGCACATTTAAGTACAACGTAAGCTGCCAAAAGCACTTCATATTCAAAACAAATGTACAAATTATACAAGACATAGTCAAAGAACAAGAAAACACAGAGAAAACACAGAGAAAACACCAAGCTATCCAGTCTAGCTAGAATTAAATGCCAGGGAAAAGAGGTGGGTTTTCAGTCTAGTCTTAAAAAGCTTTAGTTAAAGACTGCGAGGATCTAAGAGGCAGAGGGACATGACGGTGTAGGAGTAGAGATACATATAAACACAGAGGACTGAAAAACAGTGCAGATTTCTGCAGAATCAACAACTGAAGCACTAGACTTCATCTTAGGTAAAAGAAGTTATAGATTTTGTTCTGAATGATACAATAATTTTGGAGAGGAAATGTCTTTTGTCTTTCACAGACATGTGACACAAATTAGCGGCTATGATTGGACTGTCCCACGTTAGGACGAAGCTTTGCTAAGCTCTGTGGTCCGATTGCTTCTGGATTCAGAAAATAGAAAGGACGCTTGGTTACACTGTGAGAGCCCCTCGGGACCCCAGTCTGCTGTGCATCTTGATCTCCAACCCATTAACCACTTTTTTGAAGATACAGAGGTACAGATCTTAGCCAAAGAAAATACAGAGAAAGCGGAGTTCCTTCTTTGAAAAGGAAAGAGGGCCTTAAACATCATCTATCTCCTATTTATAACTCCAGCCTGAGACTTAAATCAAAACAAGGAAAACAACAGTGATAGCCAGTATGCTAAGTGTGCTAGGTGTGAGAGCACCCGTAATCGTAATGTTTAATATTTACCCTTATTTAAGAATATTCTTTTGTCTTTAGAGAGTGACAAGCAGACGGCAGAATGTATCCGCCTGAGGGGGGAGAATGGGCACTTATTCACCGGTGCCAAATTCTTCGCAAGCGCACAGACAGCAGTTGAAGTACACTCCATGTCCCATTTCGGCACAAAGGCAACTACATGGAGGAATACCTTCGTTGGGCGGGTACTTCGAAGAGTACTTTGAAGGGCACTTCGAACGGTGCATTTGGCGAATTGGGACATGACCTAGGTGTGTTAGTTTCAGTGTAGTTAGCTCCTCCCTTCAGTGTAGATGTAAGGCAGTGTCAACCAATAATCTCACCAGGACTGAAGACGTGGCTTGGATGAGCAGCGAAACGTCTTCACACAAACAACTTTTTGTCCAGTTGATAAATTTGAATTTTTCTTTTACAAAAGATACATTATGTCATACTTTGAAACATTTCAGGCAAGACAAGCAGGTGGCGGACCCTCCACCAGAAAGGTTACATAGTGCACTTTTAAATGACACTTATATACACTGACCTTACTGAGGCAATACTCTTAATGCTACCATGTTTTTTTTTTATACAAGTTACATCTTTTCTTCTGATTGGCTACTACTTCCACCAATCTTCTTGTTTTCATAACCTTTTGGAGCCCTATAAATGAATACTCTGAAAAGTACAATTTCTTTTAAAACCTACTAAAGCAAATGTAAAACTGTACAACCCACCTCTGCCTGTGGTTGACACATGAATAGAAAATGAAGAATCACTAATTACAATCACCGTAATAGCTGCAATCATGTCTCTTATTAAATTAGAGTTAA
The DNA here is from genome assembly GCF_009829125.3 of Periophthalmus magnuspinnatus. Lineage (NCBI taxonomy): Eukaryota > Metazoa > Chordata > Actinopteri > Gobiiformes > Gobiidae > Periophthalmus > Periophthalmus magnuspinnatus. Next base: position 23,048,199 of record NC_047126.1, read on the forward strand.
ACCGCACACACAGTTGTCAATGCTGTCCACGAGCTCCCGTACTCTTCTCTCGCCTTATACTTGTCCAGTCTTTTCTCCATTACGTAGCATTGGCCTTTCCAGAGCACAGGCCGGCGGTACACATAAATCACTGTGTCTGCTGGACCTCTTAATAGTGGTCAGTGCGAGACAGCAGCAGACCTTTCTGACCGCAATCTGTCCGGGCCTAATTTATTTTAATGTGAAGTTGATGTGATTTAGCCATTCGCCAATATATCACCACTCCTCGGAACATTGGTCTTATTGATCTGGATGTTCTCAAAACACGTCATAACAGTTGTCAAGATCATAGCTAGTACAAATCAGCAATTTTGCGTATCTTTAGATAGAAGATGTCATTGAGATGCACAAGCAAAGTTGGAGGAAGAGCTGCAACTATCGATCCTTTTAGTAGTCGACTAGTCACATGATTAGTTCGATTGTACAATGACGCTTTTTGAATATAATATCAACCAAATAACAGTTAAAGTATGGTGAGTGAAAGCTCCTTAATAGAGAATATTTTAGTGCATAATTATTTTTTGACTGAATAATGCCACTGTAATAAAAAAGGTCTTTTCATATGTTTTTGAATCTGTAAAGTCCAAACAACGATGTCTATCAAACTCCGATTATTTTGTTATATATAGTCAATTAATTGTTGCTGCCTTTGTCCAAGGAGCAGAATCGAGACGGGGGAGCTTACACGTTGTCACGCACCTGGGATATATGGTCCTGGAAAAGGCATTTGACAGCAGGAGGCTTAAAGTGCAACTAAACACCTAAATTCCGCCCACAACTACATTCCAAGTAGGGCTGTTAAACTGAGCAGCACCTGGAGGACTAAATGGGAGAGTGAGATGGACGTGGGGGAGTGGAGGGGTCTTGGGACGAGCAGTATGATTGGTCTAAGTATCTACACTTCAAACTCCGCCCCTGCAGCCAGGTGTTTGTACTCAAAAACACCTGGCTGTAATCACTGGCCATTGAAGCAAGGATATGCATGTTTTTAGACTTTTTTGACCACAAAGCTGCAAATTTACCTAGTTTGTCCTAAAATTGCCCAAAAAGGGGGGCTAGGAACAGTAGGAGATGTTATTAAAACACCATATACACAGTTTACGAGCAATATTATTTAAAGTTTAGTTCCATTTTGAGCTTCCCCTATTGTCTTGCAAAATGCTGTTGTCTGGCAGAAAAAGAAAAAAAAAAAGTTAAATGCCCTGTACCTGTTTTTTTCCAGTGTATTTGGGCAAAATTTGTCCCAGTCGCAGGGGCAGCAGTCTAAGCAGGGATTCCCAGACTCCCAGACTTCCCCCAGACAGCTCCTCCGGTGGGACCCCAAAGACAGATGCAGAAATGTATCTGTACTTAATTCAAGTACAAATACCTGAACCTTTTTACGGCGGATATTTTTTACTTTTACTTCACTACATTTGAAAGCAGAAATCTGTAATCTCTACGCCACTACATTTTTTAATTGGACTAAAAAGTAAAAAGTAAATTATTTGAGGGGTTGTTTTTTGCATCTTTGTAGCAGGTTTTGAACTGAAATATATACATATATTTACTAGAAAAAATCAGAAAGTCATTTGTGTTGGTACTGTTGAACAAAATCAGCTGGTACTTCAATACGTTTATCTAAAGCCCTGCAACCATTTTTTCTTTTTAGCAAAATTTGTCTGGTCCCAGTACAGATATATTGTACAAACAGCCATCAAAGCCAAAAGAAGTCTGCTGTGTACTGTCTGCATCTAATTAGAAAGCTTTTCATTGTCCAATAATCAAAAAGAGCGCGTTAGCATTCTCTTTTTTTACCGTCACAGCAAAACTTTGTTCAAAGCGCGTCATGTACCAAAAGTTGTCTTAACATATCTATGAAATCTAGAAATATAAGTGTATCTTTAGACAGAAGATGTAATTTGTCACTTTTGGCATGAGCGATTGTCAGAGAAGCAATCAAGCTGTGATTAGAAATGGATTCTTGAGTTTATTTTTCGAGGGTCAAAACAAAATTTGGCAATCGCACTTTTGTTAATTAAAGGGAGGTTTTGGAAAGTAATTTAGCAGACAGGGTAAAAGATAAACATTGCCGCAAAAAACTTGGCACGGCATCAACAGAAAATTAATTACGAAAATGGGCGTCTTGGGGCAGCAGGCTCACTCTCCTCCTATCTATGAAATTGTATCTAGCAGCGAGCTGGTGGAGACGCTATTTAAAGTTTGAGATTTAACAAGAGTATGAAGACTTTTTGTCCCTCTTGGGTAATAGGTTGCGTTCACATGACATAATCTTCTACAAATTCCTTTTAGATTAAAGAGGGGTTATTAAGTAAAATCAACTTTGGGAGCTTTCGACCATGTTATAATGTTCATTAAAAACATGCCAGATGTGGTTTCAGATCAGATCAGAAATGTAATTTAGGACTGAACGATTTAGGGGGAAAAAAGTGTGCTATGTATATGTTTTTCTGACAAGCATTGTGATTTATGTTTTAATTATATGACTCTGTTAACAGTTCACATTTTATGCATGCCCAGAAGAACTGATAAAAAGTCTGAAATATGAACTGACAAACTAACGCAAGAATCACATTTCAGAACGTGTTTGTATTGATCTAAACTACGGGCTTAGCAGTTTTGGATGCAGAATAAGATGTTTTGTTGTTTGTGGAGGAATTTATAGAACTTCAAACATTGGAGCCTTTGCAGTTTGCTAATCTGACTCAATGTGTGTGGATTTTAAGTTTGGTCATTGCATTCAAACAGTGAATCTCCCATAGAGTCACATAGGCCCTACATCTGAAATTTTAATCATCAAATTGTAGAACTGCAGTGATCTAATCCTCCAGCTACGTACTGCTCCTGACTAACACTAACATGACAAACTCATACAAATACGAGGTTATATGCCAAAGGACAGAATACATCCAGAACTCAAATGTGACATAACATATTGTCTTTCAGGTTATCCACTTGCCATGGATTGAGAATACACACTTAATAAAAACATCACTAGATGAAGATGGGTTTATTTATTTTGGAACTCCATTAGTCAGTACTGCAGCAATTACTATTTTTTCTGGGGTCACCGTCTGGTCTGATCAGCCTTGAATCTCCCCGTTTATTTGCAGGAAGATTAAAAAATAACAGGTATAAAAAATTGTTTGTGTGTCGTCAGTTGTGTATGTATTAACAGCATGGACTGACTGTGCAGATGTGTGGATTGTATATGCTTTTCTTTTGGCTTTGGTAGATTATGTCTGTATGTTAATGCTGCTGACCCCTACTCCGAGCCAAATTTCTCCATGGAGAGACGAAATAAAAGAAAACCTGAAACCTGTTTTCAGATGGGCGTGATTGACAGGTGGATTAGCCAATCAGGGACATGCATGGTCCATTCGTATCAAAACAAATATGACAGCATAAAAAGTCTGCTTGCATGCTCATGTTTGTTTCTGGCTTGAGAAGTGACAGAAGGTAGGCACCAGACTGATATCTGTATGAAAATTACAGAAAGAAGAGATTTGAATCTGAATTTGCCAGGGAAGCTATCGACATGTACAAGCCAAATCTATGGAGCATAAATTGAGACGAGGGAGCCTACACCTTGTCACACACCTGGGACACTGTCCTGGAGAAGACATCAGATAGTAGGGAGCATAATCTTTCTCTGCTATCTGGAAAAAAACATGTAAGCAAGTAGGTAAACAAGCTACTATCTGGTTAAATAATTAGTGCTTAATAACACATTCCACCTCACATATTTATTAAAGTAGAAGTAAACTCCAGAAATAAAGTGTAAATTTGAAATCTCTATTTTTCTCCGCCTGCAATGTGATGTTTTTGCAGGTAATTTTTATATTTTGTTCATTGCAAATCACAATGTTGTTTTAAGACAGCTCAGTCACAGAAAGAGGTCCATTGACTGATAAACCCCAACTCTTCATCAGGAAGTTTCAGTCGACTTTCAATTACTTATTTTTGTTGTTGGAAAAATGGCTTTGTGACTATTTGTGTATGTCCTGGAGCCTGAATTTTTTAAATAATCACAAGTTAAAGCCAAAGAATGTAACTGTTTTTCTTTCTTTTTTTTCTTTTTTTTCTTTTTTTTTAACCAAAATATGGACTAAATGTAAAAACAAGCATCCACAAGCAACCTTCACAAGACTGGGCCTCTTCCTGCTTGTTTCCATGGAAATGTTGCTCCTTTCACTATAATATTCCATAGTATGGCATAAAATATTTCTATCGCCATGGAGAATCTTCAGAAGTACGGTTTTCATTTTCTGTTTCCACGGAATCATGCTTTAAAAATCACTTTAAAGAGGGAATACTACAAATCCATAGGGTATTAATTATTAACACATAACATATTTAGATGACTATGTTCTTATCTTCACTGAAAAAACCCAAACATATCAAATGGTTTAATTGTTTGAGTTTTGTTTTTTCCTCCTTTACTCTCTGCACAAAATGACTCCCCCTTCAGAGCGTTCTCACAACACAAGTGGCATGCATTTCACCATTGAAACTGCTGCACATTGCGTCAGGTTTGTCAAGTTGTTGTGTATTCTTTTGTATTCTGAGTTTATATATTTATGAAAAAGGCCGTGCGGACCTTGGCCGGGCTGAACTTTGTACAAGCTCGTACTGCTAACCACAAGGAGGGTTCGAATAGAGCCTGGAAGAGATGTCTACATCACTGAAACTTGTATGAATGACATATAAAACCACTTCAGGCAAGTTTTTGATGAGGGACCAAAGTGACAACGTGACAGAAAAAAACACGCAGGTATCAGTCACTCAATCAATCTTTAATAGGGTACAGTTTTGGACACAACACCATCAGGCGCATCATATTTTCTTTCAAAACTTTGCATCTCTCCTGTAAAATCACCCTTGCCTCTGCTCTCCATCTGAAATTACACCATCATGAAATTCTCCGACATGAACCCAGCTTATTTAGTTCAGCTGAATAGTCTCAAATCTCTAGGTACCGGGGACATTTTCAAGCCAGGCACCGCTCCAGCATTTTGCATGTGATAATAGAGCGGTTGAATGTACATTTGGGACACCTCTCTCCTCTATCATTTCCAACTAGGCCAGTGCTAGTGAAAACCACGCATTCATAAACATTGAAATGAATCATATTTTTTTCTTTTTTGCGATGAATTCTTTGGGACTTTTGAGTTTGTTTTGGAAGTGACGGGCATAATAGTAGTTTGGGTTGATGTTTATTTTTGTTGACTTGGTTCAATTTGCATCTTGTGTGCCAATCAGAGGGTGCATGTGCTTTTTTAATGAGCGGTTTGTGGCGCCGGCTATTGTGAGGTGCCACAGACTGGGTGAAATTGATGGTTTTAGAATAATGACTATCCAAACAGCTGCGGCTCCATTCACAAGCGGGGCTCACATGGAACGCTGCTGTTGACTTAGTATCGAACATATAAATATCTACCTTTTATTAATAACTATTTGAAATGAAGGTAAAAGGTGAAGTTCCCTTCCTTGTTACCGTCAGCCAATCGCCAAAAATTTTCTCATTCAATTAAGTCTCAAGGGGTTTATTTTACTTCTATGGTGTATTAACAGCTAAAACGTAACATATGAAGATCACCGCGTTACCGTTTATTGTTTTGAAAATAACGTTTTTCGCCGAAATCAAGGTATTACCGTGTTTAATAAGTTTAATAAGTTTCATTTTTGACGCTCCTTCGCTCCGTTCGCTATGTGTGCTAAGGCTGTGTTTTAGGTGTCATCTGCCTTGTGCGTTTTTTGTCTGGACCTTCTGAAATGAAGACAAGATGATGATGATTATGATGATGAAGTCACTCCCCCTTCAGAGCACTATCTCATTACAACTAGCATGCATCCCGCTAATGAAACTACTGCACATCACATCAGGTTTGTCAATTTGTTGTGTTCAGTTTTGTATCATGTTTTTGTATATTTATGGAGAATTGTCTTGTGGGAGCGTGGACGACGTAGGCTTTGTGGGTTGAGCATTGGACACAATCTTACAGCTATCCAGACGGAGATTTCAAAAAGGGCCCTGGAGAAATCACTAAATTACTGAAACATGCGTGGATGACATCTAAAACCTCTTGACGCTGATGAAGGAAGGAACGTTATAACACGGTGGAAAGCTCCAATAAGTCGATTTTGCATTTTTAGCCCGTCTTTAAGGAACTGTACATAAGATTTTGATTTCATAAACTATCCATGTCTCCAGTGATGCTTGCAATCATTCAAATATTAATACATTAAAATGTGCTGCTTGCTACAGTGAAATGCTACTATGAATAATGGTGCATTTCTGGCAACTGTCAACTGGGATCTTTCAGACCTCCGACTTGAAGAAGTGCCCCAGAACGCTGCTCGAATTAGTAATACCTACTTGTGAACTGTGAAATGATCGGAAGACTCCCGATCCAGACGCATATCAGTCCATGGAGAAAGTTCTGAAGTATGATTTTTACTTTCTATTAATCCTGCACATGACATACCACCTCTGGAAAGTTACGGGGAGTTTCTTTAAACAATTTGGCAACACATTTTGGAATAAAAACACTGAGCTGGTGGCTGAAACGATGGCTATGTAAGCATCTTGAGAACAACCAGAACATTAATCCATCATTGTAAATCAGTTGTGCTGAGGTCGAAGAAATTCACCGACAAACCCAAAGGTTGGCGGTTTAATCCAAACTCCTGTACGTTGTATATTGTAAAAGTCTGATTGGGTAATTGCTGGAGAGGCCATTGGGTGACATGTTTATAGCAGTTCTTAAAAACTTGAGTGCCAAGAGAAAGAAAAAAGGACTTTAGACTTCTAGAAAAGCCTTTTTTTTCTCTACTGATTCATGAAATGTATATGATTTTTACATATTATAAGAAGAAATGTTACACAGTATGGCTTTAAATTAACCCATTTTATGTGCATCAGACTTTCACATATCCTTTTTTAACCTTGCACAACTTCTCACAGCAATCAGCATTTTGCAAAGACGCAATCCAATCAAGTATGGTGCAAATCCAGTGTACACAGGATATCAACACATACACATTTTAATTCAAATATCCGGATTATAGGTCTGTGCAAACTCTCTACAATCAGTTACCATGACTCGCTCTTACCGTGTTGTTTGGCCTGGTTCCCTTGGTGATTACATGTGTTTTGATTAGTCGTCTCTCAAAGCCACCACAGGGGGCAGCGCGGCTTCATTTGATTGCCAATCATACAATCAGAACAACTATTATGCCATTATGAATTAAGCCCTTTCAAATCCTTTGTTGTTGTTTGCTGCAAAAGTTTCTCCAATTGCTCGATACAAAATCACAAAAAGAAATGGAATTCTTTTGACAAGCAAATTTTGGAATAGAGCTGCATATTAGAGGGGTTGTAATAGTTATTGTGTGAAAATTTCTGGTCAGGGACAAAACAATCAAGGTGAGATTGAAAACTTTGTTTAGCATGGAAAACTATTTGGTCCCGCCCACTTGTTGCTTGGTGATTGTTGGCTTGCACAATGAATGAAGTTAGATATTGGGAAAGATCATCGGTCAACAAGATAGAAACTTGGTGAATAAGTGCAGATTGGAGTGTTATTTAAAAAGACCTGGCAAACTAGCACAAATTGCAGTGAACTTTTATATTTATTCATTTTCTGTTCCTTTAGTCAACTTGGAATAAGTATTTTGCATTTTCTAACTTAAAATAATGTTTGGAAAATGTACTTTAGAAACGACACCTCAGTTTCCGATGAGGCATTCAGGTGTTGAGCGCCCTCTGCTGTCAGCAATGGGAATGAACAATGAGAAAGTCAACAAGTCCTTATCCCCTGTGAATGCTAATAGAGACATGATATGTGGACACAATTTGACCGTAGAATAGGTCCAGTGATGGTTTATAGACTTAAAAAAAAAAGTCTGGAGTTTTATCTATGACCTAACTAAATGGGCAAAATTTGTGAATTACTGAAACAACTTTGAATGAAGCAAAAATACAGGTCCAGGTGTGTGTTTGATGAGGGACAACCGTACATGGTTAGCAGCTTAAGAGTCACATTTGCATATGTTCTTTAAAGGGCAGTTTTGAGTACACTGGTGGAACATTTGGAGCTGTATAATTTAATGACTCTTTAATAGAAGCTGTATCTATGGGCTCATTCATTTAAAGGCCTCCTGCGTAATTTTTCTGGCAGAGGGTCTGGCACCTGCTTGTCTCCATAGAGATGTTATGGCTTTGTCTGGCCTGTTCTATAATATTTGATTATCTTCTGTATGCCAGTGACAAGACAAGTAGGTGACACCACCAGGCCAAGATATAGGTCAGCTCTGTGGAGAGGCTACTCTCTGTGTTTTTCAAGATATTTTTTACCAATAAAGACATAAATAAATGTATAAAGGAAAGAAAGATACATTTGCGGCCATACTGTGCACCATTAAGATCAAAGCAACCATGAAAAAAAATGAAAAAATTTGACAAACCTTTGAGTGCACCTTTAATGGAGCTGCTCTATTCTATTTAAAGGACCCATATATTCTGTTTTCTGATGTATGTTATAATGTTGTTTCCTCATCAAAAACAGACCTGGAGTTGCGTTTTGTTTCATTTACACATGTTTAACACACAAATCCTGCAGATTTAAGCTGAGTTCTTCTCTCAAACAGAAAAACACTCTGCTCCACCTTGTGATGTCATGTGGTAATATTGTGTTTTTAACCTCCGCACACCTTCACTAGAATCATTTGGACAATTTTAGCCCTGGAATTCCCAGTCTTTCCTAAGCAAAAGGTAAAACGTAGTTGTTAAATTGAAAACTACCACTACATGACATCACGACGTGGAAAAGAGCATTTTGATCTTAGGAGATGTAGACAGACTAATAAAAAAGGATTACTCAAACTTGTGTGAATGAAATAAACACAACTCCAGGTCTGTGTTTGATGAGGTAACAAGATTCTCACATGGTTTAAAGCTCACACAGGTTTTTTTGAAATCCAAAAATGTTTTAAAGTTATTAAATATACAACGCTGCCCTAGATGTGTCCAAGGTTGGTTTATAAAGCAATAAACAGCATATTAGCTTTAAAAATCGGCCAAAAAGAGGGTCTAAAAGATATCCTCCCAGAATGTTTTGAAATGAATCATTCCAGCTGGCACTAAACTTAAGTCCTTTAAATGTTTCGATACCACTTATTTTGACAACTGGCCCCGCGCCCTGACAAACAACCCAACGCGTGTGTCATTAATTACTTGGCATGACTGGCGCGCCGCTGTGAATGCTAATGCTATTCCGTTTGTACATTTGATTTGCCTTGCGCTAATTGAATTTCCAGCGCCGAAAGCTGCCTAGCGTCGCTGTCACTTTGTCTGCAAGCTCTCACCGGAAAAACCTTTTGTCTGGCGTCAGCTGGAGAGAAAAAATAAAAATATATACACACACAAATATGCACCCAATAGCCCGAGGAAAAGCCCCAAGCTATTCCAATTAGCAACGGCGCTAGCTAAACAAAAAACACTGTATCCTCTTGTTCGTTTGATTTGGGGAGGTGTTTAAAAGAGCTTGTTCTGAGTGGCGTCCTGTAGCGGGAACTATTTGGCCCCCAGCTCCCTGGCAGAGGATGCCAAAGTACACAACAAGCGGCAGAAATGGTAGCACGGGGAGGTTTGATCGCGCCACTTAAGAGCTAGCATCGTTATCATGACTTGCTAGCATTAATTAGAGCACAGACCCCAGAGAAGGCACGAACGCACGGAAGAGGAAAAGAGAGACGGAGTGGGCGGAAGATGGGGAGACTGTGTGGTGATTAGGTCTGCCAGAAGTATCGAAAATCAGATGCTAATCGATATTAAAACTAGTACTGAAACTAGATATTTAAGCATATTTAAGTATCGATGCTGAAAAAGACGCATTCACAGGACAGAAATGAAACTGTGTCAAGTATAAGCTCACATAGACTAGACTCTAAGCCCATGGACCCCTATGGAACAACAAAGAAAGTACTATTATTTAATGCTGGAAATCACATCCTGCTGTCTAAATCAAAAGTGTTTTTCATCATCATCGCGGTATCGGAATTGGTGGTAAATATCGAGGACATTCCTTAGTATAGAACTTAGAATTTGGTGACAAAACTAGTGGTGATACAGACAAAGATGCAATGACACGTCTGCCATAGAGAGAATCAATACTAGTATTTGAGCCCTGAGTAACACTTACACATAATATGGTGACAAAGTAGCTAGCACTCAAGACTCACAGCGAGATGATGCCTTTATGTGTTACGAAATTTAAATCTGTCAACTGGACCAATCGTTGTAGATGTGAAGACGTTTCGCTGCTCATCCAAGCTCCAGTTTCAGCCTTAACGACCGTATTCAACCTATAATGGCCCCCTATTGTTCTCTTTGTTTCTGTTTTCTTTGTTTCTGTTTCTTTATGTGTGAAGTTTGCATGTTTTCCCCATGTCTGGTTGGGTTTTCTCCGGGCACTCCGCTTTCCCCATCAACCCAAAACATGCACAATTGGTGAAATCCTCCAGCTAATGTAGTCCTGACGAAGGCTAGCTCAAGATCTGGAGATGACACGTTGACCTAGCGGCACTGGGGGATGGGTCAAACGCAGAGGGTTGAATACAGTTTTGGCTTTCCAGCTTTACCTTTTGATACTTTACAGTGACGTCATGCTTTTTCAGAAGCCTGTGATCAATACAAGTCTTCATGATCCTGTTTATGTGTTTAATTTTCAACAAAAAGGTGAGAGTGACTGACTAGAAAACTGTTGGCTAATGCTAGCTACTTTAAGACTGTAATTTTATTTGAGAAGGATTTATTTCACAGCATGTTAAATCAGCTCAGCAGTTATAATTCCAACTAAATCAGGTCTTTAGGGTCAGATCATTTTCAAATAAAGCTCAGATTAAAGTCTAACTTGAGTAACAGAGCTTCAGACAGAGCAGTGCCTCCAGTTTGCATCACAACCCAGGGAATGTTGATGACAATTGCTACAAACACGATGAGACAAAATGGCATCGCAAAGTAGTGGATGGTTTGGTGAAAATGTGGTAAAGGGGCTAAAAGGAGGAAGCATGATTCCAGCTGTAATGATTTTTTGAAGGACAGACACGGAATTCCACCAGATCTGGGAAAAGACCTGGGAAAAATGGCCCTGAATCAAAACATCAATGAATAATGGAGCAGCAGAGATGGAAGACATGAGAGAGAGAGAGAAAGAGAGTGGAGAGAGAGGAAAAGGGGAGGGGGTGGGTAAGGAGAGGCGGAGAGTAAGAGACAGACAGCGTGATAGCCTTGGAGAGAGGATAAGGGACAGAGAGGGAGAAATAGGGGGGAATGAGAGAGAAAGAGTGAGAAGGAGGTGGAGAGGGCAGAAGAGGGCGTGAGAGAGAGGAAGGGAGAGAGAAAGTGAGGGAATGGGGGGTATTTATAGAGGGAAGCACAGAGAGAAAAGGCGGAGAGAGAGAAAGAGAGAGAGAGTAGGAGCCAGTGAAACTGAAAGAGCAGTGAGAGAAAAAGAGATAAACTAGTAGAAGAAAGAGTGATATAGAGAGGGAAGACGGGGTGAAGGGAAGGGAAAAGATGGAGGAGAGACTAACAGACAGATTGAAAGAGGAGGCAGGAGAAAGTGACAGGGGAGAAGGGGTGAAAAAGGGAGAGGGGGGGTAAGAGAAAGAGTAATTGACAGATTGAAAGAGTAGGAGAGAGAGGGATAGACAGAGGTAGAAGAAAGAGTGATAGAGAGGGCAGAAGGGGTGAAAGAAGGAGGAAGAGAGGGAAGAGGGAGAGACAGGAAGAGAGAGTGGCTGAAAGAAAAAGGCAAAAGAGAAGAGAGGGGGTAACAAAGAGATGGAAATGGAGAGACAGACTGAGAGGAGAGACAGTACAAGCAAGAGAGAGATTGAAAGAGCAGGAGAAAGAGAGGAGAGGTAAACTGGTAGAAGAAAGAGTGATGGATGGGGAGAAAGGGGGAAAGAAGGGAGCGAAGAAGGGGAGAGAGGAAGAGAGGGAGTGACTGACAGATTGAAAAAGCGGGAGAGAGAGGAAGAGATACGGAGAGATAAAAATGTAGAAGAGAGTGATAGAGAGGGGAAAAAGAGGTGAAAAAGGAGAGAGGGAGAAGGGAATGGAAGGAGAGAGTGACTGATAGATTGAAAGAGGAGAGAGGGGGGAGGGGGGACAGAAAGAGGGAGAGTGACTGATAAATTGAAAAAGTAAAAGTGAGAGAAAGAGGTAAAGAGATAGAAGAAAGAGTGGCAGGGGAGAAGGGGTGAAAGAAGGAGAAAGAGAGGAAGGGAGAGAGACAGACAAACAGATTGAGAGGAGAAAGAGAGGGAGAAGAGACTGACAGATTGAAAAAATAAGAGAGAAAGATGGAGAGATAAAGAGGTAGAAGAAAAAGTGACAGAGAGGGCAGAAGGGACGAGAGGAAGGAGCGAGAGGGGTAAAAGAGTGTGACTGACAGAAAAAGAGGGGGAGAGAGGAACAAGAGAGAAGGATGGATATAGAGGTAGAGGAATGAGAGAAGGAGAGACGGAAAGAGAGGGTAAGAGAGCAAGAGAGATTGAAACAGCAGGGGAGAGAGAGCAGGAGAGATAAACTGGTAGAAGTAAGAGAGATAGAGAGGGAAGAAGGAGTGAAAGAAGGAGAGAGAAGGGGAGGGACTCAAGACAGAATGAATAAAAAACACCATGCAGCATCTATCACGCTGTGACTGTCACAATGGGGAGGATGAAGAGGAAAGAAGAGGTCACATTAAAAGAGGGAGAAAAGAAAGAAAGAGAGAGAGTGTGACAAAGGAAAAAAAGAGGGATTCTGCATCAAGATTGATCAAAGTGCAGCGGGAAGCAAATCAATTAGGCTAAAAGTCCAGGAGAAGGGACAGGAAGAGCGGCCATTTTAGACCATAACAGGAAAAGATGAAAGACGAGATGCACTAATCATAGCACTCAGAATTTCCATGGTTACCGGAAATTTTTAAGCATAAAGCTGTTTTTTTTTTAAATATTGACTGTAACGTTTAATCTGATTTGCGTTGAACAAAGCTGTATTCTATTGTTATGCTAAACTTCATACTTACCTTAAACCATAAAATTAGTTTCTTCAATCTTCTACAATGAAAAATATTGTAAATTCATGGAGATAAGTCAAAATTATGCATTATGATTACAGAATATAGAAAGAAAAGCCTATAGTTCCTGCGCCCTCTGCTGGCAACAGTGAGGCGCGTAAAGCTGTTTAAAAGTCCGATTACGTAAAATTGGCTTTTGTGAACTTTAAGCTATTTTAGAATGTTGTTACCTTATGTGTTTGTAGAATTTAAAAACACAGTGGAGCACTTCCTGTATTACAATATGACATCATAAGGTGGAACAGAGTGTTTTCTGTTTAAGAGAAGAACTCCTAAATAAGCAGGGTTTGTGTGTTAAACATGTGTGAATGAAACACAACACCACTCCGGGTATGTTTGTGATGAAGAAACAACATTATAACATAGATCTGAAAACAGCGTGGGGTTTTAAATGAAATAATTAAGAAACTGGTGTAGGTTCATTAAAAGTAAAACATAAAGAACATTTTGAAAAGGTTAATGCAGTAATTTAAAAGAAGTCATTGTCACAAAGTTAAAGTGAGCCAAAGTGATGTACAGGCATTGTTTAGAAAATAGGGCTGCTTGATATGAGGAAAAAAGTACAATAAACCGTAAATTTCAGACTATAGAGCTCACCTGAATATAAGCCGCAGGTTTTCATATTGTAACATAGAAAGACACAGAAAGACAGTACACAGAGTTTTTTTTTTTTTTAAGACACTTTTTTTAACTGTGCCTGAAAATCAGCAGTTTAACACCAACATGCCATCAACACGAGATCAACATATCTGCATGTTTAGAAAATAAAACAGCACTAACACAGGGCATCTGCTTTTATTTCCTCTGAAAGCTTTTGTTGTCTTTTTACATTAACTAATTCTTCCCGCTGCTGCCTCCAACATCGCACCATCGGTTCACTGATGCCAAACTTACGTGCAGTGGCTCTATTTCCTTCTTTGACGCCAGATTGATTGCCTTTAATTTAAAAGCAGCATCATTTGCATTTCTTTGTGTGTTTTCCATGATGAGGGCGTGTGCATGACGGGCAAAATGACAGTTCCCACGCATTTACGGCCGTTAGCCCGCAAAAATCTTTAAATTAGCTGCTTCGTTGTGTTAGCCGCAGGGTTCAAAGCATGGGAAAAAATAAATAAAAAACAGTTTATAGTCTGAAATTTACAGTATATGTGCTTCAGCTGAATTAACTCTTAAGTAAACAATATGGCCGGCACTAAAACTGTAGACCCAAGTAATGGCTGACGTTATATCAATGTCTGTAACATTTAATCAAAATCTTGCCTTGTTTTTCTAATGAAGTTTATAATTTGATATGACATGTTTTACACAGAGCTAATTCCACATTGTTAGTTACCAACCACAAGGGCCAAAACCTGTGTAAATTCCATAATAGTTTTGTTTAGACAGATAATAGTTGTGTTTAGAAAAATGCTTTCCTTTTGAGTAAACTTCTGCATTTTGGATACAATTCTTGGTTTTGATGACATAGTTTGAGAGATTCTGTTCCTTCCTGCATTTTGATACTTTTCTTCAACTTTTTTTCCACAAACTGACACTTAACTGATGTAAAACTGCAATACAATGCCTTAAAAACATGTATTCTTACTGTTAGTTGGGTTTCAGAACTGGACAACTGACAGATAACACAGACATCTATTAGTTGGGTTGCATCTCCACAGATCTGATCTTGCAAAACCTCCTTTTCTCCATAGAGATAATAAATGACCATAGACTGTAACGTCCCAGCCAAATGAAGCCAATGGAGGCTGCTGGTTATAGAGGCCAATTTGGAGGCAGTTTCCCTATTTGGAGCCCAGTGCATGTTTCATATTAACCAAAAAGAGCCAGTCAAGATGTAAAAGTACCCTACAGTATTTCACAACGGGAGAGCACTTACCTGCTTTGCCAAAACTACGCGCTTCGACAAGTGGCGCTGGAACGTATCCTGTCTCATTGATTCCAGAAGGGGTGATTGACAAGTGGATTAACCAATCAGAGAGACACATGATCCAAATTCGCGGCTGTGATTGGACCTTCCGAAGTTAGGACGGAGGCGTGTCATGGTCTATGGTCCGATCCCAGATCCTTAAGTGTAGAAGGGACTGGGTGGTCAGGTGAGCAGAATGATGAACACTGTCTGGCTGAATCCTTTTTTCCTTGATGCTTATTCCAGTGTGATGTTACGGCGGAGTAGGTGTCACATTAAAAAATAAAATATGCAGGCGCTATGAGAATAAAGTAACATTAACACGTTAAAGTCATAATTTAATGAGAGTAAAGTCGAAGCCAGGAGGTTGTAATTTTGCGAGGAGAAAGTCATAGTCAAAATCAAGACGTAATTTTATCAAGATTTAGGGGGCGATGCCAACAGCAGCATACCAAAACGCAATTCAACACCACAGAGTGAAAAAGAATGGCGCTTATTTGAGTTAAAAGCTAAAATTAAAAATTGCGATGGATGTAGAACTTTGTACTTCTGGTCTTAAACATTAAAAACTGAACCTTTTTTTTCGGGAAACGACCCCCATGTGCCTGTGCATGTAGCTGAACGCACCGACCGCACTTTGATCCACAGCCAAAGACAGGTGAAGGAGTCTCGGCACGATTTTCACCTTTAATCTGTTCCATCGGCTTTGTGCTTTCTACCTTTGTTTACAATTGTTTACAGACTTGTAGAGCCGTGCGCAATTAGGCCAGTGGCAGGTAACGTTTACAACATCTACGGACATGGAGTGGACGCGATGGTCCAGACTCTCACTGGGGAACAGCGAGGACAGTATGCTGTGATCGATTCCACATAAATAATTTGGGATTAGGAACAAAAAACTGCTTCAGCTCTGTGTATTGGACTAAACTGTAACCATTTGGAGACAGAAACAGGGCAGCGCAATAGCAATAGGGATTAGGTTAGATTATAGTCAGTGCTTAAAACCGGGGATGCCCTTGTGCGCTGTTCTGATGAGCTACAATGAGCACATTTTTCAACGGTGATTTTATGCCAAGTGCCAGCGTTTAGAATAGTAGAAGTGAAGCGGAGCGGAGTATGGATAAACATTGCACTGGGAGTCCTTCACCACAGCCTGTATCCTGCCCAGTGAGCCCCAGGAAGAGCCAAAAATCTGCACGCTTTTTACAGGGGGAGAAATGTAGCCTACTTTTTTCAAGAGTTTGTAATTGATGCGCACAGGCGGAGAGGAGAGGTTGTGATCCGTTTAATAACATGCACACATATAGCACGTGTAAAATGTCAGCATTTCTAAGTTTGATATCCTTTATGGGCATTTATGTAGACTTTTCACTCATCTAAACGCCAGTCCGTTGCAGTCTGTGTTCACTTTGATTCAGCGTCGAGCCCTAAATCATTAAATGTCTACTTTATTTTTGCTCAAATTACTTTTTTCGACTTTATTCTATTTTATACCCAGTGCATTCCGAGCACAGCAGCCGTCACTGCACAAGGCTGTGTTAAGGTGAGGTAAAAGTTATTTTCCCCTAAAGGAAGTTTGTCTTGAGCTACAGTGCCACCAGAGGGCACACAAAATCAGTCAGTGAGTTGACCAAAAGTAAGAAATACACCAAGAAGAAAAACAAAGAGGGAGACGTCCACAGCAGTTTTTAGATCATATGTTACGTGTTCACAGTTAATGCTCCATAGAAGTAAAATACCTTCTCTTTAATAAAGGCATAAAAGACTAAAATTTGTGTTCAATGGAAAGAAACATCAATGAAAATGTGTATTAAAACTTTTTGAATAATGCAGAACAGAACAGATGTGACGTGATAGACAAGCTGATTGGAAAAGCTGCCTTCAGAAACTCAAAATTTTACTCAAAATTGTACATGTACTGTAAGTGTAACAGACTTTTTGTTGAATGTCAAAAAATAAATTAATTTAAAAATAAGTAAATAATCTATAACAAGTCTGACCATCCTCACGTTATCATCCATAATTAGCTTTGTAGTAGAATTTAAGTGCGTTGATGACACAGGCTTTTGGGCTAAGCTTTGGACAGAATCTTACATTTAACCATAAGGTGGGTTTGAATAGGCCGGGCTGGGAGAGATCGTTAAAATACTCAAACATGCGATGATGACACCTAAAACCTCTTCAGGCATGTTTTTGATGAGAAAACTACATATTGGTAGAAAGCTAAATTGATTAATTTTTTTTCATAATACCCATTACTAGCTTTGTTGTTTGCTTACCACCAGGGCCGGCCTGAGCTATTTTAAACTGTTTGTCGTGGCCCAGAGTTATTCCTCATTTACCTTTTGCGCTCCAAGCATCCTAATTATTTACTGTGTTCATTTTCTAATCGCTTTTCACAACGTGCAAAGCCTAGAGTAGAATTCGCTGTCATAAAAAGCTAAAATGACTGTGAATCTGTGACTGTCAAGACCAAGGGGCACTCTACCAGGTCTATTTTGTAATAACTATCACTATTTTTAATAACTTCTCCCTTCAACTTCAACACACTTTAGACACACACACACACACACACACACACACACCCACCCACACACACACCCACACCCACATGTTTTTAAAAAAAATATTATTTCGACTTTTGTGTTGTTTTGGTTTTATTCTTTTTGCCTTGTCTCAGGGCCAGCCCTACTTTTCAGGGCCCCTAAGCTGAGTTTGTCTCTGGGGCCCCTGACAGTGGATGCCTCCTGCCTCAGCTGTTGGTGACCCACATTTGACACATCATGACTCTGCTCTCATCACCTTGAACAATTGTATTTGTATTTATATCACCAACATCAGACTGAAAACATCCAGAATGTCACAACTACCAAAGTCGCAAGAACAGTAGACAAACATCTAAGGGAGGGCAAGAGTTTTGAAATTCTAGACATTTTTTCTTTGTTTCTGGTGGATTTTAATGTGTTCCAGTTGGCAACAGTGGGCTTAAATTTACATTATAAACATAGCTGCCCCCACCTCTGCCCAGCGCAAAAACTAAGGCAGCAGCAGCAGATATTTTACAACTATAGAGATAAAACAAATGCAATTGGAGGGATATTTAGTCTGCTGTAAACACACAGTTCCCGTGCCCAGTAAAACTTGATATATTATTTTCACTATAAACGTGGACTCTTGGGGGCCCTCTGGTGGCCTCGGGGCCCTAAGCAGCTGTCCCGTTATGTCTTCTGTCTTGTTATTTGAATCAGTATGTGTTGTTATTAATGTCTTGGACCTATAATCTTGTACTAAAAATGCTTTAAATAAATAACATAACAAATAAAAGAACAGAGCGAACAACAACTAGCATGCCAACGTGCACTTCCTGATTACTGAACACTCAAACGCTTTACATTTAGTTGCAGACAGAGCACAGCGGACATATTTTGACCTGAAGAGCTGCTTATACAATCTGTAACTAGGACTTTAAGCAAGAGTCTTTAAGCCGATAAAATGAATTACCAAGTTTCTCTTTGTTATATTCTGAATACAAACTATTTTAATTTGCTCTTTGACTGAAAAAATGCACACGTTGGATCACTCAATTTCACATTACAAAGACGTTTGTAAGAAGAATTTGTTCCATTAGCAGATTAGAATTGCAAAGCGAATTAATTTTCTTGAGTATGTTGCATCATATATTACAAGTAAATTGCTTTTTTGTTCAGTGATTACATTGAAAATAAAAAGAAAGAAAAACAAAACACTTTATTTTACGGTACACCTCTTAGCTGCTAACTAACGGTTAATTAGCATAGCAGATAGTGAGTAAATTAGCTCTTAGTTAAGCACTTTCACGCCGTTTAATTAACCTCTTCTTAATTACAGTGATATCAGCGCAAATACAATAATTGACTTTATTTTAAAATCAATATTTGGTGCACATTTTTTCACAGTTCGGACATTGCACAACATCGCAGTTACTTCCTGCTGCACTAAAATGACATTTCAATTTGCCAAAAAGCCAAGAGCACCCAAGGGACACCCACCCACGTCGACTCACAGTTCGGTCATGGAAGGTCTAGAAAGTGACTTTGCTGTGGAGAAAGTTCGGAAATAAGATTTGAAAAAGTTTTGCCAAAGCAGAAAGCACCAGAGTTCAGATTACTCCACAAAAGCAAGGGTGGGCTATTGTTTGGCGTTGGACTGGCAGGATCATGCTAGTTCAAATTCCAAGAAACCGGCAACTAAAATATCTGACAAACCAAAATTTTCTGAGTAAAACCAGCGGAATGCAAAAGTTTGGTTTCAAAAAAAGTTATTTGGAGGAAAAGTTTGGAGCCATGAAACTGCATAAAATCCCTGTTGTTAGCGTTATATTTTGTCAGTCAAAATGCAGAGACAGTGGAATAAACATGTTTCCGCGGAGACGAGACAGCCTTGGCAAGGTTCTCCTTGAGCCTTGTTTCTTTTTTTTTATTTTTTTATCGCTCCTCTGCACAAAAGGAGATGTAGATTCTTTTGTTAAGCCATGAATGTATACCCAAATGTTTTTTCGTAGTATGTTTAGCTCATTTAAATGGCTTTTCTAACACCTCGGCTGTTGTATTTCAAAGTGTAACACAGTGCAACTTTTGTGGTGAAGGTTCTGCCTGCTTGTCTCCATGGAGGTGTTATTGCATTGCTAAGAATATTCCACTGTATGGCATTAAACATAAATGTCTTGTTGAGAAATAGATTGAAAAACCTGCATTTTTACTGTGAGCTGCCTCTCCACAGATGTAAATGTGCAGTTAGACTTTTTTGTCTCCATGGAGATAGATTATATATGACCATAGACTGTATAAAGACGTGGACTGAGGGAGTGTGACATCACCCACAGCGTTTGACTTCAGCGAAGAGAAGCCAAACCAGGCTAGCAGTTATAGCGGCTAGTTTGGAGCCACGTTCCATGTTTGGAAATGTGAGTGCGCGCTTCATGGTAACCAAAGAAACACCTTATTATTATTGATCATATCTGGATTTATGGACAAAATAGCAAAACTAAAAACACCAGAATCATGTAGAGCCTTTTAAAACGAACATTTTAGGTCAGAATGACAAGCCTGACATTGGCAATTACACAATTTTTCAATAGAAAGTGAATTGGAGTCAATGGCAGAGGTGAGTAGAGTAGCCAAAAACTGCACTCAAGTAAGTTACTTCAGATTAATATTACTCAATAGAAGTACAAAATAGTGGTCCAAGAAATTATGCAAGCAAAAGAAAAAAGTATTTTGGAAAAGCAGGGCCAGCCCTAGTTTTCAGGGGCCCCTAACCTGAATCTGTCTCTGGGGCCCCCGGCTGTGGATGTATCCTGGCTCAGCTGTTGATGATTCATATTTGACACATTATAACTCTGCTCTAATCACTTTGAGCAGTTGTATTTGTGTTTATATGACCAACATCAGACTGAAAACATCCAGAATGTCACAACTACTATAACCACAAGAACAGTACACAAACACCAAGAGTTTTGAAATGCTAGACAAGTGTCTGGAGTAGGAGTAAAAGTATGCTGCTAGAAAAGTACTCATAAATGCACTGTTTCTTTAAAATGTTACTCAAGTAAGTGCAACTGAGTACTACCTTCTTCTGGTCAATGGAGCTGAATCGCGTGCCTGCGTTCATTCGCCATTTTGAGCGTGGCAGTAACTATATCCACTATAGCCATATTTGCCATGGGGCTCCGAAATCGCTCCAAACGCCACTGCTGGAATTTATAAACTCCAATTCTTCTGTGTTATTTACATTACAAGCTCTGTTCACTGTACCCAGACTCCTGACCTTTGCGAGTGTAGACATCTCCGTACACTTAATCCATCACGCTAATCTTTCTTTGTTTTCCTCACTATGCGCACTCTCAGCGTTCAAAACCACAACAACACGGCCCCCCGAAGAATTTAAACCCCCGACCACACCTCATCATTTTGGCTGGCTATGTTTCTATCCTCTTAAACCAAAGTATATTCATTAGCAAACTGCCGACCTCTCACGCGATGATAAAGGCTAATTACCGCGCGCTAACGTCAATTCAAAATGGCTCTGGCTGCGGTCACAACAGATAAGACTCTCAATTAAGTTAAGTGCTTGTGTCCCGCTCACCTCTTTCTTTCTCTCTCCCTCTATTGCACTCTTTCCCCATATCTTTTTTCCCCTCCTTCTGTCTCTCTCTCTCCCAAAACCCTCTTGTTCTCTCCCTTTGTCTCTCTTTTTCTCTATCTCAAGCTGCCTATCTCTGCTCCACTCCCTCTCTCCCACAGCCTTTCCTTCTCTCTTTCTCTCCTTCTCTCCTGCTCCCTCTCTCTTCTTCCTTTGCATTCGAAGACCTCTCGCTCTCTCTTCCAAGGTAAAGGCGAGTTTGTTTGTATAGCACACTTCGTACACAAAGTATTTCAAAGTGCTGTACAGACTAAGAAAGTCATTGAACACAAATAATCACAAATAATCATCATTAAATTAACATTAAAAGAGAAGAGTGGATAAAAAACTGCTAAACAGAACCATTTTGAGCCTGAGTGCCACAGACCAGTGTCGATGCAGAGAGTCAAATGTTGGATTTAACACAGGTTTGACACAGACATTGTACCTTTAATAAGACTTGGAAGATTATTTTTAGGTCTGTGTCACAAGGTAATGTGATGTTATTCAGGTTTTAGACGTAGAATCTCTTCAGTTTGTAGTAAAAAAAAATACTTTTAGTTTAGAAGGAAGCATGAGGGCCACCAAAAATTGATCTGAGGGCCGCATTTGGCCTCTGGGCCGTAGTTTGGACAGCCCTGGTCTATAGTCAGCCCTCTCTGCCTCTTTCTTTCTTTCTCTCACTTTCTCTATATATCCTCCCCTCTCTCTCAATCCTTTTCCTCCTTTCCATCCAGCTCCTTCTCTCTCAGTCTCTCTCTGCGACCCCCATCCATCTCGCTCCTCCACCCGTCAGTGACCTCACTCCCTCTTCACCGCCCATTCCTCTCTGTCTCTCTGTTCCCAGTCTCACCCTTTCTTCCTTCTCTCTTTTGCTCCTGCCCTCTATCCATCTTTCTCCCTCTCTCTGACAACATTCTCCCTTCCTCACTTCTCTGTGTCACTTTTAGTCTTTCACTGTCTGCACCCCCTCCCTCTATCTCTCTTTCATCCCGTCACACAGACACATATTATTGCCCATTGTGGCTCCTTAAAGTTTTAAAGGGGGACTTTTTTGCGTGCTTTTTACCATGTTCTAATGTTCCCTCATCAAAAACATGCCTGAAGAGGTTCAAGATGTCACCCATGCATGTTTCAGTAATTTAGTGATCTCTCTCGGGTCGTATTTGAACCCTCCTTATCGTTAACTGTGACATTCTGTCCAATGCTCAGCCCAATATACAAAAACATGAGCATGTGATTGTGTTGTGATAGCGCTCTGAAGGGAGTGTGACTTAGGGGAGAGAGGAGGGACTCAGAAGGTGAAAGTGAAACTTATAAACATGTTAATACGTTGTTTTCGGGCAAATATAGCATTTTCAAAACAATAAAACGTGATCTAAACAAGTTATATTTTAGCAGTTAGTACCTCAGGAGCCAACAAGTTAAATGGGTTTAATGTGTGAGAGCAGGAGGAGAAAAAAGAGATACAAGAAAGAAAGGAAAGAGAGGAGAGAAAGTGGTGATTAGAGTGGCGTGGGCGTGCGTTTTTTCACAGCTGAAGGTACAGAGGCCGAGTAGCCAAAAGGTCAAGGCCTCATTACCAGTCTTGCTTTTAATGTTATGGGCTGAAGACGTTGCAGAGAAGAAGTGCATCAGGTTCTGGTGGGTGGGAACTGGTAGCTTTGAAATGTAGAAAGAGTTAAAAGAGAGTAAAAACAGTACTTATCACTGAAACAGTTCACATCATTCTGTTTAAATTTTACATGCCTTTTTATCATATGAACGTGCGTTGTGTTCTGCGTCCTGATTGGCTGAGGGACTGTAGACCATTGTCCACAGTCTCCCCTGTGCCGTGTCTCCTGTACAGCACAGAATGTGTTCAAACAAATTTACATAAATGTTCGATCGACACGACAGCGGAGCGGCGCCAGGACGAAGAGGCGCGGTGTGAGGAACTGTGAAATACACGTGAGTCACTGTTAATCGATTAAACAAGAGAGAAATGTGAGAAAATGTTAATGCCTGTCTGAAAAAAGTGTATAAAGTGTGTGGTGAGGGGTTTTACAGCTGCAAAACATATATAATAATAAGCTGACTACTTTGTGGATTTGCCTGTTGCGGGTATTTTTAGAAAGTGACCTCCGAGATAAACGAGGGACCACTGTAGTAAGGTTTTGTTTTGGGTTTTTTTTTGTCTAGTTTATTATTTTACTTCCTGGTTGGGCAGCAGAAGTGACATACGTAGAGGTAATTCCAGCGTAATTCCATGTTAACAAAACTTGCCTAAATTAGACATTTGTTATAATTAGACAAATAAAACCTTACACCTTTATTGTTTAATTCATGTTTAATCTGTGTTACTTGTGAGGCAGTGATGATGACATAAGTAGAGGTGTTCTGTTTAAGAACTCAGCACTACTTCCTGTATTTCTGTCCTTTTTATTTTCCACAAACTGACAACTGACTAATGTAAAACCCTGCTAAGTATTCACCACAGGTACTTATCCCACCAAAACAAATTATAATTAGAAAAACATGAAAACCTGCCACATTCACATTAAGACCCATCTTTTTAGCATAGCTTTTGATTAGTATTTATCATTTTAGTTTATTTCTCTATTTATTTAGTCTTATTTAGGCTGGCTAGTGTGTTTATGTTTTACTTATGTTTTATTTACTTGTTTAGTTTTGACTTATTTTATTATTTATTGATTATTTTATTATTTATTGGTTATTTATTTTATTATTTATTGACTTATTTATTAGTTTTGACTTATTTTATTATTTTTAATCATTTTAGATTTGCCAGTGTTTCCTCTGAGGAGCCCTCTGCACCGGGAGCTGTGGTTGGCTGTGGCTGCTGGGCCCTGGCTCGTGGGCCCTGGAGGTTTGGTCCTGCCTCATCTCTTCTCTGGGCCCTGGGCTGGTGTCCTGTGGCTGTGGGTGACCCTGTTCCTGGTGCAGATGGTTCCTCTGGTGGCGCTCTCTCATCTGGTTCATCTTTATCCAGCCTGTTCCACTTAAACATATTTTAAATGAAACTGAGGTATTTTAACATGTGTTGAGGTGGGGGGTGGGAGTGTGTGTTGGGGTGGGGGGTTGTTTGGTTATGATTATTGATGTGTTGGGGTTGGGTTGTTGGGCTGTCGGGTGGCTGGGTGGGTTTGGTGGGTGGGACTGATTTTAATGCTTTGTAAAGCACTTTGTGTTACTTCTTTTTGTATGAAAAGTGCTCTATAAATAAAGTTTGATTTGATTTTGATTTATCAGTCCAGTCCTCTACCTCAAATTTTGCTCATTGTGGCAAAATTGCTCCGTTTTGCATATTCTTCAGGTCCCAGGAGCAAAATTTGCACTGCATCTTTCAGAGACACAAATCAAAACTGCACCTGCTTGTTGTGCAATGTTACCACCTGCTGTAAATCTAAGAGTTGTAAAGATGTAAGGTGGGATTGTGTTGTTTGTGCGGTTAAAATGCTTCAAATGGTGAGTGAGAAAAGTGATTTGGTTTATACATTTGTGATAATCATACTTAATTTAAAGTATCAGTTGCTATGCAGAGAATGTATTAATAACTACATGATAATAAGCGTTAGGTTTAGGATTTCAGGGTTTAGGTTGTGTTAATTCATTGTTTTTTTTAACCATTTTTTTCCTAATTAAAAGTCAGTATAATGTATTTTCGCACACGCATACATAAATTGAAGGTTGTTTTTCAATTTATTTTTCAAATACGTTTTACCTCCAATAATAAAGCGACATGACGTGAAATGAAATAACACAGCTAAACTTTTTTTTTTTTTTTTTAATGTGTATTTTATATTTAGATGCTGAAAGTAGCCACCCTTTGGTTTGTTGACAGCGCAACAAATGCTGATTTTCACTTCAGAGGTGTGTCAAGAGCAAAACAGTGATCAAAGCAACAAAAAAAAAAACAAACGCAAAAAAAAAGAAAGAATCAGCAGCAAACCGTTGACTGGTAGTGTGTAGTGTAGTGTCAGGATCATCTAAAATAAAAGATTATCCACAATGCCAAAGTTCTTGAGTTATTACAAGTATTAGGAGTTGTTACAAACTTACTAAATATTCGGGTTAAGTATCCATGAGGGCTTTATGTGTAAACCAAAGGTAACGCTGTTCTCCTTTCACTTCCAAAGACTGACATAAATATAATCGATACTTGCTCAAATGAATATCTAGTTCCGATACTAGTTTTAGTACTGATTAGTCCCTGATTTTATGTGATCTACAGAATCGAAGGCCTTTCATTGATCAAAAGAAACAGCAACACATCCCCGTGGTTACAAAGCAATAGTAATATAACTGACAACTTTGTTAGCTGCCGTGATAGTGATATGTAAATTAAGATGGAACACATCTCAGAAAGGGTCAATTTATTGTGCTATTTTCAGATCCTTGTTATAAAGTTGCTCGTCACAAACAGACCTGGAGTTGTGTTTTGCTTCATTCACACATCCCGCATATTTAGGCTGAGTACTTGATCTCAGAAGATAAAGAAAACACTCCGGTCCACCTTATGATTTCATGTGTACATACAGAAAGTGCTCCACTGTGTTTTTAAATTCCATACACCTTCACTAGAATTATTTGGATATTAGAATTGCTAATTTCTACTGAACAAAAAGAGTTGTGTTCCACCTATAATAGATTGGCTGCACTGTGGCTTTCAGCACCATGGACAGTTCCAGCCAAAAATTCAAGTATAAAGGAACGAAACAAAGGAGTAGATCAGTTAAGACACTTTTCCCTTAAACTAATCTGTGGTTCAATTCCTTTAATGGTGGCGCCGCTGAGTGCCATTCTGCCTATGAGCAAGACACTTAAATATTTGCCTATCCTAACCCCAACCTGATTTACCAGGCACCATGGTAAAAATGGACAGTTCTAGGCAAAAGTTCCAGAATGAATGACTATAACAAAGAATAAAAAAATAAAAAAAAAGAATAAGCACCAGTAACCATATAGTCCAGGGTTTGATTCCTGGTGGAAATGCTGACTGCCATTGTGCCTATGAGCAAGACACCTCAATATCTGCTTTAAAAAAAGTTCTGATTTTCCCCGAAAGTTTGGAATGAATATAGTAAGACATTGAAAAAGAAAGACACTATTGCCAGGGTTGATACATTTTTCCTTAAACCAGATCGTCTGCGATTCAGTTCTGACATCGCTGGCGTTATTCACTGCCATTGTGTCTCTGAGCAAGACACTTAAATATGTGCTTATCCGAGATCTCACTTACCAGTTACTCCATGTTGCAACCTTGGTGAAAATGGTGGCGGGCTGTTTTTGAGTGGATTGGATACAATGCGAGCAGCTGGAATGAGTTTTCGCGGCAGGGAGGCCGGTGCACCTTCTGAGATAGAGTGAAAAGTTTTGACTCTTTGGAGGGGGCTAACATATTCTGACCAACGTTGTCCTGGGTTTAAGGCTAGAGATAGAGGTTGGTGCGGGTCAGCTTGGAGTGCACTCTCAGTCTCTAAATTAGCGGGGTTTTTTCTCCGATGTATTTGAGAAAACTTGGTCTTGCCCTTGCACAGATTGTTGTAGAAGTTTTACAAGTAGTCCATAGAATATTGATGAAAAGGCAGGGACAGCACACAGCATCATCACACATGGCACTGCCTATCCAAGCCCTGGTGATTCTTCCACAGAAAAAGTTTAAATAAATATCAAAAGACTGCATGAGACATCTAGATGCTACATTGATACAGTGTTCTAGCTTGACCGTACATTATGCCCACTGTACAGTTTGACCCAATAACATAACTATGACTGATCTGTTATTCTTTCATTAGTTATTCTGATTATTTCCTGACACAGATATAAGCAGCTTTTGAGGTCAAATAAATTTGCTGTGTACTGTCTGCATGTAATTATAAAGCGTTTTATTGTCCGGTAATCAGTAAGTGCACTGTTAGCATGCTAGTTGTTGTTAGCTGTTGATGGCAAAACTTCTCTGGTCTTTGAAAGTTGTGAAAAGCGCTTATAAACTCATCACAGTGAATAATTAGGATGCTTGCACTGTATAAGGTAAGTGAGAAATAACTTGGACTTTTCGAGAATTTTCGAGTTTGCTCCTCCCACTCCTGTGTTGACTCCTCCCACCGCTGCCTTGACTCCCCCACCACTGTGTTGACTCTTCCCACTGCGGCACTGACTCCTCCCACTGCTGTCTTGACTCCTCCCACTCACAGGATCAGCACGGAGTATCCATCCGAACATTCTACCTTTTCCCAAATTGATAAAATGCTGAACTCCTCTCTGATTACAGCACAAATTTAAAGCCAACTAACACATTCAGGATACACAAATGCTAAGTTAGACAAAATAGTTCAAAAAGACAAAATAATGCTGTAAATGTATTAATATAAGTAACATTACACAACAGATGAACAAGAAACACTGTACAGTCCTAATGTAAGGGATAGTCTTGGAAAAGAGATAATGAAACCTTTCGGGAGAGCTTTCTTCTTGGGTCAGTGCGCACGCTCTGGTTGGATTTCCACTCCACGCTGCCTTGGAATCCAGAGCAGATTGATTACAAATCCCCCTAGTCCTGCACTGATCGGCTGCTCTCAATGAAGCACATGAGCTGGCAGAGATCACATGTTGGGTTTACATGCTTTGTGGGGATATTACATTGACTTACATTCATTTTCTGGATGTACCCTAATCTGATCCTAATCTTGGCCATACTCACTACTTCCCTAAACCTTAAACTAATCCCAAAACCTAACCTATTTAAACCCATATCTGAACTTTAAATCATGTTGTTGATCCATTACAAGGACTTACATCATAAAGAACTGTATTTTTCCCCTGTTGGAGGCAGATACCACACACACATCATCATATGGCTGGCTCCATCAACTCTGCCGCTGCTACTTATTGGTAGTGACGCCCCACTTTGCCATTGTGCAATCCAGCTATGTAGACTGCTCCTCTAAGCTTGTGTGGATGCTGTGGTGGAACACTTATCTTTGGGCCTAGTGCAAAGACAACACGTGCCAGCCACTGTTACAGCTGACTACTCTTGGAAGCGAGGATGATAGAAGTAGAGAACCGCATCTCCTTATTGGCCCAAACCCAGAGGCAGTCTAGTTAGCAGGTCCTTGACTCAGTGGTGACGGTGCGAAAATCCAAGCCCATGGTCATCGCCATGATGAATGAACTAGATGCGACTGTAGCTGTTCCCGGTGTAAATTCCGCTCCTGCTAGCCAACCTCTACCCATGTTCAGCATGATATATGGGGTTGTCATAGTGCAGCTAAACTAACTTCTTCTGCTCCCTTGTTCTAAAGAGTAAAGAAAAAGGAAAGTGCTCACATCACCATGCAAGTCAGAGGCAGCCACTGGAGCTGTCGGCATTCTTGACCTGAATTTCCTTGTCTGTCAAATTAGGAGGAATTACCATCCCCTCTGAGATCCTCACAAGACATCACGGCGGTACACATTGTAAATTCCATGTCCATAAAGATATTACAAAACATAGAAAAGAGGGCAAAAAGTCCCCGTCGCAACATGTGATCAATCATCAGTCAGCCTCGGTTGGTAAAGGAACCAACCGAGGTGTTCTTCAAAGAATAAAACCTGCCCCCGGCTCCTCATCAGTTAATCTGTGGTACGTTCTGTAACTGCACACCACCCTGGAGTTCAGGTATCACACATAAACCCTGCTCACAGACACACTGTCCAACCAGCAACATATCCACTGTGATAATGCACATCGGCTCCAATGATATTGACCTCCAACTGTCCTAGGTGTGAGTAAGTGACTTCAAATCGCTCATAGACACGGTGCTAAAATCAGGAAAACAATGTGTAATATCTGGTTCACTTCCATCTCCCAGTTTCGGTGACATGAAATTTATTTGGATCTGGCTGAAGGGTTATTGCAGCGCTCTAAGAAATCCTTTTATGGATAATTTTTATGGATTCTGAAAGAGGAATAATCTATTTGCCCATGATGGCATTCATTTAAATAGAGCCAAAAATGCTCTTAATGATCTATTCACGATGCTTTCTAAAATGGGAAATTACGAGGTCATAATAATGGGAGATATAAATATTAACTGGCTGGTTAAAGAGAAACTTTTAAAGACCTATGCAATGGACTGAATCTCACACAGTTCATTTCTATTTTGACTAAATCTGACCCTAGAAATTTAAATGAAGACACACTCATAGACATAATATTAACCAACAAAGCAAATGGTGTTTTTCTACTGGATTATAGTGACCACTGTTCAATTGGGTGTATTCGAAATACAAAAGTTAAAAAAGTTCAAAGTTATCTGTGTGTAAAGGTGAGAAAATCACATAAACATTTCAATGAGCAAGCTTCATCTCTGACCTGTATTACAGTGATATGAAGCTGATGTTCTCTGACCCTGATACGGCCTTAAATTAAATAGCAAGTTTAATTAGAGAAAGAAATGCAATTAGATAAGATGTAAGCATTTTTTTCGTAACAAAAAAAATAGAAAAAAAGATCTTTATCAACTGTTAAAAGGGCAAAAATCTTCTTACTTCATGTCTGAGCTGATAGAGTCACGAAAATCCAGCAAAGGTCTGGAGGACAGTAAGATCCCTCTCAGAACCTCGTATTGACATTACCAACTGGTATTTTATTAGATTCAGCTAAAGAGGAAACATGTTGTGCATTTAATAGACATTTTATCTCTGCATGTCATGTTTTGGATAATAATGATGATCCTTCTGAGCTTGATTATGTTGAATCTGAACCTCTGGCAGATAACAGTCAGATTTTCTCTTTAAAACCTTTCACTTACATGGAGGTCTTAAACGCTCTCCGCTCCATAGACCCAAAGAACTCCACGGAGCAGATGACCTTGATCCAAAACGTCTATTATTAGCTGCCCCATATTTAATTACGCCTCTCTTACATATTTTTTTATCATAACAATTCAAATACCAACTCAAATACCAGAATTATGGTAAAATTACACATATTTTTCCTTTACATGTGGATCAGACAGCTAAAAATGTTAATAATTTAGGTAGCTGCAAATTAAGTCACAATTTATTTAAATAAGTCATGTGTCTTTGTAGTCTTATCAGTCGGGTGTCAGGAAAGGGCGTAGTACTGTCACTGCAACCACAAAGGTTTTAAATGACATTTTCACAGCCCAAGATTGTGTAGTTTACTGATTTAACTAAAGTTTTTGATTCAGTAGATCATGAAATCCTCTTAAAGCCCCTAGAGCATAATGGATTTGACAATGCTACATGTAATTGGTTCCAAAATGGCCTTTCAAACAGAACACAGGCAGTAGTAGCCGATGGGTTTATCACATTTTCTAACTTTAAGCAAAGGAGTGCCCCAAGGCTCAATCATGGGCCCGCAACTTTTTTTTTTTTTTTTTTTTTTAACTATATTTATTAATTCCATTGGTTCCAATTTAAGAGAAAGCCTCATACATGTATATGCAAATGATGCTGTTTTGTATGCATGTGCTCCCTCTGCTGATCAGGTACTTCAAAAAAAAATATATATATAAATAAATAAATAATTAAAAAATAAATTTAAATAATCATTTTATTGTAGAAACAAATCTTGTATCAAAACGAAAGACAGAAAATAAATTGTTCAAGTAACCTTTCTTTCTGTGCAAGATTTTGAGGACATATAATATACATGTGGACTTCAGCCTCTACTTTGAAACCTTTACATACTGTATACTCTTTCACTCAGCCCTTTGTACAGGTGATAAATATAAAACCCATCACTGTAGACTGTGAAAAAGGAGGATGGTCATCACTATCTGTCAGAAGAGAACAAGACTGTATAACATTTATTTATAAGGTCTACTTGATAAACCGCCTGAATATCTCACTTGTTTATTGAACTTTTAATATAATACTAGTATTTCATCTCATGTGAAAGCTGGCTGCACTAGGACTGAAATGGGGGGGAAAAAAGCTTTTGGTAATTTTGCTTCCCAAAAATGGAATACATTTTAAATACATGCAAAACAGGATACATTGGTGCCACTAATGCACTTTAATAATCTGGTGATACACATTAATAAATAATCACACCAGTTTTTAATGTTTTAAATTGACCTATGTTGTTAATTGTTTTGTTTGTTTTTGTTTGTATTGTACTGTATTTTAACAGGATGCTCATGAAAAAGAGTCTGGAAGAGGCTCTCCCTGGATAAAACAGAAATTAAAATAAATGGAAATATCAATAAAAAACAGTGGGTCACTTCATTTTTTATCTAAGTTGGATGAGTTGTTCTTGCCCTGAAACAGGATGTCAATAATCAATACCATGTCCTTACAATCATGTTTATTTAATTGCAGTCACAGCACCACAAGCAAGAACTCTCGACCCAAAGCCTAAAGGTCCCAGGTTTGACTCTTGGGCCACCTTAGACACTGCAGTTTCCCTTATCAACCCAAAACATGTACAACCTCCAGCTAAGTCCTGTCCTAGTCCTGACGAAGCCTAGCTCAGTAGCTGGAGATGGGTCCCCAGGCGCCCACTGCTCCTGACAGGTTGTGGCATTGCGGGATAGGTCAAAATGAAGTGGACACATTTTCCTACGGGGACAATAAACTGTACCTTAAGGCTAAAGTTTAGTTAAGAGGTAAACAAACAAGCAAACAATTAATAAACAAAGAATATAAAAGTGAATAAGACTTATTTTAATTTAGTTATTTATTGCATTATTATTTCTGATTACATTCCCACTACTTCTGCTCATATTACGACTTTTGACTTAACTAGCCTGCTCATTAGTAGTGTTGATGACAGCAGTAAGTGTATAGTATCCCTGTGTATTCACTTGTGTTGAATATTGCAGTGCTGTTTGACAGGAGCCCTCCGCTTTAACCACTACACTGGAGTTAATTATGAGGCCTCACTGTGCACTGCAGTCACACAGCTCTCCTCCAAGTGTTTTCGCCGCAGATTAAATAAACAGCGTATATTTAGCGTTGATCAGCTGTCAGCAACGCTCCACTCTCTTTCTCTAGAGTTTTTCTGGTGAAGTATGGCTGCATTGTGTGGTGAAAGGAGAAATTTATGGGGTAAGATGGTGAAATTTGTTTATGAAGATTGAAAATGTGAGTGATTGGAGGTATTATACTGAAGTAAAACAGTGTATTGAACCGGTGATTTTTGGTTCGACCCGATAACAAGTAATACTATGGTTAGTACTGGTATCAATCCGATACTGATACCAATAGTTATTGTATTAAAAGTCTTTGAAACTCCTTTACTATAATTTTTCATTATGTTTGCTCCACGGCAATGTGAACTAATCTAGAAATGAAATATATGTGCAGACAAACTAAAATGGAAATTTTTGGATGAGAATAGATGCTTTTCAATACCTCAGTACCTCAGTCAGTTTTCATATATCAATATTTGGTATCCTTCGCCCCATCACTACATGAAGACTATATTTTTATACTAAACTAATCTATCCTTCAGGTGTATGTTTTACAAGATATTTTTAAAGAAATAAATACATTTTACTATGAGTGTACTCGCTTCTCCACAGATCAGACCAGTAACTTGGACTGAATTTTTCTCTTATTGATCCAGAGGCATAGAGCTTAAAAACTAGCCTTAAAAATATAGAGTATCATTACAGATGACGATGCACCATTGTAAACACAAGCAGCTGTAATAAACACAGTTTGAGGGAAGAAATGCTCAGAATGAATCTGGTGATAATTTATGGACTTTAAAATAGCCAAAAAACATCCGGACTTTAAATAAAACAGTCCTTGGAAATTCTAAATTGCAGGTTATTTGTGCAATTAGCAGGTACATACTTACTCATTAAACAGGCATGATTGAGGTCAAGTACAACTCTAGGTGTGTTTTTTGGAGGTATCTGAGGTAACTATTATCATAATTTTACCAGTCAAGTGTCACTTTGTGAAGAAAAGTAGAAAACAAAAAGTTGGAAAATACAAGATTAGCGATACAAAAACAAGAACATTTACGCACAAGGAAAACATTTTCGTACAGTTGATTAATTTAACAAAATAAAGTGTGTGTATACACACTCACCTGAAGGATTCGTAGGAACACCATACATATATAATTAGGAACACCATACATATATAATATGGTGTTTGACCCCCTTTCACCTTCAGAACTGCCTTAATTTTACGTGGCATTGATTCAACAAGGTGCTGATTCATTCTTTAGAAATGTTGGTCCATATTGATAGGAGCATCTTGCAGTTGATGGAGATTTGTGGGATGCACATCCAGGGCATGAAGCTCCCGTTCCACCACATCCCAAAGATGCTCGATCGGGCTGAGATCTGGTGACTGAGGGCCATTGTAGTAAAGTGAACTCATTGTCATGTTCAAGAAACCAGTTTGAAATGATCCGAGCTTTATGACATGGTGCATTATCAAATTATCAATTATGGAAGTAGCCATCAGAGGATGGGTACATGGTGGTCATGAAGGGATGGACATGGTCAGAAACAATGTTCAGGAAGCCTGTGGCATTTAAACGATGCCCAATTGGCACTAAGGGACCTAAAGTGTACCAAGAAAACATCCCCCGCACCATTACACCATTTGTGTGTGTAAATTAAACATATTTTGTAATCACCTCTACATGTCATAACTGCTGCCCAAACAGAAAACAGAGCAGATGTAGAAGTCATGTCATTGTTCTAAGCCTATGGGCGGCTTCTGATGGAACAGTCACCATGTTGGCACAGGACACTTGAGTATTCTCCCATAAGAATCAATGCAACTAAAGGTCTACCAAAAGTCATGTTTCACGAACTTTTCCACTTATATTAGATTTTATATCAGCTTTGGATTTTTTAATGTTAAAAAGTAAAATTTGTGTAGCAACAAATGTTGCCGAATGAAATACAAACAGTAGCTGATGTGTAACCTCAAGTGGCTGTTAACGCATACTACAGAAATCAATAGTAGCAAAATGATTTTCTGCTCCTTATGTTATTTTACCAACATAAAGGATTATTCTGTAGTATTAACTGTAACATTTTTAGTTTTTGGCTCCTAGTTTAGCTAAACTAACACATTTGGAGCACTGCATTTGTGTAACTGAGCTTTACTTATGAAAGTATGAGGTTTTATTCTGGCATTGTTGTTTATAGATTTAAAATTACCAAAAGACAGTAAAGTCTCTGTCTTTGCGTCTGTCTGGTGTGTGGACCATCTTCAGACGACTTCCA
This sequence comes from Periophthalmus magnuspinnatus, assembly GCF_009829125.3. Classification (NCBI taxonomy): domain Eukaryota; kingdom Metazoa; phylum Chordata; class Actinopteri; order Gobiiformes; family Gobiidae; genus Periophthalmus; species Periophthalmus magnuspinnatus. The sequence goes on from NC_047126.1 coordinate 23,082,644, forward strand.
CTGCTGTTGCTCAAGGTGCATCTAACCTTATGCAGCTCATATGATTTCTATGTGCAACCAGGAAGTAAAATAATGAATTTCACTAAATTCATAAGATAAAAAAAAGGCAGGATTTTTTAAATAAAATCTGTGTTTTAAGGAAATGAGTAGTCTTACCCTTCATATGCACTTTAACTTTAGCTTTTTCCCCATTTCCTGCGGCTCCGTTCCTCAAATCATGTGAGATGTTTTCCACGGTGCACTTAGCCTCACTCCTCATGTACATTAATATGGATTGGTTCATGTGAAAGAGGCAGAGTGGCAGGAAGTGCCCAAATATGACACAGGATGAGAAGCTATCGTGCGTTTGATCAGCAGAACCATGCAGCCAGCGGAAAATGGGCCTATATTTACCCCCCCATCTAGAAAATTCCTATTAGATTTGAAACCTTTGTCAAATGGATGCAACTGTAGGAATGAGTTGCATTTGCTACAGTATTTTTGATCAAAGTCTATATAACATACATATAACAAACTACTTGAGTAACTTATTAATAAAATTGTACTTCTCAGCCACCATATTTTTACACAATACTTTACTTACTTGAGTAATGGAGCTCAACAGTGACCACCACCGCTGGTTCGGGAAGTAAATTTCACATTCATTTTTCCTATAAGCTTTGCAGGCACGACGGAGGCTAATCAGGTATGTGGTAACTAGTATTCATAACACGGCTGATTTAAGTCCAAAAAGCATGTTTAAAATGCAAGATTCGGGGAACTGTTTTAATAGCTTGCTGGTTTATTAAGTTTCAGAAATAGAGTTTACATAAAATGATAGGTCTCGTCGTCATTAGTTACCACAGAGCTAATTAATTACCCTGACCAAGCGTTCAAACTTTACTTTTTTTTTTTTTTTCAGGAAGTCTATGTCTGTCGTCCAGGTCTGATCCACAGTAAAAGAAGAATTCAAATCTGTCAACTGGACAAAAAGTTGTAGGAGTGAAGATGTTCATCCAAGTCTATGGAAAAAATTAATGTAAATCTAGGTGTAAGGTCCAAACATCTGTGAAGCCATAGTTTGATGCTTTGTACACCTGTTCCACCTTTTAAAATGCAAAAAGGGAATTTACTTGGCAACAAAAGGCCAAAAAACCCCACATTTGGCTCTACTCCTTTTTCCCATGGTGCACCTGTGTTACGGCTCTAGGTCTTAAGTTCTTTTCATTTGTTATTATCTGTCCCCTTTCCCCCATGAAATTCTGGCGCAGGTCTTAAATAAGGAGCCATAGACCACAAAATAATACAAACTATAAACATTATTGAGGTAAAACTTATGAAAAACAAAAATGAGCAAAAATTTAAGGGAAAATGTAAAGAAATTATGTTATTTAGTAAGAAAATAATGACCAAATAATCATGTTAGCCTTAAAAAAAAAAACACCAAATAAATAAAATAAAAAAATCAAATAAATTAATAAATAAAACATCTAATCAAATCAAAATTATATCAAAAACACTTAATTTATCCCAATTCAGATTGTAGGTCTTATTGTACAGTCTTCTGGCAGTTGGGAAGTGGCAGTTCTTGTGTCCTTCTGTCCTGCAGCTCCCCAAATATATTCTAAATAAACACAAAATCAAAACAATAAAGTAATAATATTCTCAATAATGCAAATATTAAGTTCCAACACAGGGGGAGTTCAGTCACTGTCACTCTATATGTATGGCAGTGTAATAGTACTATTACTCGAGTCTTGAGAAAGTGTGCGTGATTTGTTTACTAGACACTCTTCTAATGCACGCTTTTATTTCAAGTTAAATGGCCTGGCACTGAAGTAAGAAAATGTCACTCAGAGGTTCACTGTGTTGCCTTTCGAGGGAAGTGTGTATCATCTGCTCCTCTCCATGAATATGTAATTGCTTTGCCTGAAATACTTTGACATTAAACAAACTATGCCAGTATTCCAGTTTTAGTCTGTGTTTTGGTCTTGTTTTGTACTAAAATGAACTGAAATATGTTTAAAGATCAGGTATTGTGCAGTTTTTACCATGTCATAATATCGTTCCCTTATCAAAAACATGCCTGAAGTAGTTTTATATGTCATCCATGCATGTTTGAGTAATCTAGCGATCTCTCCCAGGCCCTTTTCAAACCCTCCACGCTCCCACACGACAATTATCCATAAATATACAGGAACATGATAAAAACTGTACACAACAACTTGACAAACCTGATGTGATGTGCAGTAGTTTCAGTAGACGCCAATTGTGTTGTGATAGCGCTCTGAAGGGGGAGTGACACAGCACGGAGAGCAAAAATGAAAGTGAAACTTATAAAACATGTTAATACGTTCTTTTCGGTGAATATAGCATTTTCAAATCAATAAATGGTAACATGTTGATCTAAATATGTTATGTGTTAGCACTTAATACCCCATAAAAGTAAAATATCCCATTTTACAATTCATTACATTTTCTACTAAACCAGTGAAATAAACTAGCAAACTTCTAAACTTTATTTCCACTTCCAGCTGAGTATACCTCCACAGGCTTTAGCTCTTTTAGTCCCAGTGAAGACCCCATGTGCTCAGACCTCACACCAGCTCAATGCGCCCAGCTCTTTAAAACGTTTCAAAATGTGGACAGGTTTAGAAGTAATAGGAAATAGTTTCGCGACGATTAGCAGACATTTCAACGTTATACCCCCTACTTTCATGGCGGCTGATTGAAATTCATATCGTGTACTGTCAGGGTAACTCATCTGACTGAAAAAGTTTAAATATAACTGAGGTGGACCAATGAGCCGTCTCAAAAGTACACAGTGTAATGGTTCAAGCCACTAGACTAAACAGACTCACTGAAAATGACACGAATGAGCTGCATTTTAGAAGTGACATTTGCTGAAGTACAAAGTTTACTTCTTAGACTAGAGTTTGTAACATAGTTTAAGAGTTGGGTAGTGTGAATGAATGAGAAATGCATAAAACATGTCAGGAGTGGGAGGATGTAACTACTTATTTAACCCGGACAACCCCTTTTTCTGCTTTCAATTTAACATATTTTAATTTAGACTCCTCATTTGACAGTATGAAGAATAGGTTATAAGTTGTACACTATATAACCTAGTAGTATAAATCTTTTGTTTTCAATCGATTCATACAAGAAAAAAAACTCAACAATGAATTTCTTCTGCGGTCTGTTGCATAGCTTTGCCTGTCTACCTCTTATGCTTAATTGTAGCCTTTAGCTGATGGAGCAGAGCGGGCATCGGAGAGCATCAGGAAGCTGAGGCCAAACTGACCTCTTGTGTGCCGTTTTGAGCTGCCTGCCGTCTGTTCTCCCTGTGTGTCATGCATTTAAAAGAATAGTCAAAAGGCCTGTAGTTTGATGCATGGTTTTGACCAGTGGCCAACCTGTCTCAGCATTGTATTATAATAGACCGTTATTATTCACAAACAAAAATGCAACACAATACATTTATGCCATACATTTGATTTAGAAAAGATACTCTTACTTGAGGACAGTTTTTGGCTCCTCTACCCAGCCCTGTTCATGTTCTATCTGCTTACAGATACCAATCACATGTTTCTGTCTACATAGAGCATGCTGGGAGAAGAGAGGCACACTAACAGCGAGATAGCAGGTTGTGGTTTACAAAGCTGCATGCCATCCATCAAGACGAGCCTTTTTACTCAGGGCCAAACCAGATTCCAACACATTCTACACATGCACAAGGACCCAGAGTGATAACTGTGCTTTTGTCCCTCTGCAGCACCGGTAAGAACTAAAGAAATGAATACATATTTGACAAATGTGTTTTCTTAACGTGGACAATAGTAACAACATTCTGTTATCATCTGAAAACTCCAAATTTAATTATGTATGAATTATGTATGTAATTATGCAAGATGGTATTGTTTTAACAGGCACAGTAGCATTTTAAATTAAATGTAAAAGTAGAAATGAGCTTTCTCTGCTACATGGACTGCTATATTTTGGTCTAATACATGGGGTTTCACTCATTTAAGACTAAAAAATAAGTAAAAAGTTACAATTACTTCAATATATCCCATCATAATTATGTCCATGTAGTGTATTTGGGGTAAAAAACAAAACAAAAAACGAAACAAAAACATAATAAAATTAGATATTGATTGTGGAAAAAAAAAAATATATATATATATATTTTTATAAGCACCTTTCAAAACACACAAGGACATTGTACAGAAACAGTAAAAAAAAATAAAAAAATAAAAAATGAATAAAAGAACACAATACAATACATTAGTTGGCCCGAGCTAATAATGAAGTAACTGGCAATGACATTGTTCCTGCTCGGTTTGTTATTAGGCCTGAGCCGAGGACAACGTTCTGCCAAGGGACTAATTAAAACCGAGTCCAGAGCCTAGAAAATCACAAAAATTAAGAAGTAAACAGAACCGAACAAGCTACTGACCATTATCGAAAATTAAAACTCTTGAGCCAAGACCAAGGAAAAAAATTCTGAAAGACGGTTCAGTAGCAACATCTCAAAAACAATTTTCTTGGGGTCAAATGGAGTCCAACTCAAAAAAAAAAAAAAATTAAAAAAAAAATCTGAAACTTGGCATGAAAAATAGAATATGTAAGGACATGCAAAAAATTATGGCCCCGAACTAAACTGGAAGTCCGCACCCACGTGTATACTCACCTGCTCAGGTGAAAAAAACTGTGCTCAGCTGCCCAGGTAATGTATGTCTGTGCTCATCCGGGGCCTTATTTATACAGCCTCATAATAGAGGTCTGAAATGTGCATACACAACTCCTCACATCCGAAACAACTTGAACTTGAATTACACACCTTCAAGCAAAGTCAGATTTGCTTTGGAAATCCTCAGGTTTGCCGTGGTCAGCCTGCACAGACAGTAAGTCTAAGTTATTTTTAGTGTTGACCTGTTACAAGGGGCTAAACGTTCCCATTCAAGTTTGATCAGTTTCCCCATTGACAAACACAGAGCCATGGAGGCATCCTGCTGGAGCTGCTAGTGTAGCTGTAGTTTTACGAGCAAAGGCATGCAGTGTGTTTGGGGCTTATAAAAAATATATCAGTGGACAGGCAATGCAATGTGAAGTATCAAGAATAATACATCAGGGGTTCACAAACATTTCAGGCCCGGGACTGCCAACAATTGTGTAACCTCCACCGCACAGTTGAAACTATATTCATTTCAAGGGTCAAAACATGTTGCATCAGGGTTTAACGTTGTTCATTTGAATAGTTTGTTATTGGACTGAATTTCACAAACATAATATAATTTATTAAATACAGTCTCATAACTTAATATCTTGGAATCATCTCGCAATCCCCAGCTCAGTTCTTAATGACCCCATCTGAGGGTTCAGACCCCCACTTTGGGATCCACCAGACTAGCTCAATCCAGACCAATCGCTGTCCAAGATGAGCCCACTGAGGGAGGTACATACAAACTTAGACCTAATATATAATGCCAATAAACCATGTACATTAAACTCAGACCACCCTCTGATCCTCTTGCAGAAAATGTAAAGCTCTCGTTAGGTACTCAAGACCTAAAGATGGATCCACTAGCACAGGTTGAAGAGCAGGTCAAATGGAAAGAACTGTACACCAGCTTTGTGATGTTTTACCAGTATCTGTGCGACTGGTGGATGGTCCAGCCCCATGCTCAGGCTCACCTGTGGACCCCAGTATGTTGAGACCACTTTGATCAGAGGGCTGCAGGGAGCTGGGCTGTGGGCGGTACACTTATAGTCAGAAGCAGGACCTTCTAGACGGCTGGGAGCACCTCACAAACATCATCATCTCGTGTCAAGGCAATGAGTCGGATCTGCATTAGTGCTTACGGATGGAGACGGACGAGGCAAACTGTCCCTCTAAAATATCTCTGCAGCTCTCCTGTTCAGATGAGAAAGAGTTTGTTTGGACTAGCAGAGAATGAAAGGCCACATTCTCCTAATTTACTTTTCACTTGCAAGGACCACAATCTCAGAATAACGTGTATGGATTCATTACCCACTGAAAAGTTCCTTCCTCAATGCACCTGCAGCTGGTGCCTCAGATATAAATACTTTGTTTTATTTTATTTCATTTTACCTTTATTTAACCAGGAAGAGACTTTATGGCATGTTTTCTATTTTAATGGTTTGAATACATGCATGCACAAAACAACCAAAAGTTTATACCGGATCAGGCTGACTCAAAGTACAGTACAACTTCAGTGTGTTAATGTACGTTTGTAGGTTTGTATGTGAAACTGTAAGTGTTTTTATTTTGATGTTTTTAAGTGCATTGCTGACTGTGAGTTTACTGTATAAAACAAATAAATCTAAATTATGTTATTTTTCCCCTCACAGACTTCCTGATTAGACCTAACATCCACCCGTCTGCCTCTGTGGGGTCTCCCAGTCTCAGGTGCAGGGGCTCCGAGTCCTGCTAGTCGGCTCCAGCTTCAGCGACACCTGCTCCATACAAGCACAGTACGACGGGGGCGTGTCCCAGCTGCTTTCCCCCATTGTTATCCATATGCAGTCAGCTGTCAATCAGTCCGCCCACTTCCTGTCCTTAGACGCCGGCCCCGTCGACAGAGGATATTTGCATACATCACTCAAGCGTTTATCTGCACAATCTCTCTAGAAAATCTCACTAGATAAAGTTTAATGACATACTGTGGAACTGACCGAAAAGTTACATGGTTAATACGTAACAAAACAGAAGCTCCTAGGCGTAAGTTGCATTATTTCCACAGCAATTACAAAACCCAGGAACGTTTATTCTATGTAAACTTTTAACACTGACAACAATCTTAATATACTGTCAACAGAAGGATCACAGCCTGAGCTATAGTAACAGCACTGATTGTGTTGTGATAGCGCTCTGAAGTGGGAGTAACTTTGTGAAGGGAGCAAAGGGAGGGGAGACTCAGAGCATTAAAACTGAAAAACTGAAACTAAAAGTAAGTTAACATCTCTTTAACATCGCCGCCTCTTTGTCATCATTAGGGGAGTCTATGGCTGTGTCTCAATTCGACGGTTGCACACCTCGAAGTACTGTTCGAAGTACCCGGGTGACGAAGGGTACTCCTCCGTGTAGCCTCCGTCGGCCGCAAAGGCCAATCCGACATGAGACAGGCCTGCGCCACGGAGCGTACGTCAATCGCTGTCTGTGCGCTTATGCTACATCGCCTAGCAACCGTGACGGCTGCTGAGTAATGACCTATACGGCTGTTGCCACCTAAGCGTGTAAAATGGACACTGAAATAATTAGTTTTATTTGTAGTTCTTTATTATTTCATAGAAGAGTCAAGGTGTTGTCGTTGCGGCTGTTTATTTCCGTTTAGATTGAATGAAGTGAGGAATTAATCTTTCCCTGTGAATTTCAATCGGCAAAAAAAGTGTTTGAGGTGTTTTTTCCCCAATTGTAGCTGGTATTGTATAACTAAGTAAATATACCTTGTTTCTTCCATAGAAGAAGTCACGCGTGGTGCATGTTGGGATATAGCAGTGTGTGAAGTCTGCTCGGATGCACGCTTCATTCACGGCCGATCTCCATGGACACGTTGTAAACGCAGGGTACATTTTTGGCCGCATTTGTCGGGTACATGAAATGGGACGGGCCTTGTCACGCAGGAAGTCACGTAAGTGGCCTTCAATGACAAAGTGAGCATTTGTCGAATTGGGACATGGCCAGTATAACCTTTCTTCTGTTATGTTTTTTCAGAACCCTAGGGGGCGATAGCATAGACATAGAACTTATAGCCACTGCATGAAATGGGTGTTAGGCTAGAGTTATATTTTATATTTAACTTCCTCATTTAAAATATATGTGTGACGAGTGATCACAACACATTTGCATTGATTTAGACTATTTTCCACTGTGTCATTTCAGTTAATTTCAGTTCTTCTTAAATGTTTATTTTTAAAAAGCAGCTTTTAGGGTCAAAATGACACAGCTGTTTGCATCTAATTATAAAGTGAGTCCTTTATAACTCCGGTCCAGGCTCTGAAAGTTGTGAAAAGCTCTTATAAACTCACCGAGGAATAATTAGGATAAGGAATGTAACAGTTTAAAATGAACCAGCTCTGTTTTTCACATTTTAAGACAGTAAAAATCAGGTCCGGCACCTTTAACACGTTGGCTTTATATCATTGTCATCATCGAGCTAATTATGTTAATATAGATTCTAAGTTTCATCTTTTTGTACACTCAACATTTACAAACCTCTATGTGGACAATACAGGAATGCTTGGAGTAATAAATCATTGCTGGCTACAACATGGATCTTGGCTAGCCATAAGTAATAAATCAGCATTTTATTGACTAGTGGCTCCACAAATCACAGGACTCCCAACAATCAGCTTGTTTTTGTCTGATGTGCTATTCCTCCTCTCAAGTCCACAAGTAAAAACGCTAAAGCCAGCAGCCTACTATAGAATATGACAGAGAATAGAGTATAGGCATAAAATCATATGGAACACCTATATCATTAAATGAACAGTATGTAGCATGCACTCAGATTACAATCACAACTGAACCTGGGTTGCCTGTACCTTTGTTATGATCCTCCAGCCGCAGCAGGTTTCAGTCACGCCCCTGAGATCCATCTACAGTCAAGTTCTACCTATATAAATCTGGCTCTTCCTCTACTTCCTGCCAGTTCATCAGTTATTAACAACCTTAACCTGCATATAAAGGACAAATACACATATTTCTCATTCTCAGTACACGGACAGGTCTCATGTGAAGTTCAGAACCTCCAGTATTCACTCACTGAGCTGTAAAGGCTGCACTAGCACTGATTAATGATTGGCTACTGACCATTCAGATAAGAGAGAGTCCTTTTCAAGCCAAAAGGATTTTAGAATTGAAACTGGCAACTCAAATGAGAGGCTCAGGGGAGGCTCATTCTGCTTTCAGACTGGAGAAAAAAAAACAAAAAAACAAAACAATAACAAAAACACCAAATTTTAACATAAAGAACTTGGTCTTCATATCCAATGTTTTTGTAATTTTAATGAATAAATATATTTTGAACATGTTTACCTCATATCTGGGGATACAGGTTATGTTTACAGAATTTAATATTAAAATCTTACATATGATTCCTTTAAAAACACTTGTAATGGATAATTTTTTTAAGCCATACTGTGGACTATTCAAGGATAAGGAATAACGTCTGCATGAATACAAACTGCAATGCTACGGTGGTTTTCACACGTTTGTGGCTCTGTGGAGCGACCCCAGTGCGCACTAGATATAGTTCTGTTTACTTTACTGTCATCAGCTGACCTCCAAACGCATTTCTATGACAACGCGATTCAAGTGACCGAGCAATGTGAATACGCACGCTCACTCCCACTATATGCCGTGGTCTTTTCTTTCACCTGCGACTAAATGACATGGTAGACGTACTCTCTTTAAGTCGACCTAACATGAGGCAGTGTGAAAAGTCCTTAAAGCAGGAAGTTTTGCTGTGAGGTAAAAGTGCTTGGGTGCTTTGTGACTACAGCCAACCTCAACACCTGTACTTTACTTTTCAGAATTGTTTGTTATAGCATTTATTATTTAAAGAACATAGATTATACATTCTCGTGGCTTTGATTCACTTTTAAACATGCTTTTGGTCACCTTGGGATAAGTAGTACAATTAAACTTAAATATGGAAAATGTGCTTTATAAAACATTTTGAAGTGCTCATCTCTCGTGAATATTATGACACTAGAGCCATGTGTTTGTTGTGAACACAATTTAACTGCAGAGACATTTTATGGGCTTAAAAACTGTGTAGAGGTCCAGAGTTTTATCTGTGATGCAGCTAAATGGGCAAAATCCAAACAGCATTTTTGATACATTTTACAGTGCTTAGCAAAAGAAAAATTCAATTCCATCGACTGGACAAAAGATTTAGAGTGAAGTCGTTTCGCTGTTCATCCAAGAGGCATTTTACAGTGGATACTTTTTACTTTTACTCCACTACATTTCAGAACATGAGTGAAAAGTAAAAAATACTTGGCGTGTGGTTTGAGGGGTTATTTTTAGCACATTCTTGGTAGCATCCGAACTAAAGATTTTGAGTTCAAGTCCTGACTTTGAGCAAACTTTTTTACTCAAGAAATACATTCTCAAACAGGTGCTTCAATACTTTTACTTAGCTCGTTTTTTTTCTTTGTGGTATGTTTACTTTCACATGAGTGCACTTGCTACTGTAGCTGTACTTTTACTAAAATAACAAAATTGAGCGTTTCATCCACCACTGAATAACTTCTCCACGAAGACGAGCTCGGGCAATGATCCCTCTACTAGAAAAGTTACATTCACTCAATTTGTTCATAATTACAAACCATTTCTTTGCCTCTAACTCAACAAAGAAAAAGTTCAAAGTTTTTTAAGCAAACATAGCAGCATGAGTACTATGTGGTTGGGATTGTGGTCAGAAAAAAAAAAACATAGCCATCTTCAAATAGCCAAAGCTTGACTTAATCATTTTAGCATACGCACTGTAACTGTAGCGTAGCATATTGGCTCTGATGGTTCGGAGACATTCGTAGGGTCCCCAAGTGAAATGAAAACCGTCACCCCGGCGTACTGCAGACCGAAGCGGACATGGTTCCAGGCCATTTCTGTTCACCAGAGCGCAACCAATATCCAATGACCCAAAATATCACCACGGCTGAATTTTCCCTCCAAATGGAAAAACCTGAACCTCATACAATGTACAGTGCAATGGCTGAAGTGGTATGTGTGATTTCTGTACAGTGAAAAGTTACAGCACGTGTACTTATTTTGGTCCTATATTACACAAATGTTTGTCAAAGTGTTTCTTGTGAGTTTTAAGCCATGTTATAAAGTTACCTCATTAAAACATAAACCTGGAGTTGTGTTTTGTTTCATTCATGTTTGAGTAATCCTTTATTATTCGTCGGTCTACATCTCCAAACCTCAAAATGCTCTGTTCCACCTTGTGATGTCAATTATTGGTATTTTATTTGTTTTTTCTTTTTAACATTTTAATCCAAATGATTCTAGTGAAGTTGTATGGAGTTTAAAATTTGTGTTTTCTATTTGAGAGAAGAACCCAGCCTCAATATGTAGAATTTGTGAAGAAAGAAAAACTAAACTCCAGGTATATTTAAGAGGAAACATAACAGAGATCAGAAAATGGTGTAATGTCGGCCCTTTAAACTGCAAACACTGGAAAAATGTTGAAGATGTTTTTTTGTTTCTTATGCCTATATTTTTTCAATACACAAATAAAGACTGATATTACAAAGTAAGGTACACTTCAAGTATTTCAAGGAAAGTGCATTTCAAGTAATTCAAGTACGGTGCGTTTGCCTGCTTGCTTTCCCTGGAATGTTCCACTGTATTGTACTTGCTCTATCCTGATTTTAAAAGCAACCTTCTTGTCTCCATGGAGATGTAATTGCTTTGTCTACCTTATGGCAATAAACCTTGCAACCAGTTACAAGTGTTTTAATAGCAAAAAAAATATCCTGATAAACATGTACTTTTAATGAGAGCAGGGTCTCCTCTCTACAGATCAGTGTCACTTGCTTGTCTTGCTTACTTGAGCAACTTGAAGAAATTGCACTTTCTTTAGCATAAATATTACTCAAGTTTTTATTAAAGTTAACAGTGCTCTTACTTGAGTAAAAATCTGTACGTGACAATATGTTGGCAATATGAAATTATTTGAACATTTGTGTTATTTGCATCGAAGTTTTTCTCATTTTTGTGTGTATCCTTTAAAAATACCAAATTTTGTGTATATTTATTTTATTAGTTTTGTCCTTCTTGATGCCACAGTACTGAACAATTACTGACCAATCTCAAATCTGCTGTTTTTAGGCAAAGTTCTTGAAAAAGTTGTTTACCAACAGCTTATTAACTTTCTCCAACTGAACAACTTCTTCAATGTTTTCCAGTCAGGTTTTAGACCCCACCACAGCACTGAGACTGCTCTTATCAAGGTGACAAATGACATCCACCTGAACAATGATGCAGGCAAAGTCTCAGTCTTGATCTTGTGCTGAGTGCTACTTTTGACACTGTCGATCATTCTTACAATGACTAGAGGAGTGGGGAGGGCATCTCTGGTACTGCCCAAAAAGTCCTATCTTGAAAGCAGGAAGTATTTTGCTGAAGTTAGAAATTATGTCTCAGATCATATGGGTGTGACCTGTGGGGTGCCCCAGGGGTCAATCCTGGGACCCCATTTGTTCAATATCTACATGCTACCATTAGGCCAGTTAATACACAGCACAACTCTGCAGATGACACTCAGATCTATGTCTCACTGGCAGCAGGTGAATATGGACCAGTGAATTCACTCTATCACTGCATCAACAGATCAGTGTGTGGATGCAAAACAACTTTCTTCAGCTAGCAGTCACCTCCAGTCTCTCTCTCTTTCTAAAACCCTAAAATCAGGCTAGAAATCTAGGGGTAATAATGGACTCAGACTTGAACTTTAACAGCCACATCAATAGTATCTGCAGCTTTTTACAATCTAAAAACATCGTAAAAATCAAAGGTATACTGTCAAAACGAGACTTGGAGAGACTTATCCATGCATTTCTCTGCAGTAGGTTAGACTACTGCAATGGTCTGCCCACTGGCCTCTCCAAACAAGCGTTACGACAGCTCTGAGGACTTCAGGGACCGGCCTCCTGCTGGTGCCTCAGGACTAAACATGGGGAATCAGCGTTTCAGTTTTATGCAGCTAAAATCCTCTATTTTGACAATGTTTAAATCCAGGTTCAAAACAGGTCTGTTTAGCTGTGCATATGACTGAAAGATTTTTATTATTTATTATTATTTTGAAGGACAGTTGCCCTTACTTGAGTAAAATTTTTGTCTACTTTACCCGCCTCTGATCATGCTCTTCCATCATCATTAGTTTACTCAGAGTTGTATTTTGTCAAGATGTTTGAGTAATCCTGGATTGTCCTGCATTTGAAACTTGAGCGCTCTGACCATTTCTGTTTTCACCTACTCCCTATCTCCGCCCATTATTCTATACTTGCAATCACAATCATTTAAAAACATCACTGTGGATCAAACACGCAAGTTTCAGAAATGCCACATAACCTTTTTCAACAACAAAAATGTGCTATTTGTTACAGTGAAACGCAACAGGATGTCAGTGGACCTGTTTCTATTTAAGCTGTTTTCTATTGCGCTTGTGTCTGTTATATAGTTAGGACACCTGTGAATCATTATGTTATTATTCTGACATTTTAAACCGCAATATAAAAACAAGTCCGCTGACTTTCCCGCTGCTGTGCCCAGTGGGGAACTGCCGTCACCGTAAACATCATCACAACAAACACAGCACAGGTATCGGCCCCTCCTCTGGGTAGCTGCATACAGTATCACATGAGCTTTAATTTATTTTTATTTTTTTTGTCAAATTGGCTACGTGACACTGTTGAATCCTACGTGTATCATCGATTAGGAAAATAAACTAAACTAAACTAAATGGGCATGTACCAGTGATCAGCGCAATGACATCTAGAATACAGGAATATAAACATTATTCAAACATGCATGACTCTATATACAAGTTCAAGTGGGTAAATGAGAAGGGAAAACAACTATAACATGATTAAAAGCTCTGAAAAGTAGATTTTGCAGAACAGTTCCGCTTTAATGTCTTCTTTAAAGGTTCTATATTGCCGCATTTTTCATATAACGTTGGTTCCTCATCACAAACATACATGGAGTTGTGTTTTGTTTCATTCGGACATATTTAACACACAAATCCTGCATATTAAAGTCGTGTTCTTTTTCTCAAACTGAAAACACTCACTTCCTCCGGTTCCTCCTTGTGATGTCATTAAGTGGTAATACAGAAAATGCTCCACTGTTTTTAAACTCCATACTTGCGTACCTTTTGAAGTTACAGCTATAATTTGAGCCTCACTGAAACAAATTCAACAAGTAACGGTCATTCTGGTGCAATTGAGGCTAGAAATAGCTGTTAAAACTACCACTTCATGACATCACAAGTTGAAACAGAGCATTTTGAGCTTTGAGGATGCAGACAGTCTACATGTGAGTGAAACAAAACACAACTCCAGGCATGTTTTTGAGGATAACATAGCTAAAAGCCCACATGAGTCAACTCTGTGCATATAGGACCTTTCCCGAATCCCGAAAAGCAAAATATACCACACAATTCTCTGCATCTACTCTTTCTTTCTCTCTTTTTTTTAACTTTCTCGTTTATTTTTCCTGATGCGCTGCTTTTATTTTGCTCCTCCCGCGCATTTTCCGTACCGCAGCCCCTAAAAGCTCCGAACCCAAGTGGGATTTCATCTTGTTACGCTCTAACGACACACGGAGATGACACAAAACTATGAATGGCCAAACATATACTAAATCCCTTTCTATCCGACTAGCTTGCTGCTCCACTGTAAAACGTGTATGTGTGTGTGTGCGTGTTTGTGTGTGTGTGTGTACCAGGAGATTGGAAAAACCGATGATGTAAACTAATCTTTTGTCAGCAGGCTACTTTCCCCCAGAGACGAGAAGTTCATTTTCGCAGTAGCCTGGCGTGTCCACACACAAATACACAAAAATACACACATGTTGGATTTCCGTGCTTCTTGTGGACATTACATCGGCGTACATTCACTTCCTGGAGTCAGATCCTAACCTTAACCATAATCACTACTTGTGTAACCTTAACCTAAACCCTAACCTAGCCATGTTACTCTATTTTCTGATCTATATTGTTTCATTCACACATGTTTAACACACAAATCCTGCATATTTAGAGTAAAGAATTCTTCTCTCAAACAAAAAAAAAAACACTCCACCTTGTGATGTCATGTGGTAATACAGGAAGTGCTCCACTGTGTTTTAAACTCTACTAGTTTTTACACTTCACTAGAATCATTTGGATGAATTCAAGCTCGGAATTTCCAATATTTACTAAACAGTAGATAAAATGTAGCTGTTAACTTGAAAACTACCCCTTCATGACATCACAAAGTGGAACACAGCATTTTGAGCTTTGGAGATGTACAGACTAATAATAAAGGGTTAGTCAAACATGTGTGAATGAAACAAAACACAACTCCAGGTTTGTTTTTGATGAGGTAACAACGTTCTAACATGGCTTAAAGCTCACAAGAGTCAATTTGATGCAATATAGGAGCTTTTAAACCCTCTGTACCAGATTTTTTACAAATGTAGAAAACAGAATGAGTTAGTTTTTTCAGACATCCAAAGTTATTCTTCACTTTAGCGTTTTATACTCTCCAGGTGAAATTCCTGTGGTGGCTTTGTTGGGCGGTTGTTACGATCCCAGTATAAAATTTTAGTGCCAATCAATTAAAAGTTAGAAAATCCTTTTATTATGCTTTTTTATTTTATTTTTTTTAGCTTTCTTCCATGTTACAATGTTGTTCACTCATCAAAAAGACACCCGAGGAGTTTCCGTACTTTAGCAATCTCTCCGGGGCCCTATTTGAACCCTCCTTATCGTTAGCTCTAAGATTTGGTCCACATGACAGTTCTCCATAAATATAAAAAAGCGTGATATAAAACTGTACACTATAACTTCACAAACCTGACGTGATGTGCAGTTGTTTCATTAGTAGGATGCACGCTACTTGTGATGTGATAAACTCATCGCTGTGAATAATTGGGATAGTTGGAATGTGTGAGGTAATTGAGTTGTTTTGACACTGCAAACCATTTAAAATGAACTGGTTCTGTTTTTAAGACAGTAAAAATCAGGTACAGCAACTCTACACTACACTACATCAACTAAATCATTTTGTTGATTTAATAATAAAGTATTTACATCATGGGAACTAGATTGTTGTCTCTGTACGTGAAGCAGATGTCAGAGTACACATTTTAGTCCCCACGATGTGACAAATACCCGCCCACACTTTTCATTGCCCTGAAACACAAGATGTACTCGGAGGTTGGATTGAGCAAACGGAGATGGAAGCGGGGGACATATACAGCTGAGAAATGGCTATTTGTCCTGAAGATGCCGAAACCGGCGTACTTTAAAAGTGTCTGATTACAGAGGAGTGATTACAGGGAAGACTACGGAGTGTACAGAACAGACGGAAGAAATGTGGGAATTTATTTTAAAGTTATGTATTTGTATTGTTCAGGGTTTTTTAAATATTTTTTAATCCTCAGTGGTTACTGTAATAAAACAGGGCTGTTTTTTTCTTTTTTCAGGCACCATTAGGGCTGTGTAATTAATTCAGTTTTAATCAAGATTGAGATTTGAAATTTTCCTTTTCCAATTGTGAAAATTCCGCTTGGTTCTTTTTAGGCAAGAGGTCCACAGTCAGAAAAAGCATGTGGCTTGGAGCAGAATTTAGATTTTGGATGAAAAAATGATTGGTGTTGAATGATGAGCTGTTTTTACATTTGTATTCACTTTTATTAGGACAAAAATAAAACTCTACATTTTTATACATATGATATAAAAATTATGAAAAACACCTGTGAATATTTTTCTTGTCATGTCTTTTTTTTCTTTGGTAACCTTTCCTGCATAAATTGCCTAAAATAATAATAATAAAACAATTATAATGTTCATATTCCATTAATTACAATGTTAATATTCCATTGAATACAACTTTGGAGTTTTCATCATGCATTTGTGGTCACTGCTTACTAACTTTCTACAGCGCATAAAAGCCATCCATTTTTGTAACCAATTTTCAACATTCAACAGCCAGTGTAGTACACCTACACCTACACCTACAACTACAACTACACCTACACCTACATGGCTCGTGTACCTAAAAGAAAACTGGCACTAGGCTAATCAACATTTTCTTTTAAATCTATAATGAAATGGTACAAACTATCAACACAGTTAAAGTAATGTAAAGACTTCTAAATGTTTAGCATGGAAAAATATATTTTTAACACAGAAGTACCAACATTAGTGGAATTTGTTGTGTTTCCAAATGTTGAAAAATAATTGACTCAAGTGCATGATTAAGTGCACAATGGGAAGAGGCTGGGAAGTCATTAGAGTCATTTTTAGCATGAAATGAATGTTACTATTGCATTGTTTTATGCTGTTTGTGTATTCTGTGCTTTGTATGTCTCAGGGAATGCTGATGGAAATTAGCTCAGAGAGCTATAATCTGGTACAAAGCAGCTCTTCAGTGTTTCTTTGATTTGTGCTCCTGTACATGGTCCCTATAGAATAAACTAAACTAAGCAAACCGATTCCTCTTAGGAGCCATGGTGCCATGCAGTGTAGTATTTAGTGCCACCAATTGAGAAACACTATAACCTTTACAGGACACATCTTAAGCAAAATAGTATTTTTTGAGCTTTTAACCATTTACCACTACAGTTTTCTGGCCTAAAACATACCTGAGGCTGTCAGGCTGGTTTCACTAATCCTCTGTAAAAAGCCTGTTGCCTCTGAGCAGTGACAAAACATGCAGTTTTTTCCAGGATTCTTCTGTAAAAGGTAATAATCATGTACAGTTTAAGTCTATAAATAATCACCAGACTCATTTTAAGCCTTTCTGTTGTCAAATTTCATTCATTACTATTACATGCTGACATCAACATGTGAAGGTATGTAGTTTAATCTTTTTCCCCCATGGGAAACAATGTCTGGCATTATTTTATGTTCTAAAACATGAAATGTCAAACCAACAGTACAATGTTTAAAGGCCAATAACAATACAAATAATACATTAGATTTGTTCTTTAAGCAGAATTCTATATTTAAGATATAATTACATACTTAAAATTGTTCCAAAATCCCCATCTCTCTTTGCCTGGGATCCAGAATTCATTCTTTTTCACTCTACTTTACAAAGATGTGAGTATGGTCACAGATCAATCTCCCAGTTTTCAGATGGGCGTGACTGACAGGTGGATTAGCCAACCACAGACACGCATAGTCTGTCTGTATCAGAATAAAAGAAAAATCACAGGGGATTGAAAAACATTTTGGGTTTCTACAGAATCAATGAGCACTGAACTTTGTTAATCTGGGGTGAGATAAATTAGATTTTATTTGTAAGCGATAGGTGACCAATGAGCTCCTTCGCTTCACAAAACCTAATCTGATTGCAGGATCACGTTTGGTCAGACTCGAGACGCAGCAGAGGGAGTGAACACCAGACTGATGTCAATCTGTATAAAAAAATACAGAGATCAGCCTGGATTTGTCAGGCAACAGCTCGCCACCATGAAACCACTGCTTTAAATAATCAAACCACCAACCTGTAGGTCAAAGGATCTGAACCACTGTCGCCTGGTGTAAGTGCTGAATTTGGATTTGAACTGATGACCTGCTGGTTCCTGTGTGCTTACCCCACTGCACCACCACTGCATTTTTTTAACAGATTGAATAAGTCATATTTATTGGAACTTTTAAATCACACTTACAACAACATTAGACTTTCTATTATCATCACGCACACATACATCAACACTAGACCGCTAACCCTCATGTTTGTACAACAGAGGCTGCGTCTGAGCATATCTCCCATTCACAGCAGGCTTGCCCGGTCTCATGCCTTTAATCCGGCTGGCCTACTTCATGAATCATCCCAACCAAGTCTGTCCCCTCGCAACCAGCCCCGCCATAACTCACCGCCGGACCCGCGCAGCCAGCCTAACTATATCCTCCCAATGCACACGAGAAACGCTAGCTCCGAAATACAGCCGCCAGCGCGCATTTAATGATCAATGGAAATAAATTGTAAGTGTCCTGTGGCCCTGCAGTCGTAAATTGAGCCAGAGGAGGAGGAGGCCGGGCCTGTGTAAATCCTTTAGCAGTGTTTTAGCATCATTACTTTCAGAGGTGGTTTTAGTTCAGCGCTTAATGAAAAAATGTATTTAAGAGGACGTAGTCTTTGTCCTGGCTGTTTAGATCGCTCCGGGTTAGCTTTGTGGGATAGCATCGACTACACTGCTTAAACTACATTAATATATCCTATGAAACATTTAAATGTCTGCTTAAAATGCGGAAAAAAACAAATATTTTCTTGTTTTGCCCTTATTGGCTAAGGTTTTAGAGAACATTGTGCATGACCAAATACAGACTTACCTTAATCTTAACAAAATTGGTGAAAAATTCCAGTCTGGTTTTAAATCCCAGCGCCATATCGAAACTGCTCTTTTAAAAGTTTTTAATGACCTACTTTTAACTGTTGACTTTGGGAAATCCGCATGAAAGTCTAAAAGCAGTTCTTTTGCTTTTAGACTTTTCAGCTGCCTTTATCACGGTGGATCACAGCATCTTTCTGTCCCGCCGGAGACACACGTGGGCTTTAAGGGTACAGCACTCCGTCACTTTCGATCCTATCGCTCAGACGGGAGTTTTCTGTGAACCTAGGACAGTCTTCGTCCTCGGTGTGCCCCAGGGTTCTACATTAGAGCCGGACCTCTTCGCTCTGTACGCGCTTCCCCTGGGTGATGTTTTTAGAAAGCACAATATCGCATTTCCTTATTTTGTAGAGGACATTCAAATATATTTGCCAGTGACCGACAATGACAGACCACAACCAAAGCTCTGCAGGACTGTCTCAGGGATGTGCAGACTTGGCTGAGCGCAAACTTCCTGAACTTAAATCAAAATAAAACTGAGACTCTGGTGTTTGGCCAAACTAACCCACTGTTTGGGCATGACAGTGTGATTGGTCCTCTTACTGTCGCCCTGCAGTGAGGAATCTTGGGGTGATAGTGGACTCTATGTTCAAACTGGACAAGCACATTAGCTCTGTCATAAAGTCCAGCTTCTTTTAGTTGAGGATCCTTGCTAAAGTAAAGCCTTATCTTCCACTACTGGATTTCGAAAAAGTAATTTACACATTTGTAACGTCACGTCTGGATCATGCAGCACTTACAGAATGTCCATAACACATATTCATATTGGGTCCAAATTAAAATGTTATTGATTTACAAGCATTCCATGGCAAAGTCTAGCATAAATTTATGATTTCAACCAACCAGAACCTGTTAAAATCAGCTTTGCCAAATATCTTTTCCCCGAATCTAAACAAACTGAGAGATTATTTTATCTCTTAATTTGCGACAAGATTTTCTCCACATTTTCCCGTAACTTGATCATGTCCTTATTATGTATGGATCGGGCTAGCCAATTATCTGACAAACATGAACTGCTCTGATTACACATTCTAGCACCAGATAAAATTAGACAAGCCTGCAGCAACAAGTTTGATCCTCTGCTGCGAAGATGATAAACAATATAAATAGCATCGCTCGCTACACAGACCGCTATGCTAATGATCGACGACACAAAATGCATGTGGCACTCCATGATGGAGCGCGCGGCTATGTGCGACCCACGCATATTTCACGCTCATTGTATCACTAACACATGTCTACAGATGTTATTCTGCGTACGCTTTGTTAACGGGGGGGACATGTGCTTAACCCTGAGGCCCTTCCGTGAAAGATTGTTTTTTATGTTGTTTATATAAAGGAAATACAAGTTGGAAGAAGTAGCAGTACAAGTTTGAGTTCCGTTCCAAGTTGGAGGAGGGAAATATCAGTTATCAGTTGCATTCACGCTACATTAAAAGTGATTTGCACCGTCGCCATAGCAAACCAAATCAAACCAAAATATTTTACCCAAAGTCAAAAATTGAGGTGGTAGTGGCTTTGTGACAGAGCAATCTTGTATCTACAGATTTGTTGTCTGTATACGTAACAATTGTGTTGGGAACAGAAAGAAATGACCTATGTAACTATGATGAGGGATGTTAAAACAAAAAACAAAATTCATATTATAAACAACAGGAAAAACAATCCGCCATTATTTAGGCTATAAAAATACTGTTGTACACCTAAGACCTGACACTGGATATACATGAACTTATATGTTAAATCATCTCCCATGAAACATATAAAATACATTCATTTCAAAAACGAATATGGGGCAAGAACTAAACTTAAAGACGGAGTATTTTACTTCTTTGGGATATTAACTGCTAACACAAAACATATTTAGATCATCATGTTACCTTTTACTGTTTTGAAAATGCTAAATCCGCCGGAAACAACGTATTAACATGTTTTATAAGTTTCATTTTCTATTTCTAACGCTCCGAGCCTCCCTTCCCTTCACTCCCCGCGCTAAGTCACTCCCCCTTCAGAGCGCTATCACAACACAATCAGCGTGCATCCCGCTAATGAAACTATTGCACGTCGCATCAAGTTGGTATGAACAGTTTTGAGTCATATTTTTGTATATTTATGGAGAATTGTGGTGCGGGAGCATGTGTGACGGAGGCTTGTGGGCGGAGCATTGCACAGAAAGTAAAAGCTAACTGTTAAGGAGGGTTTGAATATGGCCCTGGAGAGAGCTAAAATACTCAAACATGCGTGGAGGGAGATCTTAAATCTCTTCAGGCATGTTTTTGAAGAGGAAATAACGTTATAACATGGTAAAAAAAAAAAAAACACTTTCTTTGACTTTCTTTGTACAGAAGGTAGAAAGATGGCTAGACAGGCTACTATTTTGCTGTAGCGATACCAGAAATTCATTGACTTTTCATTGTACAGCGTTAGTACTGTCAAATTAGCATAAAAATACAATTAAAAATTGACACGTTGTTGCCAGGCACTTAAGAGCTTCAGTATGATCACGTAGTTACTATATTAGCATGTAGCGCTGTTGGCATAAACAAACCCATTATTAGGACACCTCTAGACACAACGGTGTCAGTCTAATCAAGGTTAACTATCTTTATGAGTGGAGCGCTAAGGCTAATTGCTAATCACTAAAGCTACCAGGGGCCGTCGCAGTGGTAGTAGTAGCAGTATTTTTATGGCAGCTGGAGGGGTTGTCTGTCACGGTGCAGTGTTTACTTTCAGAGCTCATCGGCGTTGTCAGGATCCATCATCGGAGCGAAGGTGGGCGCTACATCACTCAAACCTGTCATATCGCGCATTTTATCTGCAAGATTATAGACAATTTTGTATCGTTATTTTATACCAGACATGTCCCTTAATGCATATTTATACTGAGTGGAAATTTGCATGCGTTTATGGGGGGCAGTAAGTGTATGTGTGAAAGTGAGTGAGTGACAAGGCCCTATCCAACGCCCACTGCTTATGGAAATACGTGCTATTATTATTTGTGTGTGACAGGATAAACAGCACTATGCAATGTCAGGAGATGGTATGTGAGAAAACGAGTGACCCAGAAATATACTGAGCTAATACACAGACAATAGGACATATCAGATATATCACTTTAAAGGTCAGATATTTAGCTAAATTGACTCTTGTGAGGTTTAAGCCATGTTAGAATGTTATTTCCTCACCAAAAGCATACATGTTGTGTTTTGTTTCATTCAAACATATTTGAGTAATCTTTGTTCGTTTGTCTACATCTCCAAATCTCAAAATGCTCCGTCCCACCTTGTGATGTCATGAAGGGATAGTTTTCAAGCTAACAGCTACCTTTTAAGTTCAGTGCTGAAATGGTCTGTACTCCTTTCTGTGTAGACTCTGCACACCTGACCAGACGACAGGTGGAGGAGAGGCTCTTGACTGAAAGGTTAAAAAGACCCCTGCACACTGTCTCACTCTTGGTTCACTTTTATTAATACAGCGTTATGTGCAGGAGTCTTCTTAACCTTTCAGTCAAGGGCTGAAATTATCCAAATGATTCTAGTGAAGGTGTATGGAGTGTAAAAACATAGTGGAGCACTTCCTGTATTACCACATGACATTACAAGTTGAAACAGTGTTTTCTCAGCCTAAACATGCAGTATTTGTGTGTTAACGTGTGAAAGAAACAAAACACAACTTTTGATGTTTTTGATGAGGCAACATTGTAACAAAATATTTGTTTTATAATAAGTTTAATTTAAAAAACTGATGATGAATTGATGCTTTAATAAAGCATGAACAAAGGCTTTAATAATGAACAATAGTACAGGCTTAGTAACCTAGTAATTATACTTCATTAATACCTCAACTCCTAACCCTGATTTAAAGGACTGTGTTCCCAGATACATGGTAGACATGTTCAAATCAAATAGAGTTTTTACTGGCAATGATTGTGATGTTAATATGTTGATTTGTTCATAGATATTGTATTTATTCACAGTGATGAGTTTAACACATTTAAAATAACGATCAAATGCCACATAGGTGCACAAAGTGCAGCAGCTCCTGTGCAAAGAGTTTACATCTCCAGTGTACTATATTATCAAGCAGTTTTTGCTCTCATAGTTGTTATAAAACTGGCAACACTCGCTAAACAACACTAAACAAAAAATGCCCCGTTTTGCATATTCATTCCGTCATAGGAGCAAAAAAATCTGCTTCAACACAAGATGTGTTTTTAGGAGGTCCTCTTGCTTGTCTCAGTGGTATTGTTGTTCCTTTGATTATATTTTCCACAGCTGGGCATAAAACTTATCTATCTCATTGGAGAATGCTCCACAGTTTGAACTTTCAATTTCCCTGGAACTGTAATGGTGATGTGCTACCTCCAGAAAGTTACACAGTGTTGCTTTAAAAAAGGGGTATTTTACTTCTATGGGGTATTAACATAACATATTTAGATCACCAAGTTACTTTTTATTGCTTTGAAAATGCTATAATCAGAGAAAACAACATGATTTATAAGTTTAATTTTTCATTTTTGACACCCTGAGTTCCCCTCCTTTGGCCCCCGTGCCAGTCACTCCCCCTTCAGAGAGCTATCACAACACAATCCCACTAATGAAACGACTGCACATTGCATCAGGCTTGTCAAGTTGTTGTGCAACAGTTTTGTATCTTGTTTTTGTATATTTATGGAGAATTGTCATGTGGGAGCATGGGTGACGTAGACTTGTGGGCTGAACATTGGACAGAATCTTGCAGCCTATTATAAGATGGGTTTGAATGGGGCCCGGGAGAGATTGCATGTATATGTACATGTACATGTATATGTATATGTATATGTATATGTATGTACATGTATGGATGGCACCTAAAACCTCTTCAGGTGTGTTTTTGATGAGGGAATGTTATAACATAATAGAATCTTCCAAATAGATTTCACATAATACCCCCTCTTTAACTTATCCAGGCCTAATAAACCAACTGTCTTACATAAGATCTCTTGCCCAGGGACATGGTGGCATTATGCAAAGCTCGTACCAGGGATCACTCTGCCAACTGCCCAAACAGCCGCCTATATGAGGTGTTTTTCATTCCGTAGAAGACAGGTAGAGAAGAACTTGCAGCTCTTCTAATCAGGTAAGTGCGATGGCCATTGCATACGAAAGTGGCGATCGGCTAGGCATAAAATTTCGATCTACACTCTTTGGCAAGCTTTAATGCTGCAGCAGCGACAAACTCAAGCCAAAAGGAAAGTCCAAAATATAATTCTACCCATAAAATTAATGAACAGCAGTGTGCGGTGTCTTTGTGCCGGAATTAGTCTATTAGGAGAACGCGTTTGGCATAAACCGTTAGCCTAACTCAGCCTTAAAAGTATAAGAGAAGGTGCTGGCTCTGAGTATGGGGTGCTGATGACAGAATTGCATCTGTTAAATTAAAGGTGAAACTTTTCTGGTAGAGGGTACGCCATCTGCTTGTTTCAATGGAGATGTTATGGCTTTGTAGAATGTTCCACAGTATGGCATTAAGACCTATGTATAGCCGGGTTTCTGATGACATCACAACATAGGGTTATATATGCAATCACAATCTATAATATGAAAACCACCAGTTTAGCTTTTATTTCATTAATGGTGTTTTTATTACTCAAAGATAGATTATAGATAAATACATTGAAAAACATGCCAGGTCGCCTCTCCACAGATTTGACCTGTAATTTTGCCTAGTAGTGTTACCAACTATGGAAATAGATAAGCTTAATGATGTACTACAGAATAATCTAAGCAAAACAATGACATCAACAGCAGTAGTGATCATGCCCCGCTGGCCTTAAATATACCAGTGTGCAGGGCCAGCCTATTTCCTCTGTTAGCCTATTTTTAAACAAATGGAGACAGTAGATTATCTTTCTTCTTTGAAAACCGACATACCATCACCCTTGATTTTCTCTTCCTTTTTGCTCTTTGTGTTTGTGAGCCTGACTTATGATGTGACAAACACAGGCTTCATGGCATAGACAGAGCATCAAGTAACACTCGATTAGCTTCTGCCAGGCTTTAGTGTGGAGCCAACCATTATGGAGAGGAGGCCTACATGAAATATTTTGTTTTATTTGTCAAAAAATACATAAATAAATAAATAAAAAAGACTATTAAATTAGTCTTGGTTGCGTTTAACAGCAAGTACTGGTGCTAGAGGTCAAAGGTCAGGGAAGCTAAAGTAATGTGCTTATGTAGTGTGCGCTGTAGTGCCACCAACTGGCCTGACCAAATTAAAATGTCCTAACTGTAGTTTTGCCACATATATTGTATTACCATGTGACCTTATAGCTGTGTAATCCATATACTAGGGTGTATATCATATTTTCCGAACTATACGTGGCTCCAGAGTATAAGAGCATAAATGCACTTATAATACATTTAGGCTTTTAGGCTCCGTAATATTTTATCTTTAAAAGGTAAGTTATAATAATAACAAACAACGAAGTTAAATCTGTCAACTGGACAAATCTTGTAGGAGTGAAGACGTTTCGCTGCTCATCCAAGCCGCTTCTTCAGTTCTGGTCAGAATGCTGGTGGCCACTGCCTTTAAATCTATCTGAGGGGAGGGGTTAACTACACTGAAACTGTAAACAGCTATTGTCTCCAGTTTCAGCTGAAACTACCCTATTCAGCCCTTAATGACCCTGCTATTGTTCTCATTGTTCTGGGTCTGAGGATGGAGTTGTAGATGGGGGAGAGATTATGTCTCAGGCCCCTATTTCTGTTTAA
Organism: Periophthalmus magnuspinnatus; assembly: GCF_009829125.3. Lineage (NCBI taxonomy): Eukaryota > Metazoa > Chordata > Actinopteri > Gobiiformes > Gobiidae > Periophthalmus > Periophthalmus magnuspinnatus. The sequence continues at coordinate 23,108,519 of NC_047126.1, forward strand.
GGAAGGATTCTCTTTCCTAACAAAAATAGCTTCTTTAACTCCTCTCTCAAACCATTTCTTTTCTCTGGCTAAGATCTGAACTTCACTGTCTTCAAAGGAGTGGTTAGTGGCTTTGAGATGGAGATGTACGGCGGACTGGGGTCCAGAGGAGCTCTCACGCCGGTGATGGTACACCCTCTTATGGAGTGTCTATTTAGTTTCTCCAGTGTAACGCTCACTGCACTCTTCACTACACTGAATGGAGTAAACTACATTACTTTGTTTGTGGGTCAGGGTTTTGTCCTTAGGGTGAACCAATTTTTGCCAGGAGCAGGAGGCTTTGGCCTCATTTCCAGGTATGCCACCCACACATTGGTTTTTATATGTGGATGACAACTGGACCAAAATTCAGGATCTGGAGCCGTTTACTGCTCATATTAATGCTGTGGATCCAAACATCAAGTTCACATGGGAAGAAGCCAAGGAGAACAAACTGGACTTTTTAGACTGTGCAGTAACAATAGGAGAGGACAGGCAACGTCAGGTAGAAGTTTACAGGAAGCCTACACATACGGACCAATACCTGCTGTTTGACTCACACCATCCACTGCAGCACAAATTCGGAGTGATCCGGACACTACACCACAGAGCTCAAGTGGTGCCTACAAACACAGAGGGAAAAGTAAAGGAGGAGCAACATGTGGAGAAAGCCCTCTCTGCTTTTGGATATCCAAAATGGGCCTTCAATAGATTGACAACAGGGAATCTAAACCTAGAAGGAGAGGTGTTAGCATTCCTTACACTGCGGGTGTGTCTGAAAAACTTCAGACAATTTTCAGACAGTATGAGATTCCTGTCTTTTTTTAAACCCTCAAATACTTTAAGGCAAAAATTGGTTCACCCAAAACCCTGACCCATAAAGTAATGTAGTGTACTCCATTCAGTGTAGTGAAGAGTGCAGTGAGCGTTACACTGGAAAAACTAAATAGACACTCCATAAGAGGATGTACCAACACCGGCGTGAGAGTTCCTCTGGACCCCAGTCCGCCGTACATCTCCATCTCAAAGCCACTAACCACTCCTTTGAAGATAGTGAAGTTCAGATCTTAGCCAGTGAAAATAAATGGTTTGAGAGAGGAGTTAAAGAAGCTATTTTTGTTAGGAAAGAGAATCCTTCCTTAAACAGAAATAGGGGCCTGAGACATAATCTTTCCCCCATCTACAACTCCATCCTCAGACCCAGAACAATGAGAACAATAGCAGGGTCATTAAGGGCTGAATAGGGTAGTCTCAGCTGAAACTGGAGATAATAGCTGTTTACTGATTCAGTGTGGTTAGCCCCTCCTCTCAGATAGATTTAAAGGCAGTGGCTACCAGCATTCTGACCAGAACTGAAGAAGCGGCTTGGATGAGCAGTGAAACGTCTTCACTCCTACAAGATTTGTCCAGTTGACAGATTTAACTTTGTTGTTTGCTATGGATCAGACTGAGGGTCTACACAGTTATAATAATAACAATAAAATGGGGAACAACAGGCTAAATAGCAGTACAGCACGCTATCATAACACACAGACAACGAACTGAACACATGTCTGGTATGTTAACGCTAATCAGATATGCTATGCTAATGTATGCTGGCTTGTCCACAAACACGAGAGACACAAGAGTTCTTTTCACTGATGTTTACTGTGGTCTTCCTTCATCACAGTTCACACAGTAGAACTAGCAAACACGTAAAATATAACAAGCTCTGGCTCATATTACATATACACACAAAACTGCATATGAACACATGGAAAATATACATAACACTTTGGTCTGCAAGTCTTATAAATAAATAAGGAGAAATTAAATATGACATGCATAAAAGAAAACGAGTCAAGTACATTTTCTTACAGGTATTACAAATACATCAGCGCCATCTATTAGTCAGACAAGTGAACTGTAACATGTATAAGCAACTGTAACATAACATATGAAGCATAAACAGTGAACTGAATAAGTGTCTGGTAAGATATTAACAGTTAATCAGATAACTAAAACAAAAAAACAAGCTAACAAGTTTACTCTCGATCTCACAAAAAAATCACTAAATCCATTTAATTCTTCATCTTCAGTGTCACTTCTGAACAACTCTGCCTGCTCTGGAAGTAGATGAAGCACCGCTTCTGTGTGGCTGTTATACTGGTACACAAGGCTAGAGTGTTGCACAGTTGTCGGTGTGACAATAATGAAATTCTATACATACATATTTCACATATAAGTTGCATCTGATTATAAGTCACACCCCCAGACAAACTATGAAAAAAGTGTGACTTATAGTCCAGAAAATACGGTATTAGTCTATGTGGACTTATGCTTCTGATACAGCTCAGGACCATTCTAAAGCTTTCATTTCTGTCCTGTGATTGTGACTTTTTCAATTTTAGTGTCAATTAGTATCTAATTTTCGATGCTTTTGGCAACTCTACATGTACAAAGAGGAGCAGAAGAACACATATTACACGTTACAATTCTTAACCAGAATATGACAAGGAGTACTCTACATGGAAGAATATTAATCAGACCCAAGGGGAACATACTCACACTCTAGTCTACATAAAAAACTCATTCTGTAAATTAAACTTAAAATCTTGCTGTGAATGGTAAGTGTTAACGAACCTCCCCGCTGCTTAGGTCCAAAATAAAAAGAGAGCATATATGTCACTGGGGTGCAGGCACTGGTCGAGGTCATTTAATTAGTCATTAAAAAAAGTTTCAAAACTACAGTAATTTCAATTTAAAAAATTGTATTTTAGGCTTTTGAATTTGTTTTTTGTAAAGTTTTTTTTTTTTTAAGTTTCATCATTAAAATTGAGTTGTCAACAACAATTAGAGCAAACAATTATCCAAAGTGTAAGTCAGTGGGAGTATTATATTGAGTTTGAACATTTGCAACTATAAAATCATTTTTTGACAAGTCATTTTCATTGTTCACAGGTCAGTGCTGTTAATGAGCTGTTATTATGGAGATGGCTCCACAGTGTCTTAGTATTGTAATTACTTATGTATTATTAGGTAGTCAGTAATTGCTTATGTAAAACAGCAACAAATGGTATGTCTAGTTTGCATTGATTTGATATTGTGATGTGTTTTAAAGTTTTATATATTTTTCTTACAGCCAAATTATACTTTGTCAATGGACAAACAAATAAATAAATGATACCTAAATCATAAATTTGCCTGGCATGTCCAGACTGATATCCCTCTGTATTTCGTATACAGAGGGAGATCAGGGTGGTTACCACGCCCTCCGTCGAGTCTCGAGCCAGGACCAAATTGTGCAATCAGATTTGTTTATTTCAGTGATGCATGAAACAAAGGAGCTCATTGGTCAACCATCATTTTGAACAAAATTACATTTCTCTCACCTCAGATTAACAGATCTTAGTGCTTCTCTCAGTTATTCTGCAGAAAATTTCCATTTTTTTTCTTTTCCCCTCGTAAGCAGCCACATTTGTTTTGATACGGATGGACCATACGTGTCCCTGATTGGCTAATTCGCCCCAGAGAGTCTGGCTGCAGACGTCCATCCAGAGAACCCTACCTGCAGATCTCTTCCAGGATGCACTTCCACTGACATGTCCCTCACAGTTTACTACTATTAGTTTACTTAACGACTTTATTACAGTTGTTAATCAGTTGTTGCCTTAGTTCATTGTTTATGCAAGGTCTTTAAATGTGATAAAAACTCATTTGAAATAGTTTAGAGTGGTGCACTTCAAAGATATTTAATCACAGATTTCATTTCTAGTTTATAATGAACATGCTTTGTGTGGTCTCTCCTCTACTCTGCTTGCGTGGGTTAATTAGCAGTTTAAAACATGTTGTCAAAACAAATAAGAGATATTTAAGTGTCAACATAGCATAAGTGTATTAGATCTGAAATTTGCCTGAATGTGTTGCCATGTGCCCTGTGCCTGGATAGTATTAGGCACAAGTCTGCAATGGAAAAGGGTTTGGGCTTGTCTTTATTATAAAACAATGTCAACTTTTGTAATATTACAGTGAAAACAGTGGACTTTAGTGGTGTTTTGGCATGGCCGCTGTTTACTTTTAGGGGATTGGGTCCAAACTCTGGAAGATTCACCGGACCCCAATCTCCAGACTCCTCCTCTCCTGACTGAAGTATTGTAAAATGTGTCCATAAAATTAATTAACCATGAAATAAATCTGAAGTTGCCAAAACTACTCAAATCAGCAGACAGTTTTTACAGTGTGATGATTGTATACAGCACAGGTTGTCAACAGGCGAAATCAGGCCTAATCTCTTTTTTTCGCAATGCTGTGTCACATCTGCAAAGGTTTGTGCTACTTTGCGGCATTTCTGCAGATGTTCACAGTAAGCCAGAGAGCCCCATTCATCTGAAAACACTCTCTAAGTGTGCCTGTGTAATGCACACGAGGACAATAAAAGCTTAATTTGGTGTAAATGTAACATGCACGAGGGCCATGTACTCCGTGTTCTTTGAACGAGGAGGACAACACCACTGGAGGACTGAAGTTTGGACAGTGCATTAGTCCTGGCTGTACTGCTTGAATGGGATCAACCTGTGACTATGAGGTAAGGACATATAGCTGTACATGAAGTAACAAAGCAGCATTTATTCTTTCTGCACTAATAGCTCTGTTATTGCGGTATCGCTACTGTACTGTGCTTTTATCATCAATTGAACCAGATGCTGTAATGCTTTTAATATTTAAGACCTGGGTACTCCTGGTTTAGTCCTTCTCACTTGGGCTCGTTTATGATGTGGTTATGTCCTGATCTAATCCTAATTTCTCTAGACAAGGGTTAGTCGTGACTTTGACCTAATGGCCCTGATTTACATCCGCTTTGGTCCTGTTTTAAACCGGCTTTAATCCTGGTCTTGATTTGCACTTGGTCTAGTCCCAATATAGTACAAACTTCTCAGCTACAGTTAACAGTTTCAGGTTGTCACTGCAGTTTGTCTTGGCTTGACAGAAATATTATGATTTTTAAATAGATTTTTGTTGTTGAATTGTGCCACTTGAGAGTTGTTTGTGGATATTATAGAGATGACACATCAAATCGAGATGCAGTTTCATTATCCACCCACTGGACCAAAGCCCCCTGAAAAATGTAATTGAAAACCCCTGGTATAAAGCATTTGAAAAACAGTAGCACAATAGTGATGATACGAGACCTGTGTAAACACTACAGTCACATCAGTTACAATACAGAAAGTAGTATTATGATCAGTCGTGAGGCATTGTTATAGAGATAAGTATTTACAGTGATGTGAAACAGACCTGTGCATTATCAGATAGCGAGAATTGTGTTGCTTGATTTAACAACTTTAAGCTAATTTCATTTGTGTTTTTAGGTTTGATATGTAACTGTCATTGGAAGCTAAAACTGTAACCTTTTTTCTAACTAAAAAATAAATAAATCGTGATGACATAAAAAATTGAAATAAAAAAACAAAAAACATTCTTTTTGGACATTTGAAAAATAAAGAAATAATTATCTAAATCAGACATTTCTTCAAATATGTTGATACAATTAATTAACCTTTACCTAAATAAATCGAAACAGATGAGGGTTTTTTTTCTTTCTTTTCTGCAGTGTACTCTTAAATTCTATATTTCTCCAATATTGGGATAACATAACAGAGCACATAGAGAACATACGTAACATAACATAGAGCTATAATCACATACGTCACATTACAGTAGTAACATAGGTAAATGATTATGACTTGTCAGTCATTTTAATTTTTCGTAGCTCAATCACTAAATTGGATGTTATTACATATAGCCAATAGATGTGTCTATATTTTTATCGATATTTTTTCTTGCAGGCTGGAAGACAGGTAGATCCATTTGTCATCTGAGTATTGTATGTGTTAAGTGGCATTCCCTGATGGTTGGGCACACATTTCCGGAGCGACTAATGAACCAATCACGGATTCCTGGTGGAACAACAAATTAGGGCGGAAAATTGCAGCTCAATCTGGCGCTCACCGCAGATTGAATTCTGGTTCTGCAATTCCAACAAAGCGAGCGAGGATTTAACCAGGTGGGGTAAAACGGTGAGTGAATTTACGGAATGAAAAATACATAATGCTGAAATGACTTGTTTGAGTTCGGCTGTGTTGTAATGTTGTTTGCACAGCCTTCATTGGAGAAACATGGCTATAAAGACTCCTGACTTCGGTTTTAAAGTAGCTGTACATAAGATTTAGATTTTGAATTGCATAAACTTGACTCAAGATGATTATCCCATCAGAGAGTAGAATGAGCCACACATGACTCTCTCATTTGGGTTGTCAGTTTCAATGCAATGCACGTGATTTAAACCTAAAAATATTCACTCTGGTCTGATTCCTCACTACCTAAATTCTAATGGTTGAGTGAATTCTGGAGATTCTGAGCTTTCACATGAGGCATGGCCTGTCCGTGTACTGAAAATGAGGAAAACCTGTATGTAGAGGTATATGCTTAGTGGGTGAACAATGTTATAACATGGTTAAAAGCTCAATGAGCTGAGCGCCACACAGAACAGACAAAAATCTTCTCCAAAGCACATCTCTTAAAATATCTTCTCTAAAGCACATATCCACATGTAGCGAGCATTTCCAGGCTTTTGAAACCAGGTCCTAGAGTGCAAAGATCTCCAAATGCTGTTAATCCCTACCCGGGAGTAGAAATGGAGAAAAATGTTAATGCCTTCGGTGTGTTGTGTGCCCATTGTCAGGTCAACATACCATGCAATCTCCATCCAGCTTGCTGCTTCAATACATCAAGACACCTTTTACTGAGCAGGAGGCTACAGACGTGGTTGCCAGCTTTCGCCATGCCCACGGGATACCCCAGTGTTTTGGGGCTATCAATTTTCCCCACTTAGAGGTCAAACAGCCGCCCGTTAATTCCATAAACTATATTAACTGAAAGAGGAGGGATACCCTCAATGTGCAGGCACTGTGTGACTACAGATACAGGTTCATGAAGGTTGTGATCAAGTGGCCTGGGAGTGTGCAGATCATTGAGAATCATTGAGAAGTCAACACGAGTCTCAAAAAGGCAAGATTCCTCTGTTGAAAAGGCAGATAATGAAGAGTTCTCAAATGGTGAGTCCACATCCCTGGAGCAGTATCTCAGCTTGTGTTTGTGTAGAGCATGGATGGTCAACCATGTGGTCGTCTGCAAGCAAGGCCAATGGACATAAACCTCTGACCTGCTGTATGTCACCTACTCCTGCTTTGTCCTCCGCAACTTCTGTGAGTCCACAAAGAAGTTTGTGGATGAAGTGATGGGGTCATTGCCCTCTAGCCCCTTCACTTAGTTGGAGTTTATTTAGTTACAAAATAAGAAAAAAAAAAAAAAAACATAAATAAGACCAGAATGTGCTATTAATTATGCCAAGGTAGACTAGTGTTGCATGTCAATAGTACTGTTGCAAATTAGTAAAAATGTTCAAAACATTCAAAATTCTGATTTGGCATAATAGCCTGAATAATAGCAACATGGACTCCACAGCATGTCTCTAAAACTCTTAAATTTCCATTCTCTTTTATTTTTGTTTAATTTTGGGCTATTTTCTGCTTGTTTTCGCTCGTTCTAACCTTTTAACTCCCTCCCAGCTCAAAATGAGGATTAGACTTGGCAACCACAATAGAAGTCTCCCTTCTTTTCTTCTCTGTTGGAAATAAGAGTGTAGCCTGTTAGTGAAAGGAGTGTCTCCAAGCAGCACATACTGTTAGCATCTGAAGTCAAACTACTGCATTTCAATTGGATGGCAAATGTTGACATGACGCTAACAGACAGATGCTTTGAAATGAAGGTACAAGCACGAATATATCCAGAACCAGTTAAAGGGACTGTAACAGATTTTTCCATGTATCTGAGCAGATTTGTCTTGCTCCAGTACAGATATATTGGTTAAGCAGCTCTTGAGGTTAAAATAAGTCCTCTATGTACTGTCTATATTAGCATCCTAATTTCTGTTAGCTTAACTATGATGAAAAAACTGGTCTGGTCTCTAAAAGATGTGAAAAGCACTTATAAACTCATTGTAATGAATAATTAGGATGTTCGGAATGCATAAGGTAAGTGCGAAGTAACTTTGGATTGCTGCAAACCATTTAAAATGAACCATTCTGTTTTTTACATTTTAAGACCGTAAACTCAAGTACAGTTCCCGGGTACAGTCCTGGTGTAGCCAAACTGGTCTGTTTGAAATAAAAAAAAAAAAAAACTCCTTTCATACTTCTGAGCCTAAATTAGCTGCATACCTACTGCTGTCCATCACTGTGGTCTTTACTGCACTTGAAGTAGGATAAGTGTCCTATGAGTGCCTAGTTATGCAGGGTAAAGCACTGGCAATTGTATTTCATTCAGCCAATGCAGCTGGGACCGGAACCCGCCTCGATTGCAGGTTTGAGCTGCATGAGAGAGCAGTGATCAGCAGCACAGTGGTAGGGTGCTAGCTTGTGTGGGTGGACATCAATGAGAGGGTGCACAGGACACACACAGTGCAGCAAGCTAGCAGCAGGCTCCATTTTTCAGTAATTAAATGAAAATGAAACTGAGATTTTAAAAGTCAGATCCAAATCAAATAGATGAAAGGTGACTGAAAAAGTGGGCGCCTGTACAGTAAGTAGGAATTATGTAGCCTGCACCCTTAAAGCTTTTTAAAAAGAGGTACTGCAGTCCCAACCAGTGCCACTGCCTAAACCTGCTAATGATGCGAACATGTTTTTCCTCATTCTCATTATATGGAGAGGCCATGAGAAAGCTCAGAACCTCCAGAATTCACACACTGAGCTGCAGGGGCTGCTGCTCAGGTGCCGATCCTCAGGTGCCTCTGTGTGTAGCTGTGTGCTCCTGGACAGGTGTAGGGGTGTTGGTGTGATTTTCACCAAATCCGTTCCCTCGGCTTTGAGCTTTCTGCACTTGTTCACACACTTGTGGAGCCATGTGCCACCAGGCAAGGCAGCTCGTGTTTATGCAGTCTGCCGGGAACATCCACAGATATGGTGTGTACGCAGGGCTCCAGACCCTGACTAGGGATCAGCAAGGATAGTATGCTGTGATCGATTCCACATAAAGAATTTGAGATCAGAGACTGAAAGCAGTTTCAGCTCTGTGTATTGGACTAAACACGTCTGGAGACAGAAACAGGACAGTGCAGTGGCCTTAACAATTAGGCTGCATTTGGTGCGTAAAAACCGGGGCTGCACAGTGCGCTTCATGTGCCCATAATGAGGGGCTGAAGTTATCCACAATTAACAGTGATTATGTGCAAAGTGCAGAATAGAATAGTAGAGAAGTGAAGGGAAGCAGAGAGGAGTATGGGTAAAGATCATGCTAAGACTCCTTCACCTGTTTGCAGCTCAGAGTACAGCCTGTGTCCTGCCGCATTGATTCGGCGTTGACCCCTAAATCATTGAATGTCGACTTTTAGTCGAGTTGCAGCTTTTTTGGTTGCGACTTTAATCTCAAAATATTACAATTTTATTCCTGTAAAAAATATGACTTTATGCTCCATTCAATTCAGTTCAATTCAATTTTATTTATATAGCAATTTATACACAACCTAAGCTGGCCAAAGTGCTTAAAACAAGAAATGTGACACATAGGCAAAGAAGGCTAAAACAATAAAACATCAAGATATCCTGTCTAGCTAGAATTAAATGCCAGGGAGAAGAGGTGTGTTTTTAGTCTGGTTTTAACACAGTGTTAGACACTCAGAGGACCTGACAGGCAGAGGAGGCTGTTCCATATTCTGGACGCTGCCACAGAAAAGAGCCTGTGACCTCTGGTCCTGAGTCTGGCTTTGGGCACAGCTGACCTCAGGGCTGTGGGTGGAGTATGGGGCTGCAGTAACTCCCTCAAATAAAGAGGACCCTTAGAGTGCAGACATTAAAACACAATCAATAACAATTTCAATTGCACCCAATATGAAATAGGAGCCAATGCAGGTTACAGAGTGCAGGTGCGATGTGCTCTTGTCTCTTTTTGTCAGCAGACGAGCAGCAGGATTCTGGTCATTTTGTAAGCTGCAGGGAGACCTGGCCCAGCCTCACGTAAAAAGAATTACTATAATCCAGATGTGACATTACAAATGCATGGATTGCTTTTTTCTAAATCCACCTGTGGAAGGTAAGGCTTTACTTTAGCAAGGAGCCTCAACTAAAAGAAGCTGGACTTTATGACAGAGCTAATGTGCTTGTCCAGTTTGAACATAGAGTCCACTATCACCCCAAGATTCCTCACTGCAGGGCGACAGTAAGAGGACCAATCACACTGTCATGCCCAAACAGTGGGTTAGTTTGGCCAAACACCAGAGTCTCAGTTTTATTTGGATTTAAGTTCAGGAAGTTTGTGCTCAGCCAAGTCTGCACATCCCTGAGACAGTCCTGCAGAGCTTTGATTGTGGTCTGTCATTGGCGGTCACTGGTAAAATTACGACTTTATCCTTGTTAAACTACAGATTTTTCTGGCTTCGACTTTATTCTCATTAAATTATGACTTTAATGTTGAAATGTTATGACTTTATTCTCATAGTGCCCACATAATTTATTTTTTCAATGTGACTCCTATTATAACATGGTAGAAAGCTTTTCCAAAATACCTCCTATTTAAGAATAAATCAACATTACAATTGCTATCAGTAAAAGCTGTATTTGATTTGGACGTGTCTATCAAATATCTGGGGACACAGTTAGGTCATGTTTATGAAATTTAAAATAAAAATCTTAGAGTTTTGCTACAGTTGTCACTAGTCTGGGAGTAGCCATGCCAACAACACAGCTTTTTATCATTTGGGAAATATTACAAAACTGTTTTTAAGCCTAAATGATTCTAAGAAATCAATTCACTTGCCTTTGTTACCAGTAGACTAGATTACTACAATGTTATTTAACAGGACCCTCAAGGAAAGTCACCAGCAGACTCCAACTCATTCAAAATTTAGCTGCACATCTTTTAACAAACACCAGCAAAAGAGCTCACACCACCACAATTTTAACTTCTATACACTGGTTTCTGGTTGTTTTTAGACTTGCCATTGTATTTTGCTTCATTTACACTTGTTTTGAATCCAAACTCGTCTTCTCTGAGCACACAAAAGTGCTCCGTTGGCATTTTGCCCATTTAGTTGCATCATAGATAAAACTCTGAAATTCTCTTGCACAGTTTTTAACCCCTTAAACCATCACCGGAATTGTTTTTGTGGTTAGAGTGTGTTCACAATGAATACGTGGCTCTTTCACGCAGGAAAGACTTCATTTGTTTACTTTCCAAATGTTACTTCCCATTGTTGACAGCAGAGGGAGCTCCAGCTAATAAATTCTTCATTGGAAACAGAGGTGTAGTTCATAAAGTCTTTGCCACTCAGTTTGAACGATATCAAACAAACCTGAACTTTTCTCTGTGATTAGTTAAAATACGTTCTCACATTGGCTTCTGTCATACACATAAACAGTAAAAGAGCCAGACTTACGAGCAGGTCTTTGAAATAAACCGATGCAAAAGATTCAGATACCATAAAGGAGCCGTAAGTCCCATCACTTGGCATAATGTCTTATATTGTCGGAGATAATAGCCCGGGTCAAATGGCACCTTCTGTGGACCTTTCTGTGAGTAAGAGCCGACACGAGCTCAAGTCTGAAAAAAAGAAACTCCAAAACAATCTTTACAGGTCACTTTTAACAAATACTCTTAAAGGCCAAGCACACCCAGGAGACACAGACGTGATGGAAGTAGTGTAGTACAAAAGAGTGGACACAACTGAGCGGTCCATGTACTCACAACTCGACTAGGGGGGCGGCAGAGGGGGCGTTCTGATCTGTGCCGTGTGGAGGGGCGAGGGGCAGAGGTCTAGAGTGCGGGAGAGGGGGATCAAAGGACATAAAAGGGCAAGGGTGCTGGGTGTAGCAGCACAATATAGTACAATTATCAGATCGCCAATTGTCCTCTGTAAACAATAAAATATCTTGTGTTTTTTAGTGTTGAACCGTACACTTAAAGGTCCTGTATTGTGCAAAACTGACTTGTGAGATTTAAGCCCCGTTAGAATGTTGTTACATCCTTAAAAAAATACCCAGAGTTGTGTTTTGTTTCATTCGTTGTTTGAGTAACCTTTTATTATTAGTCCCTCTACATCTCCAAAGCTCAAAATGCTCTGTTCCAACTTGTGATGTCATGAAGTAATAGTTACATTTCACATTTTGCTTACTAGAGAAATTAAATCTCAGGACTGAAATTATCCAAATGATTCTAGTGAAGGTGTATGGGGTTTAAAAACACAGTGGAGCACTTCCTGTTATTACCGCATGACATCACAATGTGAAACAGTCTTTTTTGTTTGAGAGAAGAACTCTTAAATTTGCAGGATTTGTGTGTTAAACAGGTTTGAATGAAAGAAAACATAACCCCAGGTCTGTTTTTGATGAGGAAACAACATGGATTAGTGAAATATCCATCTAAATATCCATCCAAATATTAGTGAAATAGTGTAATATGTGCCCTTTAAGACATGTTCTGAAATGTTAGATTCTTGCAGTGTTGGGAATAACGGCGTTAAACTATAACGGCGTTACTAACTACGTTACTTTTTCGCTAACGGAGTAACCTAACTAATTACTTTTCCCAGCGCTCCAACGCCATTACCGTTACTGACAATAAAATGTGGTGCGTTACTTTTAATTGAGTTCACGCTGCTCTTCATCAGAGTCTCTCAGCCGAGGAGCTGCTGTTGTGTTTCTTTGGTGAAAGATGAGGCTGGGGTGAGATAAAAGGCTTGTTTGAGATGAGGCGGGCGCAGATACGATCGCCGTCGATCGGTGCGCGGTGCATGCCGTTTAGTTTTGTGTCCAAGATGCCACCGACTTGCTCTGACGTAACCTGTGCGCCGGTAATGGGAAGTTTTTGAGCAAGGCGAGCGCAGCAGCTCTCCACCGACTGCGGCCGCCTGCATGGACTACAAACACGTAATGCATGATGGGAAATGACGTCCTGTCCACACGTGCACTGACAGCTGATTGGGACTGAGTTGTGTTTTGATCAGAGGTTTGAAAAACTTCTGCTTCCAAGATACAACCACTGGTTCAATCGTTAGGATGAATAGATAGATAAATAAAGGATAAGTGTTAGTAGGGATTGTGTGAATCTTTTAATGAATGTTGAAGAGTTGGATAAAGTTCAGTTTATGTTGAAATAAGAGTGATTAGTATTTAAATACTGGACAGAGAACTACAGTATATGACCAGAGAAGGCTTAAAGATTTTGTATTCTTTTACATGGTTTACATTTGAATGCCTTAGTTTTGCAAAACATTGCAATGCATTTTTCAGTATTATACTGAAATCACTTTGTTATTGTTTATTTTAATGAAGAAAATACTTGAAGTACAGTTGTCTGAAATGTTGATTTATTTGCACTTCAAATGAAATGTTTTATTTTTTTTTATTTTTGATACATTCTATAATTTACTTGTAAACAAATACAATATAATGGCAATCTGTTAAAGTGAAATAAATGTTAAAGGTTCACATCTGTTGTGTTTTTATTGTTTTAAGATAATTTAAGTAATGGCATAGTTACTTTGCCTAGTAACTAGTTACTTCTCCCAAAAAGTAACTGAGTTAGTAACTCAGTTACTTTTTGGGAGAAGTAACTTGTAACTATAACTAATTACATTTTTGAAGTAAGATACCCAACACTGGAATCTTGTGTGTTCATCAGTGCAGATTTCAGTCTTCTTTTAAATGTTAATGCTCCTAGAGTTGTTTACAATGTGCTCTCAGAACATCATCATATTTTATAAAACATAAACTGCAAATATAATCCCAATTGCAATATTTGCCAGGAAAAATAGCAATTCAGTTATTTCACAAAATTGGGAGGGTATTTGTGAGAGAAGGAGGTAGTACTCCTCAGTTGTTTTCAGACACCATAAACTGATTTTACTTGAGTGATACTGTATATTTTACAGTTGTTGTGAAGACTGTCTTTTAGTGGAGCTTAGGGTGCTGTTAAAATGTATTATTTTTTTAATAACTATTTAAAGTACCTCATACCTGGATGACTGAGAGTTTACGCAGACACCAATTTAAAGTCTATTGTCTCATGCTCATATACTATACCCCTATGTGTAATCATACATGTAATCCAAGTCTGAGAAGTCTTGCATGTACTCATCGCTGTGTGTTTCATTAATGTGATGTAACATGCTTTGTGAAGTGTAAACAGTATTGTAAAGCCTCATGTAAGTGCAAGAAGTAACCTGATGTTTGCATATAGGTCGTATAAACACACTGTGAAATACATCCTTGGTTGACCTGTGGTCCTAATAAGCCACGCAGCTTCTAAACATGCAGAGTGCAGACTGTTCTGCATTTAACTGGACACTGTGGGAGGCTGTGATTTCACTCAACACATCACCTGGAGAGTGACAAAAGAATGATTCAATTCAATTCAAATCAGCTAACAAACAGACAGTCTTTTTGATGACCCAGAAAAAAAAAACAATAACTTAAACTTCAGATCAGTCTAAATTGCAGGGATATACCTTGCAATATTCTAAAGACTGCTTTCTAAACTATCTCTAAAACTGTATACCTTTCTTAGAACACAGTATATCTATAAATATATAGAGGTCTTTGTGTACTCTGCCTCCCCTTAGTGTGATAGTCAAGTACTTTTACTGTGCTCATCTCACCTGGACTAGAGTCTCTGAACCCGATGAACTGGAAGGTGAGGTAAAAGTGATCCTAAAGGCTCATCTTTGATTTTCCACACCAGGGGGTTGTGCATATCACTGTTTAAAGTAAAAGGAGATACATACACAGAGGCTCTAGAAAATGAACAAAAATGAAAGCTAAGGGGACTGGTTAGCTGTTGATACTCAGGTCAGGAAAGGGTCTAATCTCAGGGGCCACAGTTAGCTGCTCAACAACTTGGGGTTTTATAGGTACATTTATAGCGTGTCACCTCTTTCGGCAAGACCCTAACTACTCTTAAAACGCAGTTCACAGTGTAACAGTACACTTACTTGAATAAAAGGTTTGGAGCAAGTTTATTTGTTTCATGTTTTGTGTTTCTTGCACCATACCTGTAGATATGATTTAGTTTTTGTTGTGGTTCACCCTTTTGAAAATACCAGATCTTTTTTCCTTCTGTAATGTCCTTTACATAGCCCTAAGCTAACAAACATGTTTAATAATGACAAACTCATCAGAAGTTTAAAATGATTATTAATTGTTTAAATTATAGTGCCGTGTAAAAGAAAATAAATATAAGTGCGAGGAGAGAGGAACAGAGGAGACAGGGAGGAGAGAGGAGCAGAGGAGAGAGGAGCAGAGGAGACAGGGAGGAGAGAGGAGCAGAAGAGAGAGGAGCAGAGGAGAAGGGGGACACAGTGAGGAGAGAGAGGAGCAGAGGGGGAGAGGAGAGAGGAGCAGAGGAGACAGGGCGGAGAGAAAAGCAGAGGAGAGAGGAGCCAAAGTGGGGAGAGAGAAGCAGAGGAGACACAGCGAGGAGAGAGGAATAGAGGAGCAGAGGAGAGAGGAGCAGAAGAGAGAGGAGCAGAAGAGAGAGGAGCAGAAGAGAGAGGAGCAGAAGAGAGAGGAGCAGAAGAGAGAGGAGAAGGGGGCACAGTGAGGATAGAAGAGCAGAAGAGAGGAGTAGAGGAGAGAGGAGAAGAGGAGACAGAGAGGAGAAAGGAGCAGAGGAAGCAGAGGAGACACAGCGAGGAGAGAAGAGCAGAAGAGAGGAGTACGGGAGAGAGGAGAAGAGGAGACAGAGAGGAGCAGAGGAGACAGGGAGGAGAGAGGAGACACACATTTTTGCAATTCCCAATATCAATCTCATCCTGATACAGATCTTCTCATTTTAAATTATTGTATTTACAGAATTTAGGCAAAATAATTAAGTGGTCCATGGTCATTTTTGCCCCAGCAGAGGACGCTATACTCCGTATCAGCCTGATCTCTTCTCTAAATCCAATCCAAGCCGATGCTCTAAAAATGCCTAGCTCAGTGGCCAATACCGATATTTGATTCGGATTGTGACATCCCTAGTTTAAACATATTTTTATACATTTTTATGTCAAATTCAGCATTATGCAACATGTCAAACACCTGCTCATGTTTCCTTCCTTTGCTTCCGTTGAGCTTTGGGACACCACTTAATATGGCACATTTGATTGATCGCTGAAAAATGGAGGATCGAGGAGACTAATCAAGGAAAGAAATGAGACGTGGGCCCTCTGTTGTCTGTCCTCTTAGGTGTTCCAGCCAAAAGAGTCCCCAGGGAGACAGAGCACCTAAAGACGGTTCCAGGTTAAACCACTGTGGCTAGAAGGAGGAGGGGTGTCCCAAAATTTTTGCCTTTTAAATCTAGCCTGTTTACTGATAATTTAATAAACAGCTATATTTTTCTAGTAAGATTTGATTGAATAAATGTTATCACTGTTAACGTTTTAACACATTATTTACCTTACCTGTACTTACCCTGCCTAGAAAATATGATAGTCCAATTAAGTGAGGTGCTCTGTAAAAGGAGCTATGGTCAGTCTAGTCTGTACAATGTTGAGGTGCTGCGTGTGACAGGCTGCTGCGAACTTTTGTCCCTGTTTTTTGTAAATATGCTTTTTCTTGGTGAATAAATGCACTTTTGGGTCTGCCCTGCTATCTCGTAGATCTGTACAAATGCGCTCTGAAATGTGATTCTTGTTTGCCAGTTCATATTTCAGTCTACTTGACAATTTCTCTGGACGTGTTTAAAATATAAACTTGTCCTACGACTTTTAGACTGCTGAATTCCTCTTAAATGTATACACACTTTACTACACATGCTGGTACTTTGATCTAAAGTTTTAATCTAAAAACTATATCACATTCAATAGACTTGATACTCAATACTGATTCCAATACCGCAATGATAATAATGATAATAAAAACACTCCTTATTTAAACAGTAGAATGTATTTTCAACAACTAAAGCTATTCAGGAAAGGTTCGTTTCTGTCCCATTGATGTGATTTTTTTTGCTAAGCATCGATACTTTTGACAACCCAGTTCTGAAAGACAATAACGCCTGTCAAAGTTTAACCAGAATCCTATTATTAAAACGTATCACAAATCTGATCGTAATTGCCCTGCTTGCCAGAAAAGTTGCAATTAGATATTTTTTCCCCAAATCGTTCAGCCCTATTTCTACTTGAGTGATATTATTTTAATTGTCAAAGGTGAAGAGGTCTTTTGTGACAGAGAATTCCACTGTGCACGCTTTAGTGTTGAAGGCCCTCAATGTGCTAGGGATTTCCAAAGTGGGAGATCAGGGTTTCTGAAATTGCACTGAGCTTGGGGTCGCAAGACAATATGTGGGGGTGCTGGCCCGAAGTGGTCAAAGTAGAAGCAAACTTCAAACTAAAGTGTCTTACCAGACAAAAGAGAGCTGGTGAAATGCAAAATAACTGAAGAAAACAACATAAACTGCTCACACAACAGAAAAAAAGCAACTAAATTCAACACAACAACCACATGCACACGTCTACACTTAAGTCTTCACTTTAATGTACAACAGACAGATTTATACATAGATGGTATAATAGAAGTGGACTAAGGGAGTGTGACGTCATCCATATTGTTCATTTGCAACCAACTGAAGCTCACAAGACAACGAGACTGACCTGTTGCTAATACTAGCTGGCACAATGTCGGGGAAAGCAGTCAGCAGATTGGTCTATTATCAATGTTCATATCTTAATTTAAGGATAAAATGGCAAAATAAAAAACCCAGAATCATGTAGAATGGGTTATTAAGAACATTTTAAGGTCTGAATGATGAGCCTGACAGCAGCAATTACAGAGGGGGACTACAATTCAAGAGTCAATACCATTGTATCTGTGCTGCCTCTTGTTTGACTCACAGCTCATCTCTCCACAGAGCTGCTCTGGACATAAAGCTGCACATTCCCTGTTCTGCACATTAAGCACAGCTGTGATCACATGTGACCGTCACGTGGAATATACAAATATTTAGGACTATAAAGGTTTTATAATTCACAGAGGACATCAGCACAGTGCTTGTGTTTACAATAGTAGCATGCTAATGTTGCTAAGTGGTGCTGGTGATTATTTGCTTGTGCTGCATTGGAACTTACTAAAATTGACAAACACATTTAGCGACTGAATAGTGTGAATTCAAAAAAGTACAGCATGTCCATATTGGTCACAGTGTGGCCCTGGTAAAAGTAACACAACAGTCACTGTTATGCTAACAGTGGCTCGTTAGCAGTTAGCTTAGCGTGTTAGCAGTTAGCGCGTTAGCAGTTAGCGCGTTAGCAGTTAGCGCGTTAGCAGTTAGCGCGTTAGCAGTTAGCGCGTTAGCAGTTAGCTCGGGCGCAGTCTGTGAAAGTGATAAATATTAAAGCCAGGTGCTTATCTAAATAAATTATATTTGAATATACCTAACTGCAGTAGATAAGATAAATATTCAAAGATGAAAAAGTAGTCTATATTATAAAAATCCTATGAAATTAATCTTTACTCGGTATCGGTAAATACTCAAAATAAAGTACTCATTTTACAAAACATGGTATCGGTGCATCCCTGTATGAACATTCACACATTCAGGAGTCGTTCACAGGTCGTTCTTTGGTTCAGCAGATTTAACAGAGGTTTCTGTCATAATCAACGTTGTTAATGTGACACAGTGACCTGTTTTAACTTCACTCACATCATCTGATGTTTAGAGACAAAAGGATCAGACACAACCACAAACAGCCAGTGTAATAAACAGACTCACCTGCTGTCCTCTGTCCCTCTGAGGTGTGTCCTGTCTGTCCTCTGTCCCTCTGAGGTGTGTCCTGTCTGTCCTCTGTCCCTCTGAGGTGTGTCCTGTCTGTCCTCTGTCCCTCTGAGGTGTGTCCTGTACGGGGGGTGGTACATTTTGACATATTTCGAGTCTTCTCTGAAAAGTCCTGTCCCCAAAGTGACCTCCCTCTGAGCTCTTCTTGCTTTGTCCTGTATTTAAGACAAACTTAACCTGACTAACTAAAGTCTTTTAGTTTGTAAAACACCCATTCAAATGCACCTCTGCTGCCTCAGTGCTCCCAGAGTGCACCTCGAGGGGAGGGGTCCTTCACACTGCCTGATTAAAAAACAAATGTAGGCAGCACATATCTATCTACTGGAAATAAAACACATCTAATAATTTAAGAAGGATATTTAGACTAGTATAAACACCCAAGCACTGTTTATTTTTCAGAAAAAAAATACTTTTCAATCATTATTTTCAATATAAATGTATGGGCTCTTGGGGGCCCTCTAGTGGCCTCGGGGCCCTAAGCAGCTGTTTAGTCTGTTTATAGTCTGGGCCGGCTCTGCTGATTACATCCAGTTGATTCTGATTACAAACACCAGGCTCCAGGAGCAGAGTTTGAAGCGTGGATACTTGTTGATGACCAATCACACTGTTCCTTATACCTCCAAACCCCGCCCTCCTCCCTCTCCCCTTTAGTCCTCCAGGTACTGCCCAGTTTAGCAGCTTTATTTAAAATGTGGTTGTGGACAGAGTTTAGATGTTTAGTCCTGAATTCTTTTAAATATGAACATAGACAGGTGGAGGGGCGGTGGCTGAGGAAAATGAACTCTCTGCACTACAGAGCGCTCTACAGGAGACTCCCTTACCCTCTTTATCCAACCATCTGTACCACTCCACTCCTCGGAGATCTCATCCTTTCTATAAACTCTAGTGTTATTTTATGTGAAACCTGACCGCTGTCACGTTGTAAAAGGGAGGAACAATGCAGTGATAAAGATAACCTCCTGCTTGCTTTCCCCGTCTCCTTTAATCCCTTTAATATGGCCGATCCCTGGCTTCAGATGGCACACAGGACTTGTTTAAAGGTTTATGTGGGCATGTTAAAATTCAACTGTGAAAACAAGACTAGAAAACAAAACAGTTTCCCAAAGTTGCCAGTAGAGGCATTCACACATAATCAGTAAAAATCAAATTAGCTAAAATAATGAGATAAGCCAATAATAAGATCATATTTTTAGTGTTTTTTTACATGCACAAGAGAAATCTGTTCCCAATTTATTACATTACAAAGTCTTGGCCCAGTAGCAGCAGCTTTTGAGGTCAAAATAAGTCAAGTTGCTTAATTTTCTAAGTCTAAACCTACAACCTAACGTATACCCACTGACCTGACTGTTACTGGTTCAATCTCAGTGACATTGGAAACTTTTTGTCCTTGGGCAAGACACGTCAAACATCTTTACTGCTGAATAAATGGAGAGGACAGGCAGCTACCTTGGTTTTGTCTTCAGTCTAAATCACATGTGCTGTAAACAAGGATGTTGAATGGTTGTTTTCTGTTAGAAGAAGTAGTACTTGAGACATCCCTTAAAGGTGCACTATGTAACTTTTATGGCAGGGGTTTGCTCTATCTCCATGGAAATCTTAAAGCTTTCTCTAGAATGTAGCACAGTATGGCATAAACCCCGTCTACTGTATCTCTGTGGAGACCAGGAAGTGACACTATCAGTAGAAAATCTGTGAGTGAATGAAGTGAGATAGATGCATTTAACGCCATACTGTGGAACATTCAAGGCAAAGCAATAACATATACTGTATTTTCTGGACTACAAGTCATACTTTTTTTTCTTTTCATAGTTTGGCCGGGGGTGTGACTTATACTCAGATATAAATGTGGAATATAAGTCACATCTGAGTATATAATTTCACACCTTCGTTATGGTCACACTGACAACTGCGTTTTTTCTTCATTATTATGTATTTTTTGACTTATACTCCATAGCGACTTATAGTCCGGAAAATATGGTATATGGGATAAGAAGTTGGCCAGGTCTGATCTGTGGAGAGGTGACCCTGCTGACAGTAAGAATCCATATTTTACAATTTTTTTTAGTTCAGTAAGCACTTCTTATAAAAACAAGATAGATTATATACCTTTAATTGTAGTATTACAGACTGATCTATGAAACTGTATGAAGCACCTCTTTACCGTTGCCATAGTAACGGACCTAAGTAGGAAATGTTTAATTCTTTGGCTCCCAGAAGACGCATCCTGGCACTTCCCAGCCCCCATCACACCAGGCCTAAATTCTATTGTAAGATTTATGGATGCACACAGCTCAAACTTTGGATTAGACTTTTCTTAAAACATCCACAAAGTTTCTGCAAGGACAGAACAATTGACAATCTTTCAGAAAAGAAAGAAGCCATTGACTGAAGTAAATCCAGATAAATGTGCCATGACCAAAACACAAATAAAAGACACGTCTGTTTGATGAAACTATCACAGCTAATGACTTTCTCCACAAAAAGAAGAGGAGCCGTGTACAGTGTTTACACTGTGAATATTGACAGGATTGTTTGCATTGTTTGCACATAACTTTAGATAACTCTTAGCCAGTTTATCTAATGTTGAATTTTTTGACCTCAGTCTATAGTCAACCACTCTCATTTGCATATTTCATATTAGAATGCTTTCTGTTTAACTTGGTCAATAAATATTCATAAACCACAATTTGCTTTTGTAAACAGTGATGCTTTTTCTAGATATGAGCCAGTGATATGGTACATGAATTTGCAAACCTTCAGAGCATTGTTTAATTCATTTACTCATTCATTTGGATAATTGATTTTACTAGATTGGTAATATTTCTCAACTTCTGTTAAGCGGTGTCCCAAATCTCTTCTTTTAGTCAAAGCCGAACACTCACAAAGACCACATGAGTTAAACTTAATCCAATTCTTTATGTCAGTTATACCCCTAATAAACCCTATATAATGCACACTAATTTAGATTTGGTTATTATTATATTTGTTAATTATTCATAATACATCATAATGGAAATATGCTTGTTTCTGCACAGAGCTTGTGTCTGCACGGTGCCTGCACAACAGTGGAGAGTTGTGTTATGTGCGAGACCATGGAGAACTGCGATGATGAAAACAAACCAATGAAATAAAACACCGCAACAAAGGGCAAAACATGAAGGCTAAAGTGAACAGCGCACGGAGCTAACGCTGAAAAATGACACGACCTCAGTGCTACGGAGAGTAAGTGCTCAAAGCAGAACCCGACAGGAAAAACACGTGTAGATGTGAACTCTTATCTTAGCCAAAGTGATGGGACATAAAACTGAAAAAATGAGTCCATAGCCAGAGTAACTGTAGTTCAGATTTAACGTGGCCGGGTTACAATACAGTCTGTTGACAAGTAAATTAGTAATATATTCTAGGGACATTTTGAGTTGGTGTATCTGTCTATAAAGGTGAAATATTTCTGTTTTGGGGATATGCTGATGTTCAACAAAAATAAAGAAGAGTTTTATCTGTGAACCATAACTTAAAAAGAAGATCAACTGTGCTTTTAAACAAATTTTATGCAAGAAAAAGTAAGAAAAATGACCCGACTTGACGTAAATAAGTGATAGATTACACAATTACTGAATTAGATTTGATTACTAATAGCACATAATCAGTATTTCAGTGTCAAACGTGAATGCTGCAAACCACAACTATAGCGATGTTTGATGAGGGAATAAATATAAAGCATGGTTAAAAGTTTCGAAAGTCAACTTGAATATGTCTCCTATAGAAAATCAAAGAACTTCATTACCTCTACATTCAGTTACGTAATAATAATGCACATTCTGATGGTGAATGGCCCCTGTATAAATTACCAGAGCTGTTGAGATGGTGCTCTGATGAGATGTAATGATCCTGGTTCTAGTTCTCCTCACGGAACATTGCGTACGGCTGCTCGAGTTAGCATACGAGGTGTTACAGTGGAGTGAGAGAAGAATTGGTTTGATACGTACACATGTGGTAGCGTTTAGCTTTTTATAGTCGAGGGTGTGCTACCTGCTTGTCTAAAAAGATTATGTTATTTTACCTGGAATGTTCCACAGTACGGCGTTAAGCTTATCGATGGGGACAAGCAGGTGACGCTTGCAGATCCAAGTTACAGGTCAGATCTGTGGAGATGACATTCTGGTCACGTTAAGTAAGAATGTATGTTTTTGAGGTACGTATCAGCAATAAAACAAAACAAAAAAAACAAAACAGCTGTAATTGAATAAATGCCATACCGTGGAACATTCCAGCCAAAGCAATAAGTTAATCCCGGAGACAAGCAGTTTGCAGACTCCCACTGGAAAAGTTACATAGCACATCTTTAACCTCCTGAGACCCGAGCTTTAATCAAATAAAATAATAAAAAAAATAAGTAAATAAAAAAATAAAAATACAATAAATATAATAATAAAAACAAATAAAAATAAAATAATTAAATAAAAATAAATAAATAAAAAATAAATAAATAAACAAAAAAAAATATTCTAAACTCTTAGAAATATTCAAAATTGAAATTTGCACTGTGGCCTAAACAATCCAAAATGTGTTGTCCACAGATGAGGACGCCAGGTCTCAGGAGGTTAAAGCAGGCCTATGCAAAGTCGACTTTTCGGAGCTTTTAAACATGTTATAGTTGTTTCCTTTCATCATTTACTCAATTGTAGTTGTATTTGTGGTGTTTCATTCATTTATTTTCAAGACACCATATTTCTAATCAACTCCTGTTTTCACCGTCACTGGTACACGCCCACTTCTCTGCACTTACTCCTCCATTTTAATTTTCTTAATCGGTGATGCCTGTAGGAATCAGCAGCATTTCTTACTATTTTTTATTATTATTTTTTTAATCTGCAGTTCTCTAGCGTGATGTGTATCCAGCGGAGGTGCCAACAATTTTCCGACTCTATGGCAACGTCAGCTCCCATTGGACTTGTCTCTTTTGTTAAATTGTTTTAGATTAACGTAGCAATTTTACAATTTTTAACATCCACGGCTGTCATAGATAATAACTATATAGCGGACACCAGCACAATAGGACTTCTTTAAATATTCTTAAATGAATTGTAAATTTATTCACTAGGGCTGTGATATTTAACTTCAAATCTCAATGCATTTTTATTTATTATTAGCATTAGTATTAGTATATCTGTAAATTATAGTATTTCAATGTTTATCCATGGTAACTGCCTGTAATATTAGTGTGTAACTGTAAAGGCTTATTTTTATTTAACCTCTGTGCTTGGATTAGCAGCTGTTATCTTACCTTTAACTCATTTTTTAGGTTGCTTGTTTGCTTCTGGTCTTCCACAATGGCTTCCTTGTGGCCGGCAGTGTTCTTTGGTTTTATGTTTTGTTCGATACTGCTTTGTATTAAGTATTTGGGTCTCCATTTTCACAACATCAAGGGGTAAACTGGAGCAAAGTGGGGTACTTGGGTGTGGTACCAAGTAGTGTTGTCACAATTTTAAAAAGATTTCAGTAGAGATGAAAAGGGTCAATACTGATTTCAATACCAAAATGGGAAATTAAAACAGTATTTTAGATTTTGAACAGTATTAGTAGTTTCCTTAATGAGGGGTTTTATGAAAATGTTACTTTTTGGAGTTTTCTACCATGTTATAACATTCCCTCATCAAAAACATGGCTGAAGTACTTTTATATGTCATCCATGCATGTTTGAGTACCGGTAATCAGACGATCTCTCCCGGGTACTACTCAAACCTTCCTCAGTCCAAACTCATAGTCACACACGGCCATTTTTCATAAATATACAAGAGCAGGACACAAAGTAACACACAGTGGTAGTTTCATTAGCGGATTGCACGCTGATTCTAATGTGACAGTGCTCTGAAGGGGGAGTCACTAGGCCTGCCACAGTAAATGCTATATCGATTATGGATTGTTTTTCTTTGTACTACTGGGAAAGTTTTTGTTATTTTTCTGTACTACAATAAGATTTGAGCTGTAGAAATTTTGAATTATGAACTTATATGACTAATTATAGACACAAACTGACTACTTAAGTGTTCAATTGTGTTTTACATTTTTTGTCTTGTACATTTAGAATACTTCTGCTTTATGGTTTGGTTTCATATTATCATTTATATTTATGTCAGCAATATATCGCACTTCAAACTGTGTCATGTGACAGGCCTAGGAGTCACTTTCACAGGGACAGGGTTGGCCCAGCCTATAAACAGACTAAGCAGCTGCTTAGGACCCCAAGGCCACCAGAGGGCCCCCAACAGCCCCCATTTATGTTTAAATAATGACTGAAAAAGTTTTTCTGAAAAATAAACAGCGCTCGGGTGTTTATACTAGTCTAAATATCCTTCTTAAATTATTAGATGTGTTTTATTTCCAGTAGATAGATATGTGCTGCCTACATTTGTTTTTTAATCAGGCAGTGTGAAGGACCCCTCCCCTCGAGGTGCACTCTGGGAGCACTGAGGCAGCAGAGGTGCATTTGAATGGGTGTTTTACAAACTAAAAGACTTTAGTTAGTCAGGTTAAGTTTGTCTTAAATACAGGACAAAGCAAGAAGAGCTCAGAGGGAGGTCACTTTGGGGACAGGACTTTTCAGAGAAGACTCGAAATATGTCAAAATGTACCACCCCCCGTACAGGACACACCTCAGAGGGACAGAGGACAGACAGGACACACCTCAGAGGGACAGAGGACAGACAGGACACACCTCAGAGGGACAGAGGACAGCAGGTGAGTCTGTTTATTACACTGACTGTTTGTGGTTGTGTCTGATCCTTTTGTCTCTAAACATCAGATGATGTGAGTGAAGTTAAAACAGGTCACTGTGTCACATTAACAACGTTGATTATGACAGAAACCTCTGTTAAATCTGCTGAACCAAAGAACGACCTGTGAACGACTCCTGAATGTGTGAATGTTCATACAGGGACGCACCGATACCATGTTTTGCAAAATGAGTACTTTATTTTGAGTATTTACCGATACAGAGTAAAGATTAATTTCATAGGATTTTTATAATATAGACTACTTTTTCATCTTTGAATATTTATCTTATCTACTGCAGTTAGGTATATTCAAATATAATTTATTTAGATAAGCACCTGGCTTTAATATTTATCACTTTCACAGACTGCGTCCGAGCTAACTGCTAACGCGCTAACTGCTAACGCGCTAACTGCTAACGCGCTAACTGCTAACGCGCTAACTGCTAACGCGCTAACGAGCCACTGTTAGCATAACAGTGACTGTTGTGTTACTTTTACCAGGGCCACACTGTGACCAATATGGACATGCTGTACTTTTTTGAATTCACACTATTCAGTCGCTAAATGTGTTTGTCAATTTTAGTAAGTTCCAATGCAGCACAAGCAAATAATCACCACCACCACTTAGCAACATTAGCATGCTACTATTGTAAACACAAGCACTGTGCTGATGTCCTCTGTGAATAAAACCTTTATAGTCCTAAATATTTGTATATTCCACGTGACAGTCACATGTGATCACAGCTGTGCTTAATGTGCAGAACAGGGAATGTGCAGCTTTATGTCCAGAGCAGCTCTGTGGAGAGATGAGCTGTGAGTCAAACAAGAGGCAGCACAGATACAATGGTATTGACTCTTGGTATCGACACTGGCACCCGATACTGGTATTGGTATCCGTGCATCCTACTTATTAATATGCGCATTTAGGCAAAATCTCCCATCCAAAGCCTGACAATAAACATAAAAATGATGTAATCCTAAAATCCTCTTATTTAATGTTCAGTCCTTCCAAATGATCTGGTGATTATAAATCTGATGTTATGTCCAGGCTGTTTCTCTTATGCAACTCTTAACTTGGATCACTACTTTGTACTTCTTGAGTGATATGATTTTGCAGTAAGTATACCCTTGCTTAAGTACATTGTCTGACTACTCTATCCAACCCTGCATCGTATGACATAAAGAATTGAGAAATGTAAGCCCACTTTAGTCAACTGTAACCAGTAAAATGCACTAGAATTTAAAATTTTCTCTGGCAGACCCCCCTTTCTTACATGTTTTTATACTGTTATACTTGTGGGTATTGCTGCTGTGAGCCTCTAGGATTTTCAGTCTTTTAACAACTGGTTGTGTTGATGTCTTAATGTTGTCAAATATGAATATGTGTCGCTGAAGTGGAGACGGCCCCCGAGGGCAAATTCAGCTTACTGCCCCCTAAAGGCCAGGGCCGGCCATGCGCAGGGAGAGGGCAAGGGGAGGGAGCTCAAAAATGAACATTTTTGGTGAATATATATTTTCACACCAATAAAAGATAACATGGCACTCTAAATATGTTTTGTGTTCCCCATAGAAATGTAATAGCTCCTATATAATATTACAAGTCTTGTAATATTTCTGATATTCATCAAGGCGAGGAAAGTTTATTTGTAGAACACAATTTGTACATAAAGTAATTCAAATAAGAAACAAATAAATTAAAACATAAATAATCACAAATAATCATCATAAAATTAACATTAAAACAGAAGAGTGCGGAATAAAAACCTTTGAGTCATAGTCACAGCTAAACAGAACCGTTTTGAGTCTGGATTTAAACATTGTCAAAGTAGAGGCCTGTCTCACATCTTCAGGAAGACTGTTCCAGGTTTTAACTGTATAAAACTGAAACACTGATTCCCCATGTTTAGTCCAGACTCTGGGCACCAGCAGGAGGTCGATCCCTGACGTCCTCAGAGTGTGAGATGGTTCATCAATATCAACCAAGACCATTCTAAAACTAAAAAAAATTCTGATTTTGTCCAAAAATGTGATTTTTCCTGAAATACTTGCTCAAATAAGTAGTTTCAGTTGTAGCTTTAGTATTAATTATTACATGGTAATCTATTTAATTTATTTATTTTTTTTACCACTTTAGTCTAAAGTAATGCTCGCTATAACAATTAACATCACATTTCCTGAAAAAATGAGAACTCTATTTAATTAAAAACTGAATAGTTCCCAGTGTATTTAATATGGGCTTGGTATCGCTGTCATCCCCTGTACATGCGCAGGTTACAATCAGTGCATTTGTCTGAGATGAGGTGCGACAATGGAAGTGTCACCAGATCTGAGCTCCTGATGAATTCCACCGGCAGAGGAAAATGGTTCGAACATTGACTGGCGCTGATGGAATCTTCGTATTTCTGGGCTGTCTGGTTAATGGTTATGAATCGTTTGTGCTGGTGCTCCATTATACTGCCTGGTCAAAGAAAATTCAGTCCCTATCTCGATTTAAAGGGAATGTGTTATATATTTCTTGTCGTTATTGGTCTTTAAACATGCTTTTGAGTACATTTGCTGTGGCGTCTCATGTTTTAGATCTTAAACTAATGGGTTTGTTTCAGGGCCAGCCCTAGCTTTCAGCGGGCCCTAAGCAGAATATTATTATCTTGTTACTATAGATAAAAAAACAAATGTAATCTTTATAAGGGGATATTTAGGCTTCTGTAAATGCCTGAGCACTGTTTCCAGTAAAACTCACTATTATTCATTATAAATGTATGGGCTCTTGGGGGCCCTCTGGTGGCCCTCTGGTGGCCTTGGGCCCTAAGGAGCTGCTTAGTCCACTTATAGGCAGGGCCAGCCATGGTTTGTTTAGTACCATTACTGAAATCTGTTTTAGGACTCTACGGGCAGCAGAGAGAGTAAAGCTTTAGCTAATGATGAACATGGCCCGACATGTTAGTGTATGCACGCAGTTGTAATCAAAGTGATTTGAGAGCATAAAGTGAAACTAAACACTAAATCAGCTTATTTTGCTACTAAACTCTGAATATGGTGTAATAGTATTGTATACTGTCATGAGTTGCAATTTTATTGCAAACTAGGTATATTTGCAGCTTTCTGGTCAAAAAAGTAAAAACCTGCTTTGCCTCCATTTCAAATACTGCATGACATCCCACAGGACTGCCCTGATTACAGCCAGATGTTTTTGATAACAAACATTTGGCTGCAAGGGCAGAGTTTGAAGTGTGGATACCTGTTAGACCAATAACACTGATCCTTATACCTCCAGCTTCTGCCTCTCTTACCCCTCACTCTCTTATTTAGTCGTCCAGGTACTGCCAAAGTGAGCACTATTTGAAATGTAGTTGTGAGTGTAGATGTTTAGTCCAACTTTAAAAGGAGTCTGGCAATTATTTATGGACAGCAGAGGGTTTCTACCTGTGACGTGACAATCCTGGCAAAATTTGAAAACATTCTGATGCTCAGAAGCAAAGAACTTTTTACAGAGCAATACAGAAAGCAGCATGAATGAAGCTGTGTACAACTTCAGGTTTGTGTGATGGTGAGGGAACAATGCTATAACTATTTTACATAATATTTTGCATTGAAAATAGTCCACTGTTTAAGAGAGAGTGTTTTGTATTATCATTGTGTTATTGAAATTGATCGTCATTCTCTGTAGCATGATAGGGCATCTTTAAATTGTAGCAGTTCTGTTCAGACTGTAAACTTTTGAAACCCCAGCCTGGTGTTTGAGCTCCTGGCATTTGGGCAGGCGCAGTCCGACTTGTGTGCACACTCAAAGAATTTGCTCTTTGCTTCCGAAATACCAACCCAAACGTGAAGAACTGGGAGGCTCTGACCTTAAAGGCTCGTGTGGGTCAGGTTAAATTAGAGAGGAAAGGTGTCTGTGAGGTAAACAGTGAAAGGCCAAGTTTTAAAAGTTCACTGTTCATTTATTGTATTAATTATATAGGAGTAAAAAAAGTGTTGCAAATTGAGAGCCTTTTCAAATAAAAGCTTATGATGAGCTCTATAAATAAAGAAGACCTTTAGTGGGTATATCTGTGATATAGTTATAATCTATGACACCTGTGGATCATTACGTTTTAATTTGGATATTTTAAATCGCAATATTCTTTTAAAACAACAAAGACAACAAAGAGCCACACAGTTGTCGACACCTGCTATGGATAGCACATCACACTAACAAGCTTCAGATTTTTTTTTTTCTCATTTGTACCAAAATAACTGCAATGCTGCTGAATCCTACTCATGTCACCACTTAAGAAAATACATTTGGAGAACAGACAGTGGGTGTATACTGGTGACGCTGAAAACGAGACTTGATCAGCACAATGGCTTCTTCAAAATAATAATAATAATAATACATTTTATTTATAAGTGCCATTCCAACACTGAAGGTCATGGCATAAACACAATAAAAATGTGAATTATTTATTAAAATGATTTACTTAGAGAAAGCTAATCTAAAAACGGTCAGTTTTGAGGTGGAACTTAAAAATAAGGATTTAAAACTTGCTCAAACAGGCACGACTTCGGGTGAGTAAATGGGGGGGAAACAACTATAACATGGTTAAAAGCTCTAAAAAAAAAAAAGTCCATTTTGCATCCGTGATCATTTTAGAGTTGTTGGATTTTTTAGGTTTTAGGACCGTGCAGGTGGTGAAATGAAGGATTTCATTGGTCACCCTTCATTTTGAACTAAATCAAATTTCTCTCACTTCATCAGTTTAATGCTTCACTCATTGATTCTGCAGAGATATGCAACTTTTTTTTTTTTTTTTTTTTTTTTTACATTTGCAGTAGTTTCATTAGTGGGATTCACAATGATTGTGAGAGTGCTCTGAAGGGGGAGTGATGTAGCACAGGGAGCAAAGGGAGGGAAGTGTCAAAAACAAAAGAGAGACTGATTTAACATTTTAATATGTTGTTTTTGGCTAATATAGCATTTTGAAGGTGACAGAAGTTAACATGGTGGTTTAAATATGTTATGTTTTAGCAATTAATACCCCATAGAAGTAAAATACCCCCTCTTCTAAACTCATTTGTATATGATGTTTTCTCAAAACCAAAGCTTGTATGAGTATTCAAAGAGCGTATGTTATCTTTCATAATCAGATAGTTTTATAGCTATAGTTAGTGCAGACAATTCACAAAGTAGGAATGAGCTTTGGCGCAGTGGTGCAACATAAAACAAATGTAAAAAGGAATGCATACAATTAGAAGTTTTTGAGTCTCATTCCAAATAGAGAGGATTAAATTTATATAGCCACTCTTTTGCTTTGTTTTATGATGAGACTTACAACGATGCCGTCAGTTCATTTTTAATCCCTTTGCTCACATATGCAGTTTTTTAATGTTTCACTTTCCCAGTTCCCACTATTTGGTGCATGGCCGTATAGATTCACTTCAGTGACCAATGCAGGAGTAGTAGTAGTAGTAGTAGTAGTAGCAGCAGCAGCAACAGCAGTAGCAGTAGTAGCAACTGCGTTTGTATATCTTACAATACAGTCTTTGTTCTCCTCAGTCAGATTGACCTTCAGAGTGTTTCAGTAGTAATAGTAGTAGTAGTAGTAGCTAGTAGTGGTTGTAGCAGCAGCAGGGGGGAGCCCAAAATTTGACCCTCTTCCTATTTTATTTGCAGGGGGGGGGGTGGCATGTGAGTGACAGGAGCAGCAGCTGTAGTAATCGTAGCAGTAGCAGTTATAGCAGCAGTAGTACGTACATCTTGCAGTACATTCATCTTTCCTTTCTTTGTCTCTTTCTTTCCTCTGCAGACTGTGAAGAGACAGACGCGAGAAGAGCCTTGACCTTTACACTTGATCCCTCCATCACTCTCTCCTTCTCTCTCTCCTTTCTCCTCCTCCTCATCTCCCTCGCTCTGCTTCTTCTCCCTCTCCTTACCCCCCCTCCCTTTTTATCTCTCCCCCTGTCTACAATCTCCCCGTTTTTTTCTGTCACACTCTTCCCACCCTCTCTCTCCTCCTCCTACCTCCCTCTTTTTGTCTCTCTTTCTCTCTCTCACACTTCCTTCCCTTTCTCCCCTTTGTCCCTCTAATTCTCTTTTCCCTACCTCTCTCCTCCCCCTTTCTTTCGTCCCTTTATCTCATCCCCTCCTGCTCCCCCTCCTCTTCCCTCCCTCTCACAAACTTTCTTTCTCTGCCTCTGTCTGCCTTTCTCTGTGGTCTTCCCTTCCTATGTCTCTTCCCTCCCTCCTTCTGTCTGTCTCTGTCACACACACACACCCTCTTCCCTCCCCCTACCTCCCCTCTCCCTCTATTTCTCTTCTCTCCCCTCCTCTCTCATCCTACTATCTTTCTCTGTCTCCTCTCATCTCCTTCTCTTCCCCTTCCGTCCCTCCCTCTTTTCTCCTCTCAACCCCCCCCTTTTCCCCTCCTGTCTCTCTGTCCCATAACCCCCTATCTCCTCCTCGTTCCTTTTTTCTCTATTCCTCCTTCTCTTAACCCCTCCTCTCCCCCTTATCTCCTGTCTCTGTCCCTTCCCTCTCTCTCCCGCATCCTTCTTTCTCTCTCTTCCTCCCTCTCTCTCACCCTGTATTCTCACTTTTTTCTCGCTCCTCTCCCCCTACGTTACTCTCCCCTGCTCTCTGATTTACTCTCCTTCCCTTCCTCCCCCCTTCTCTTTCTGCCTTCTCTAGCTCACTCTCTTGCCTGTCTCTTTTTTCTCTCTGTTCCTCCCTCTCTCACCCTCTATTCTCAATCTTTCTCACTCCCTCTGCCCTCCACTCTCTCTGTTCTCCCTCATGTGCTGTGATTTACTCTCCCCCTGTCCCTCCCTCCTCCCCTCCCTCCCTTTCTCCTCCATTCATACCTCCTGCGTTCCGTGTCTGTATTAGCGCCTCCATTACTCCTCCTTCACCATTGTTTCAGGACGGTCGATCGGCTCTGACACAAAGGCCGCTCCCACACACACACAATCAATATCAATATTTAAACACACAAAACAGAGGAGGAACACACTGGCCTCTGTGCATAGGTAATGTTACGATCAACTCAACCATATCATTAAATTCATGTCGTATTGAGAAGTTTTCAAACGGGGTTAATGGGGGTGGTATTTAAGTGAAAATTGACGTTTTTATTATTATCTGAAGTTGATTTTTGTTCCGTTTGTGCATGTTTATAGAGCTTGAGATGAATGTCAAAAAAGTCAGTTACCATGGAAATCCGCCATGTTTGTAGCAGTAGTGCCGAACACTCATAGAGCTGTATCAGATTATATTAGTTTATTTGTCATTTTTATGTTGCATAAAAATGAAATTATGTTTCACACAGCCACCACAATTCAGTGCCAGAGTAGATGTTGTAAAAGTAATATAGAATCGATTCAGAGTATGATTTAACAGCCTAAGTACTGTCGGTAAGAAGCGGTGGAGCATTCAAGGAGTTCTGTAGATGAACTTTGGCCAAGAATCGAAGTGTTGCACTGATAAAATGTGTAGGTAGAGGCGTATGCGTCAGGTGAGACGTAAGTGTAGGTCACGTCGCCATCTTGGTTCACTCCGCTTGATTGTTTCGGTTGGTATCTCCTCTGGAAGGTCTTTGTCCATCGTCTGTAGCATCTCAGAGGTCTATAGTTAGCACTTTAGCTATTAGCTGTTGTTTCAGTCAGTGAAGATGGGTCATTAAGTGGTATTTTCTCTGGAAGTTCTCAAAGTGTTTCCTCTCGTAGGTCTTCTGCCACATTGGTGTAAAAGGTCTGTGGGGTCTCGAGGTACATTGCCAAAATAATGAAAAATTAAAACAAAAAACTGGTAAATACATCCATCAATCTACAGTGTCAGAAAACATTTGAATGAATGCTAAGGCTAGTATTTAGCATCTTAACATCTCCATTGGTTTGACATTAGGCTCCCTGAAAATTCTGCAAACAGTGACGTCAAAATCTCCAGCTCTATTAAACATTGGAGGAAAGAGTATGGAAATTTGTTCACATATTGGGTACAAATGATAAAACACGCTCACAGTACTAGTTATTTTAGGCAAGATTAAGTTTAGATTTCAAACATCATTTTATGAACAATTTAATTTAAATGTTGTCTTATGTTGTCTTGCCCCAGTACAGGTATATTGTATAAGCAGCTCTCTAAGCAGGTCAAAATAAGTCAGCTGTGTACTGTCTGCATATTATAAAGTCTTTTGGCAGCACTTTAAAATACAGTCCAGGACTTACTGTGGTAGTTAGTAGATACTTGACTGGTAATTACGGTGGTACTTACAGTGGTAGTCACTTAGTACTTCTGATGGTACTTTGGCTGGTACTTATACTGATACTTATTGCAGTATGTCATATTAAGTGAATGATATTAAAGAATATGTTGTTATGAGGCAGATGAAGCTTTGATTTCATTATAGGTTCATAGAAAATACACAAGACAAAACATTGTGAAAACACTGTCATGATTCACGTGTTTCTGCTCTTTGTTTTGCCTCCTGTGTGCTCCTTGTTATTATTGGAAATTTCTTTTCAATGTGATTGTTGTATTAATGTGAAATTAAGTGTTTGTGTGTTCAGTTTTGTCTTGTGTATGTTTCTATGAACTTATAATGAAATCAAAGCGTCATCTGCCTCATAACAACATATTCTTTAATATCATTCACTTAATATGACATACTGCAATAAGTACCAGTACTAGTACCAGTACTTATTAGTGCAAGTATCACTTTTTGTACCACTAAAAGTACCGCTGTAAGTACCACAAAGTACCACTATTAGTTATACAGTATGTCTCAGTATAAGTACCAGCCAAGGTACCACCAGAAGTATCATAGTAACTACCCCAGTAACTACCACTGTAAGTACCACTGTCAAGATACTGTCAAGTATCTACTAACTACCACAGTAAGTCCCGGACCATATTTTAAAGTGCTACCAGTCTTTTATTGTTTAACAATCAGGAAATGTAATTAACGTTAGCTTTACTGTGAGTGCAAAACTCCCTTCTCTCCTCTGAAATGTGTGAAAAGCGCCTATAAACTCATTTTTAGCCTGAGTACTTCTCTCAAACAGAAAACACTTTGATGTCATGTGGTAATACAGGAAGTGCTCCACTGTATTTTTAAACTCCATCTACCTTCACTGGAATCATTTGGATAATTTCAGCCCTGGAATGGTCAATCTATACTGAACAAAAGGCAAAAGGTCGGTTACCTTGAAGACTACAACTACATGACATCACAAAGTGGAACAGAGCATTTTGAGCTTTGGAGATGCAGACAAACTAATAATAAAGGATTACTCAAACATGTGTGAATGAAACAAAACACAACTCCAGGTATGGTTTGAAGAGGTAACAACATTATAACATGCCTTAAAGGTCACAAGTCAATTTTGTGTACCGTAAATTTCGGACTATTAAGAGCATCTGAATATAAGCCGCACCAGCAAGCAGCAGCATTTTGTACATATATAGGCTGCACTTGAATATACGCCACACGTTACAAATATGTTGTAACATGGGATACTTAGACAGAAAGACGGTACACAGAGGGTTTTTTGAGTTTTAATTTAAGACGCGCTTTTTTTCAAACTGTGCCTGAAAATCTGCAGTACGGCACAAACACACCATCAACACGGGATGAACACACCTGCATGTTTAGAAAATTACACAGAACTAACACGGGCCATCTGCTTTTATTTCCTTTTATTATTTTTATTCTGCAAACTGACAGTTCAAAATTAAAACTAGTCTATTCTTCAGTGCATAATATTTCTCCACGTCTGTCTCACTTTTGCGGTTACTGCTAGAGAGTGCCCCCCGGTGGCTGTTAGCCAGTAAAAATCTATAAATTAGCCGCACCGTTGTATAAGCCGCAGAGTTCAAAAAAGTAGAGGCTTATAGTCCGAAATTTATGGTAATATAAGACCTTTGAACATGAACTAATGGTAATCCTGAATCCTCTTTGATTTGAAATTTTCTCGCTAACAAAGCTAATAAATACTTATAATAAATACACTAGCGTGTATTGTTTTCAGCTTGCTTTAGGCTTCCTCGTCAGTGTGCCAAACTAGTGTCAACACATTTAAACATGGCATAGGGAATAATATCAGAAATCTCCAAAACCTGTGATAGCTTTCAAGAAACAAATGTACAAATTTATGCTTCAGAGATCAGTCAGCAACCATTTTCAAATCTGTTAGCATTGTGGAGGCGCGTACATGTTCCGCGCGCTTCGCCATCTGATCCCTCACAAATCTACTTTTAAGCCTGCGTCTCTCTCCGGTGACACGCGGCAGGTGAAGGTGTCATCTGCTACTGACATTTTCATAAAGGGAGAACTTTGTCTGCTGGATGCTATCTGAAACCGAACATAATGGCACCCACTTTTACGCCCGAGCTGTCAGCCGCTGCTCCGTCAGGGTGTCAGAGTGCGGGTACATTTCATTTTCTTCAAGACATATGACAGAAATACAGCGTTTAGTGTGATGGGAAGTTGCAATGTGTTGGTGTTTAGAAATAAGTAGAGTGCTGATCTGTTTGAAAGTTAAAGTTTTGTTGTGTAACTTTGGAAAATAGTTGTATATAGCGCATCATTTTGTGTTTGGCAGCTTAGATTTGGGATTTCTCATTTAGAGCTGAAAAACGATGGAAAACACGCACAAATTTCTGAATTCCAAGTGTAAAAAACACAATTGCTGGCAGAGTGCACAAGGATTAGTGCACTTCAGATTGGAGCAGTTTAAATGAGACTAAAACAAGTTTTGTTTCAGCGAAGGCATTTTAAACACTGAGCTTTAAAGAGGGGGTATTTTGCATCGATTGTATTGAGCTTCTATCATGTTATAACATTTCCTCATCAAAACCTGCCTGAAGAGGTTTTAGATGTTATCCACACCCTCGCCGCCACCTGCGTGTCTCCTTGGAGATGTCATTAGTTTGATCGGAAAGCTGCACAATATGGCATTAAACTCAAACAGGTCAAGGGCCATCCATTAAAAATGTTACATTGTGCACCTTTAAATTCGCTCACATAATGGTCTGTTTCTACCATCAAAAAACATATTATTTATACAGTAATGTCTTTGCCATGGCAGCTTGGTGCAGACATATCATGAGAGAAAAGGAAATGGACAAGTGAATGAGATGGCCTCTAAAGACATGATTTACGAGCGGAAGTGTAATGGAGAGTGTACGTGTCAGGAGTACAGGTCTTCATTTGAACACACACACACACACACACACATTGGGTTTACATCAGGGCCAGAGGTGGGGAGTACTCGGTTAAATGTACTCAGTTACGTTTACATGAGAAATTTTTTTCAGTGTACTTTTCTAGCAGCATACTTGAGTAATATTTTATTGAAGTAACAGTACATGGCACACTCTCAACACTCTACACGCAGACCACAGACACAAGGAGAATCGGATGAGATTTTAAATCTCTGATCGCAGACTGCAGAGAAGAGACCACACACCACAAGCTAGAGCACCTCACATCAGCTGTTTCCTGTTTCCTACAGTAAACCAACTTTGAGACTTGAAGTGAAGTGCTCTGACCTTTTGAGCATTTTATAGTTTAGACATTATATATAAAATGTGGTGTAGTAGTTCAGATGAATGCTTTTAATTCACCGAAGGTTGGCAATCGGAAGTCATGTTTACTATCGCTAATCTGAAGCAGCTTCACCCAGATCTGTGCAGCATGGATTTATATAAACAGACACCCATGAGGAACTGAAAGCTTCAAACTGGATTAATAGTTTTTTTATGGGCTGGGTGTGATTATTTGCGCACACATTCTAATGGATAATCTGGATGAGAATGCTGCTTTTTCACTTTACAGGTTTACGAGAGCTAAGTAATAAAGTCGGCTAATTATTTTGCGTGATTTCTAGTGTTTGTATCCTGCACCTCTGTGTCCGTGACTCCGTCTGCCCCTGATGCTCTGTTTTATTGGCTGGTGCTGTGACGGTGATGTTCTGTATTTGATATGAAAGAGCCACTCAGAGTCACACTGACACCACACATGAGGAGCACAGTGGATTGAAAATATATATAAACATACAAAGATCCAAAGCTGGGTCGCACCTCTCCAAAGTCGAGCAGAAGCAATTTGGGCAAATGATCCTGTAGTGTGCGGTGGGCTTTACTTGAGTAACATTTTTTATTACTCTTCCCACTGTGAGTAAGTCTCCAAGTAACAAAAGGTTTATGGTGACAATATGAAAATCAATAGAAAAATTGTGTTTCTTGCACTGCTCCAGAATTATCCATCCATCCATTTTCTTCCGCTTATCTAGGACCGGGTCGTGGGGGCAGCAGTCAAAGCAGGGACTCCCAGACATCCCTCACCCCAGACATGTCCTCCAGCTCCTCTGGTGGGACCCCAAAGCGTTCCCAGGCCAGCTGAGAGAGATAGTCCCTCCAGCGTGTCCTGGGTTTTCGCCGGGGCCTCCTCCCAGTGGGACATGCCCAGAACACCTCCCTAGGGAGGTGTCCAGGGGGCATCCTGAGCAGATGCCCCAGCCAGCTCAGCTGGTTCCTCTCTACTCTGAGCCACTCCCGTGTGACCGAGCTCCTCACACTATCTCTAAGGAAGCCCAACCACCCTGCAGAGGAAACCCAGTTCGGCCGCTTGACTCGAACCTCGATTGACCGGTAAATCGAGAGCTTTACCTTTTGACTCCGCTCCTTCTTTACTACAACAGTTCAATACAGCGACTGCATCACTGCAGACGCTGCACCGATCTGCCTGTCAATCTCATTCTCCATCCTTCCCTCACTCGTGAACAAGACCCCGAGATACTTGAACTCCTCCACTTGGGGCAGAGACTCACCACCCACCCGGAGAGAGCAAACCACCTTTTTCCGGTCGAGAACCATGGCCTCGGATTTGGAGGAGCTGATTCTCATCCCAGCCGCTTCACACTTGGCTGCAAACCGCCTCAGTGCCTGTTGCAGGTCCTGGCTCGAAGAAGCCATCAGGACAACATCATCTGCAAACAGCAGAGATGAGATCCTGCGGTTCCCAAACCAGACCCCCTCTGGCCCCTGGCTGCACCTAGAAATTCTGTCCATAAATATAATGAACAGAACCGGTGACAAAGGGCAGCCCAGGTGGAGTCCAACATGCACCAGGCAAAGGTCTGACTTACTGCCAGCAATGCGAACACAGCTCCTGCTCCGGTCATACAGGGACCAGACAGCCCTTAGGAAAAGGCCCCGGAGCACCCCCAAAGGACACCACGAGGGACACGATCGAATGCCTTCTCCAGATCCACAAAACACATGTGGACTGTTTGGACAAACTCCCATGAACCCTCAAGGACCCAATGGAGAGGATAGAGCTGGTCCAGTGTTCCACGACCAGGACAAAAAACCTTCAGAATATTTTCTGTTGTATTTATTGTCTATCGTTTGTAAATGATGGGTAGCCAATGAGTTCCAATGATATATCATTCTAGTTTTGCCAGGTAAGCGTACTGTGTACTTTTACTTGAGTAATACTTGGCTACCCACCTCTGGTCAGGGCTGGGCAATAAGACAACGTTTTGTTTTTTTCTTCCTGCTGTCTGAACTCTGCTCCATCCTCTGCTTTTACTGACAGAGGATAGACTGTAGACCTCATTAAAACCCCCAACCATGTTTTGTCAATTAAAGTCAGTGAATTGCACAGCCGTAGTTCACATGCTTTTAGAGGACATCACATTATTTCCATTGTTTCCTTCTGCTAAATTTAACTCTCTACAGGTATGTTTTTGATGAGGGAACAATCTTATAACATGGCAGAAAGCTAAAAAGTAATACAATTGCATAACACCTCCTCTTTAACCTAAAACCCCAATCTTAACTTTAAATTATGTTGTTGAGCTAATGATATAGGATGGAGGGTGGGGATAGGGTTGTCAAAAGTATTGAATTTAAGATACTAATCGATGCTAAAACTAGTATGGCCAAAAAAATAAATTGATTTCTTTGCACAAGGTTGGGGTTATGATTTTAATTATTTAAGAAATCGCCTTCAATTTCTGCTTTCAATTATATTTGTATACATATGTAATCCTTTCAAAATCTCATTTATTAGAAACACAACTCAATTGATTCATTGCCCAGCTCTACCCTCTTTAATATTAAATAGTGAAAACATAATATTTGTTCTTTCTTCTGCTTGTAAGGCCCTTGATCACGACTAGTACAGAGACAGGTGCCTGCAGCTTTCTACTCTAGACTAGAGAAGACTCTGTGAGACTACTGCAACTGCTGCTTGAGATAAGATTGACTTTTTCCACCCACAGAAGGAGCAGGAGGATTCGTCGAGGTTAAACATACCTGCGGTTGTCTAGTGTTTGAAATGGGAACTGGAACAAATGCTCTGTGTAAGTGATGATAGAGTAAATGTGTACTGTAAGTCATGGAGAGTCTGTTGAAAGGCGAAGTGACTTGTGGGCTCAGTAGGTTACTATTTATAATATTACAGTCATAAGTGAGCTAGCATTAGCCAACGGTTTTTCAGGTAGTCAAACACCTTAACAGGACTGTGAACGCTGATGTTGATTACAGGCACCTGAAAATGTTTAAATTTATTTTATATTTTGTTTTTTGTTTGTTTGTTTGTTTTTGTCACCATGGAAACTGCTGAAGATTATTTCATAGACATACATGCAAGAGTAAGTATTGTCTGTATTATGGTCTTAATTTGAAGCTAAATTATTGGGTAAGTATGTAATAATAAGAATGTAACAATATGTGTTTCTTGGTCCAGTTTAACACTGATGTGGTCTTGGTTTGGTCCTTTTCTAGTTCTCATTTAGTCCTAGTCTAGTCTAAGTGTAGTACTCGTAGTATTTGGTTCACAACACCTGTTCTGATGGCATACTGTGATGTTGCCCAACATAATACCTTATAATATGGATACTTAAAGCTGACCTGTTCTGTAAAATCAACTTTTTAGAGCTTTTAACCGCGTTATAGTTGTTTCCCATCACATTTCCCATCTCAGAGTTGTATTTGGAGTGATTTGCGCATGTTTGAGCAATCTTTATTCTTCTGTATTCAAGACATCATTGATCTGATCAACCCCCATTTTTACCACCGCTGATACACAGCAACTTTTCTGTACTTACTTCGTTCTACAATTTTATTTTCTTAAACTGTGATAAGCAATAGGATTCAACAGCGTAGTATAGTCACTTTGACACAAAAAAAAAAAAAAAAAAAATCTGTGCGCTAGCGTGATCTGCTGCTATTTATCAGAGATGCTAACTGTGTGGCTCTTTGTTGTGATGACGCTTATGGCAGTGTCAGCTCCTACTGGGCGCTGCAGTCTAATGCGGAAGTCAGCGGACTTGTCTTTTATTAAGTCAGATCAGTATTTAATTAGATTATAACTATATAACAGACACAGGTGCAATATGTCTTCTTTAATTTTATGGCAAGTTTTATTCCTGATCATCAATCTAAATGTGAAATGCAAATGTTTATAAAATTTTATGTAACTTTTATAACTGTATAACATATGCAATATATGTATAAGTATTGCATTATGAGTTGCCATTAAAACAAGCCAGTGTACCTTCACCATTCAAAGTCTGGAAGGACAAACTCATTTTCTAATGTTTATTCATGTGTTTCAGTCATAAAAGCACTTGAAATGAAACATGGAAATCCATTCAGGATATCTTAGCCAACAAACCAGAATATTACCATTAAAAGCCTGCAACAACGACCTTTCAAAATCCAAACAAAAGCTAAAATATGCCATAATCACTCTTACACAGTGACATACAAGTTTGACATTCAGAAAATAGGATGTTTCAGTGCTTCATTTGTAAATCTGAAGTTGCCAGGACAAAAAGTGACTTTGTCCGATATAAGTTCAAAATATGACCGGGACCAACACAATGAGTGAGCAATGACAATTGACTCTCAGAAATGCCAAAATACAAAGCAACTTGTCCATCTTACCCCCTAATAGCACAGACCTGTTATACAAAATCAACTGCCATGTTACAACTGTCTGCCTTTCACATTTACCCTCTGGAAGATGGATTTAGATTGATTCATTTATGATTGAGTTATCTTTATACTGTATTCAAGACGTCATTGCTCCGATCAACACCACAGTACACACCTACTGCTCTGTACTTACTTCTCCAATTGTTCTGGTGCTGCCAGGTTTTCCCGAAGCAATTTTTCAACCCTGAAGTCGGAGCACTTTTTTCTTAATTGTTGAAAGGCCTTTGTTAAATGCTAAATTGCTAGATTGACTCTGCTGAGTTTTAAGCCATGCTAGTTGTAATCTCATCATAAACATACCCAGAATGTTGTCTTGTTTCATTCACACATGTTTGAGTAACCCTTTATTATTGTCTGTTTACATTTCCAAAGCTCAAAATGGCCCCGTTCCACCTCGTGATGTCATGAGGTGGTAGTTTTTAAGTTAACAGCTATCTTTTGTCTCTTGTTCAGTAGAGATTGACAATTCCTGGACTGAAGTTATCCAAATGATTGTAGTGAAGTGGAGTGGAGTTTAAAAACACAATGGGCCACTTCCTGTGTTATCACATGACATCACAAGGTGGAGCAGTGTTTTCTGTTTGAGAGAAGAACTCGGGGGTTGCAGGGTTTGTGTATTAAACATGTGAATGAAACAAAACACAACTCTAGACATTTTTTGATGACAAAATGACAAAATATTCTAATTTATTCTCTTTAAGTAATTTCAGTATTGCAATTTAAAATGTCTAAATTATAACAATGTATAGCAGACAAAAGCACAACATGCCTTATTCGACTATGTACAGCCTATTTTTATAATTCATCAGATGTGTTTCTATGCATGCATTGTTCTTGGATGTTTATTCACTCTATGCCACGAGTCACAGAAGCACCTGCATGCATCACTTTGTCTCATTAGGGAATTTCACAGTATTTCCGTACCTGCTTGTCACAGCCAGATCGTGTCAGATCTCAGAGGCTAAGCAAAGCTGGGCGTGGTTAGTGCTTGGATGGGAGACCACTGGGAATACCACATGCCACAGTGGGGAAGCTGCGGCTTTAGTGGACACTGTTATTGTTTCCCTAGACAAAACACTTCACCCACATTGCCTAGTATGATGTGTGTGTGAGAATCGGTCGTGGTTATTTGTAAAGTACTGAAGAAGTGTGTATTCTGGATTTCAGGCAAAGATGTGAGTATGGTCACCAGTGAATCCCTGTGAGTTCAGATGGGCGTGATTGACCGGTGGATTAACCAATCAGAGACACGCATGGTTTTATCTGTATGAAAACAAATATGGCTGCTCATGAGGTAAAAAAAAAAAAAAAAAAAAATTGAACAAAATATCACAGTGCCTGAAAAGCACTAAAGCACTAAACTCTCTTAATCTGAGGTGAGAGAAATGTAATTTTGTTCAAAATGATGGGTGATCACTGAGTTCCTTTGTTTCACATGTCACAGAAAAAAAGCATAATTGATTCCACAGTCATTTTGGCTCTGGCTCGTGATACAATGGTTGGAGACCAGACTGATATCCCTCTGTTTAAAAAAAGAGATTTTTCATTCTGGACTTGCCAGGCAGAGCAATTATTATTATTATTTCTTATCATTTGGTAATATAATATAATTACAATTTAAATTGGCCCCAAACATTCTGCTGCAGAACATTGCGGAGGGTGGTAACTGAGGCGGCCAGTCAGATTCCACAAGTAAATGAATAACATAGCGCAACTGAAACTAGTAATGAGCTAAGGTATGCTGGACCAAATAATTATAGATAAAGAAAAACGTATTTATAGTATGTCACAGTGTCAGACAATCTCCATAAGTAGAATTTGTGTTTTGTCAGCAAGCATATATGTTTGGATATGCATGGTTTATAATAATATCTCTATAATTACCTGTTCTCCACACTGTTTTTTTTTTGTTTGTTTTGTTTTGTTTTGTTTCTTTACAGTTGGACTTAGCTGTTGACAGAACTAACCACAAAATATAAATATATCTTTTAGACATGATTGTTTTAACATGTATTTGTGAAAATTATGAGCAAATACCTTTATAAAACTGCAGTCTTTATATACCCCATTATAAGTCACTTTGTCATGGTCGTCATGGCGATCTAAAAATATCCCGGAGGCGTGATGGGATCAGGTGAAGGGCTTTGTCAAATGGAGGTGTACCTGTCCCAAAGGAGAAGAGAGCCACGCTGCCCCCTACAGCACAGACATCTGCATCCAAAATGACACCAACATCTGCGTGTCTCTGTGATGGTGTATTGCTTTGCATGGAATGTTTCATGGTGTAATTTTAAAGGAGCCCTATCTGATTTCAAACCATGAGTCAGAGAGCATGTTTTAGTTTGAACTTTTGACCCCCACTTTAATCTTGCAGCCTTTGTGATACTGCACCATGGAAACGACTGTTTAGTGTTCTCGTTTCAGGCAGGTGTTTTCTTATAGTCTGATCTCTGGCTACTAATTGTGTTTTTGGCACTCTTGAAAATGCACCATGACAGAAAATCAAT
Source organism: Periophthalmus magnuspinnatus (assembly GCF_009829125.3). Classification (NCBI taxonomy): domain Eukaryota; kingdom Metazoa; phylum Chordata; class Actinopteri; order Gobiiformes; family Gobiidae; genus Periophthalmus; species Periophthalmus magnuspinnatus. The sequence goes on from NC_047126.1 coordinate 23,152,645, forward strand.
AGTTTGGCATAGTGTCAGGCAGTTGCTTTCCCATAATTCTTAGTAACTGCGTGCCTGATTGGATGAAAAAGCGTGACCCTCGGAGCAGTTTCTCTATTAGTTATTACCTGAGAAAATACAATCTTATTTTACAGACTTTCAGCTCCTTTGTGGGATCCAAATCGTTTGGATCTGTTCCTTTCAAAGAGCTGTTCAAAAGACTGGATCATTTACTATTTATTTATATGACAGAAGCTAAGGTGAGAACATTTTAACAACAGACTAATCACAGAGAAATGATCAAGGCTCAGATGTGTTGAAAATGGATCAAACTGAGAGTGTCTACCCTTTCAAATGATGTACAATCTAAAAAAAAAAGAAAAGAAAAAGTGCATTACAATAATCATAAAAATAATACAAATACTTTTTTTTTTTTTTTTTTTTTTTTTTTTTGGTGCACAAACCACCAGTTCCAACAGTTCATGCTAAGGAGCCGTTCAAAGGAGCCGACTTCACATCAGTACCATCATGTAAAGAGCAATTTTAGAGAATAAATTAAAATCAGGGACAGGCTAGCGATGGAACTAACAGATCTTTTATGGGACTCTTTTGAATCTAAGAGCCATTCAAAAGACTGGCTCTTTATATTTAATTATATGTCAGAGGTCAATGAGAGAACTCATTTTAACAACAAACTAATCACAGACAGAAACTACCAAGGCTAGGATTTGTGGGTGGGGGTATGTTTAACTTTTATAATAATAATTAAAAACTTAACTGCTATTAAGATGCCAAATGTTTTCTGTCTTAGAAGATCTCATTCGTGTAGCCCGCTCTGCTTCTGAGCTGATTCTTAAAAATGCATAAGAGTTAGAAAGTAAAAGATTCAGCTCTTTTAAAAAAATGAGATCCGGATCCAACTGTTCACTTTAAGGAAGTGTTCAGAAGAGCCGACTCGCTCACGAAGGTCACATCACTGGTACTGACCCTTTAAACGTCTATTAGCTTCCTCTAAGTGGGGTTGCATCTCCATAGATCTGACCTGTAACTGGGCCTCGTGGCATCACTGTGGAGATAGATAGGTTTAATGCTTTGTTGTGAATTATCGCTCGAGTTCCGTTTTACTGCAAAACTATAACAACACAAATGAGAGAGGAGGGTTTGGGGAGAGACTTGGCGCAGTATAGGAGATGAATAGGATGAACTGCTGAGAGAGAGCGGGAGGACAGAAAAAGATGGTATGAACGGGTCATTTTCAGGAACAAAAGGAGTATGTGTTCTGTAGGGATGTATGGGGTGTATGTAGTCGACATGGCAACAGCAGCAGTTGTTGTGAGGGAATACTAGAGCAGAATTTGATTTGATCTGTTACAGAGTGAGGTATGGTTACTGGGGCATGAATTATAAAGGCTACATCACCGACCTTTTCTCTCTATTCTTGTGACATTGTAGCATATTGGTGATATAGTCTGGAGCTAGGCCATGGAAAGCTTTTGAAGTAATTAAGTTACTCTAACGTGAATAATTTTTTCTCTTCAGTAAGTCACTTCTTGGACCACTACTTTGTGCTTTTACTTAACTAATATTATTGCGAAGTAAAGTTACCTCGTGAGCAGCCATATTTGTTTTCATGCGGACAGACCATGCGTGTCCCTGATTGGTTAATCCACCTGTCAGTCACGCCCATCTGAACTCACATCTTACATAAAAGTATAAGTATTAAGCAAGTATAAGTAACTGAGAACCATTTGCGTCTATACTAGTTGAGGAATAACCAACAGGAAATTGGATATTCCCCGAGACAAGCAGATGCACACCCTCCAAAACCAATGTTACATAGTGCAGCTTTAAACAGCTAAAATAAGGCTCAATAACGTGACGTATAACAAACCGAGTACCATTATTTTGTTATCTGCAGCTATCCTCTCCTATCTCAGTAAGACACCACATTGTTATCTGTTATAACAGGTGCACTTGCCTCCAAGCTCCCCTTATGCACCCACCACCACCCTCTCTCTCTCTCTCTCTCTTTTTTTTTTCTCTTTCCCTATCACTCCCTACTAACTGTACTCCCACGGCGTTCCTACATGCACGACGCCCCGCCAGCCGCTCTCAGATCTCCGCACACGGGCGAGCAAAACACAAAACAAAAACGCGTAAAATGAACAGCAGGCACGATCCCCCAGGGTGTGAGGCTTTTGGTCCAGCCTCTCCTCCTCATCGCCTCTCGCGCTCCTCGGTTCACACAATGACCCTGAAATCATCGCGTGTACTCTGCCTTTCTTATTTCAATAGACTTGCAATGCCCGCTGCTTTGGCACTTCATACTTGTGTCATGAAAGAGCTCGGAGATGGCGATTTTCACAGTTCGCTATATCATCTCGAGTGATCCAACTTCACAGCACAAGGTCCCCGCGTCTTCCACACAATCCCAGGCTATTTATCCGGAAAAGGTCTGCGGGGGGTGCTGCCGTTGCTCGCCAATTGCTCTACTCCAGTGCGACAGTGTGGTTGGGGTGACGGAGTTGACATTAACCCGGGGGGTCATTACCGTTACAGAGAGTGTTAACCTGAACTGGTGGCCATATTATCCTTCACTTAACTACCCCCGTAAGAAAGTGTTAATGTTAGCAAAACTTTAATAGTAATGTTTATGTCTCAAGCGCCTTCAAGGTGCTTTGCCGAGATAAAGTAATAACAGAGTAAGAATGTTAGAACAATAAAAATACAATACAATACAACACAAATGGGGAGTGAGGGTATGAGGGGGGAAGACTTGGCACAATTTAAGAGATGAATAGGATGAACTGTTGTGAAAGAGAGAGGGAGGACAGAAAAGGATGGTAGAAACTGGTCATTTTCAGGAAAAAAGGGAGATGAAGTGAAGTCTTATGTGTTTGATAGTAAACGTTATAAGTAATTAAGCTACTCTTACTTGAATATTTTTACTCTTATCCTTGGATCCATCCATTTTCTGCCGCTTCCAAGCAGGGACTCCCAGACTTCCCTCACCCCAGACACGTCCTCCAGCTCCTCCGATGGGACCCCAAAGCGTTTACTCTTACTTGAATCATTTCTTGGACCACTACTTTGTACTTTTACTTGAGTAATATTAATTTGAAGTAACGTAACTCTTACCTACGTACAATTTGTGTCTTATTCTTGCTTGTTGCCAAAGATAAGTTTCTCGCCATACTGTGAAATATTCCAAGCTGAAGAATAACTAAGGAAGTAACATATTCCCAGAGAGAAGCAGATGGCATACCCTCTAGAGCAAAACAACTAAAATAAGGCTGAAAAATGTAAGGTATAACTCTAAATATGATTTCTGACTGAAACTTGGATCAACTTTAGCATGACATTTTCGCAGACTAAACCTAAAATATTATTTGACTAAATCTGAACGAAAACAAAATTAAAATATGTTGCTACAATTAATACCACTATAGGCACCTGACAGCTATGCCCTCTCTCGCCCTCCGTGTTATAAAAGGGCACGGAAAAGGCGATTTTCACAGTCCACTATATCATCTCCACACGCAATAAAGTGATCCGACTTCACAGCACAAGCTCCCCCCGTCTGCCGCACAATCCCGACCCATTTATCCGCGAAAGGTGGTGGGTGGTGCTGTCGCTGCTTGGCAATTGATCTACTCCAGTCTGGTAGTGGTGATGGAGTTGACGCTCACCAGGGGGTCATTACTGTTACATAGAAAGACTGTTCGTTAATCTGAACTGGAGTGGAGCGCTCCGTGGAAGACAGAGAACTCACTGCTGGAATGTGTTGCTATAATGTTGTAAGAAGTAATTTTGGTATGAAGGTACGAGTAAGTTCAGCCAGGAAGATGCTATTACTACTCTTGTGCTCAGTATGCTACAGTCAGCCAATACGAATAAGTTTTATTGAGCAAGATTCCAAAAATTGGCAGTGGTGGAAAGAGTACTGAAATTGTGAACTCAAGTAAAAGTAGTTACATGGCTAAAAAATGTAAGAACAAACTATGCATGAAAAATACTACTCAAACTACTTGTTACTTGTTACTTTTAATGTTTTGGAGCAGTGTTTTATACAATACATAAATAATGAAACAATTTGCATACTCTCTTAGCTTTGACATTAGCATTCAACTAATTCAGGCATGTCTAAACTGTGGCACGGGGGCCAAATGCGGCCCTCAGACCAATTTTTCTTGGCCCTCAAGCTTCCAGGTGAATTGGCCCATATTACAGTACTTAAACAGTACTATTTACTGTACATTTCTGAAAATCTACTTGCTGCCAATGTCAGATATTTAATGTGTCCCGTTGAGGATGCATGAATAAAGGTCTAGTGGTTCAGTCTAACTTGTAATAAACACACAGATTTGAAGTATTCACTGTATTGGCGACCAGTCTATGTCCCTCAATCGGTCCTCAGCTTTGTCAGTGTTTTTATATGTGGCCCCTAATGAGAAAAGTTTGGACACCCCTGAACTAATTAGAATGACATGACACAATTTTGGCAGCTATGTGAATGTGGACAAACGCTCTACCAGCTGAGCTACTGTCGCCCCACGAACAGAGAAAATGTACAATACTGCAAAATGATACATATGCCAATAATCTCTGAAGTGATGGAAATGCACTCCCTCTCTTCCTCCATTTTGTTGTTTTAGCAATGCACCATAACCCCCCATTCACACCGCAGCAGCAGAACCATCACCTCTGTACCTCCTCCTCTTCACCACCAGTGTGAAGTACCTAAAAGGAGGTTATTGTGAGGTCGTAATGTTTTTTTTATGTGACAAAAATGCACCACATGACAAATATAAACTATATTTTGGACCATATGTTACGGTAGCCCTGGAGGGACATTGGAAATAAGGTTACTCAAAACTCACTCACGTTGGTAAGCCGTATGTGTAAATACTGGCTTCAGATGTAGTCACCCATACAAATATTTTAGAACTAAATTATTCTTCGTGTCATTCAGTGGGAAATTGCTTCAGGAACTGCAGGGGCCTGTTGTTATACAGGGTAATATCTCACTTTGTATTACACCACTAGTGTAACCTATATATATAAAAATGTGATCCATGGCTTGAGGCCTTCTGCTTTCTGTATGGTGATGTGTGCAACAGAGCAGTGTTTCTATAGCCCCTGGGGAACCCATGCACTTAGCAGGGGCTACTTGGAAAAGGAGGTGAAAGTGTTCGGCAATTTATATATTTCTGGCAGTCGGGGATGGAATGTAACGAAGGACAAGTAGTGAAGTACTGTACTACAGAACAAAGTACACATTTTAAGTATCTGTACTTTGTGAATTTTATAGTGGATATGTTTTACTTTTACTTCACAGCATCTGTACTTTCTACTCCACTACATTTTTGAACAGGACTGAAAAGTAAAAGTATTTTTTATCATAGTTTGAGACCTGCTGAAAAGGCTGAGGGTTTATTTTTAACATGTTTGTCATTTGAGCAAATACAAATATACAACGAATAACAGCTAGCAGAATTCAGTAAAAATGTTTATCAAAATCACTACATTTGAAGCTGTATTACATCTCAAAATCTGTGCAAAATGCTTTACTTTTTACTCTTTAAGTACATTTTCAAGCAGGTACTTTAATACTTTAACTTAAGTAGATTCTTTGTGTCATATTTTTAGTTTTACTTGAGCATTTGTTTTGTCCTGGTATCTGTGTTTTCACTAAAACATGATCATAATATAACTGTTCATAGTGTAATCACCATTACCATTTATTTAACTAATACTTAACCTATGATAATTAATTTTATGATTTTTTTTTTTCTTTTTTCTTAAAACAAGATTGAAATTCCTCACCTCACATTAGTCTGTTTGGACCATGTGCTACGGTAACCCTACAAGGACATGCGCAAATGAAAAATATGTCCTTGTGATTTCCATTTGAAATTGCAAAGTTGAAGTCAAGTCAATTGCAATCACTAGAAACGAGAAAGTATTTTCAGAAAAAAAAAAAACATGTTTCCCTGCTCCTGCAGTTTGTGGTCTTTGGTAAAGTGGTTATGTTAGTAGATATTTTACATTGTCCTATGACACATAGTGATCTTGAATGATCAGCACAAGAAAATCAAGCTAAGATAAGACAAACCTTTATGGGAAATTACAGTGCAACATAACACAGATGAACAACAGGTGGAATATGCAATCAAAATCAAACTCAAGACACATTATACATATACATACATATTTACAACAGAGAAAAACGCATCACAGTGTCAGCAAAGTAAAGCTATAAAGCTACACAACTTTGCTCAATCCGTGTGTCTGTATTCTGGGCCATATGCTGCACACTAACCACAGTCACAGTATTCATTGTATTAGAGTATTTGTACAATAAGTGACTATAAGAAGGGTTCTATACAGAGCACCATATGGACACATGAAATAAACAGCAGGTCATTGTACTAGTGAAGACTCATTCAGTACTGCACATGAGTACTACAGGAGGATGACACATGTACAGGACTAGCATTGTTCATTGTACAGTCTGACAACAGCCGGAAGGAAAGGCCTGTAGAACTTCTCCTTCACACAGCGAGGGTGGATCAGTCTGTCACTGAAGCTGCTTTCCAGATCAAGCTTCATTCTGTTATTTGAATAAATCCCTGATAGTAACAACAATTATAATATTTAGCTAAGAATCTGACATGTATGTGACTTACACTTCAGTGGATATTCTTGTTGATAATGTTTTAGGCCTGGTTAATCCAAGTGTAATCTAGACCTGGTTTAAGCGTGATAGGTCGAGTCCAGCAAAATCTTCTGACCCGCCTCACATCACGGCATCTCTTGCTCAACAACTAAAAAGGCTGCATATTGAAATGTAATCCCATTAAATTAGTTTGACTATATTGTGATTCAGTCTCTGAAAGTATCCAACTTTTTTGTCAAACATTGTCTCACACTCTTGGGCACCCCTTATATCATGTACTGTGTTATTTTTTTATTTTTTTTAACCCTATTATAGCCAAAAAGAACTATTATGATTTCTTGCTTTAAAGATATTTATGCCAAGAGGAGCTATTATGCAAAATTAATCACTTTTTAGAGCTTTTCATCACCACAGGTAGACCCCCACAGCTTAATTTTGTTTTCTTAATCGGTAAGACATGTAAGATTTGGCAACATCTTGTAGTCATTTTGGAACAAATAAAAAAATCTGCTACTCTCTAGCGTGATGTGCAGTTATCCATAGGAGGTGACAACAACTGCATGACTCTTTCTTACTTTTTTATGAAATCGTTTTAGATGAATATTGCAATTAAAAAGTCCAAATTGTAACACATTGATCTATGGCTGTCATAGACTATAACTATATAGCAGACACACATTATGTCTTCTTTAATCATGTAAAGATATATTACTAAGAACATTTTAGATCCTACGCAGGTCTGGCTTTCTGTTAAATCGGAAACCATTTCAAGTGCCCTCCTGGCAAGTGCTCGCATACCCCTAGCGGTCCCCTTACCCCTAGTTGGGAAACACTTGTCTATTTGTTTGTCCTCGTGTTTCCCCTTCACCTCTCTCTTGCTCTCGTTCTTCTTCGCTCACTCCTTCCTGCGTATCACAGAGGGGCAGAGTACAGGGACGAAACAGTTCTCGGCAGGTTAAGCTCCAAAATGTTGCGTGTTTTATTACAATCTGACTCATATTCACCAACAATACAAAGATGTACTTTCATAACCTGTTGCTATGTAATCCTTGTTTTGTCCTATTTTTTAGCCCTGGTTTAGTCCTGGTCTAGTCTTGGTTTAGTTATGAGTTTAATGTTGAAAATGGCATTCTAAAGAGTGTTTTTTAATTATCATCATGGTATCAGAATCGGTATTGAGTATCAAGTCTGTTACTTAGTAGTTTGAAATTTTAGTATGGTGACACTAGTGTGAAGGCTAAACTAGGATCAAACTCAGTCTTGTTTACATTTCCTATCTCACCTTCATCTCTCCCCTAAGCTAACCCTAGATCTGCTCGACAGGTATACCCCGTCTCACATGAAAGACTTCCGTTCTCACCCCCTCCACCCTCCCCACCCTCTCCTCTCTTCTCCCCGGGCCCCCGGACTATCCCACAGCCCCCGGGAGTTGGCTAACAGGTGGAGCCAGTTCTTTTGCAGGGGGGATCAAATTTCTATCGGGGCCGTAATCCAAGAAGGGTGCAAGATATGCTCGGGGCCGCAATAAAAACGCAAACAATAAACCAGGTGTGGGAGAGGAACGAGGAGGAGACACGGTGACAGTGAAACAACCAAAACAGTAGTGAATAACTGAGGAGTAATGAACAGCCCATTGAATGATTAACGTTAGGTGCAGTTCTAGGCGTTTGGTAGCTTTAAACGAGATTTTGGTTGTGGGTTTCTAATGGATACACGTTTTTTTAAAGTGATACACCACATGATTAGATAAGTAAATGAATGGCCATGTAAGAAAAGCATATTGTAATGATCAAAAAGCAAAACATCATATGCTTTAAGGCGGGGGTGTCCAAACTAAGGCCCGGGGGCCAAATGCGGCCCTCAGACCAGTTTTTATTGGCCCTCAAGCCTCCTGCTGAACCGACCCAATTGATCATAAGCAGTACTTGTAACAGCAAATTAAACTATTTCTACCACTATAATCTCAAACATCACATTGCAGTGTGATACAGACCTAAAATGAATGTGTTTCAAGCCTTATTAATACACAGCGGCTCTGTCAAAGCTGTTTTTAAAGTACCGCACTGCACTGATCGCTGGTCTGTGGCCCTGCGCTGCGAATATGTTTTAAGATGTGGCCTTCGATAAAAATAGTTTGGGCACCTCTGCTTTAAGGGTTAACTGTAGCTATAGCTCACTTCCGTTGTATATGCTAAAGCGCTAATTTAGAATGACATTATTAGCACAAAAAAAAAACCATTAGCATACTCACCTTTATCCTGCCCTCTTTTTTAAATTTTCTGACCCAGGACAGACTTCTTTCATCTCAGACAAATCCTCCAGCTAAGGTAGTCTTGTCCAAGCCATAGCTAAAGGTTTTGGAGATGGGTCCCGCTGCTCCTGACAGGTTGCCCCAGCTGCATTGAAGGATGGGTCAAATGCAGAGGACAAGTTTCCCTGTGGGGACAATAAAGTGTACCTTAGATGAGTGATGTCTAGGAACCGATTTGCTTCTCTCAGGGAGCCGTGACCTGACTTTGGATCTTCCTAAAGCGATTTTGAAGCCGCTGCGCTCCTCATGTGCGTCGTGTCAGTCTCATCAGAACCACAGAACATCACCGCCACTGAACCAGTCAATAAAACAGTGTCAGGAGCAGACAGAATGACAGACGCGCAAAACACAAACTCAGGAAATGGCAAAAATAATTTAAAAACGACTTGATTACGCACCTCTTGTAAAGTTGTTAAACTGCATCTCATCCATATTATCCATGAGAATTTGTCGTCTGTAAATAATGACACCCAGTCCACTAAACAACGCTATTAGTCCAGTTTGAAGTGTTCTTTAAAAGTAAAAAGTGAGTTGTAGCAAGAGTAGTTCCTCATGTGTGTCTGTTTACATCAGCGCAGCAAGGATCAGGGTCAAGCTGCTGCAGATTAGAGATAGTGACTGTGCATTCAAAATATGTATCTGAACTACTGCACCATATTTCACATATAATAACAACACAGTTTTTATTTGCATCTAAATTAGATGTGCAACGCTCTGTTCTTTTGAACACTTTACAGTCTTAAAGCGAGTCTTACTGTACAACTTTAAGCTTGTGGTGTCTGCTCCCTTCGCTGCCATATCCCGTTGTGGTCTTGTTGAAATGTCACACGATTGTCCTCGTGTCTGTGGTCTGCACTTTGTGATGCACATTTAAAAAAAACAAACATTTAACACTGAAAAATCCTGCAGTGTGTCGTGAGCCTTAGCTATAGCACAAACTTTGCAAGTCAAGGTTTAAACATGGTAAAGATATACTGCTTTAAAAACACCTTCTTGATTGAACAGTTTGCGCTTCATTCATTTACTGCAATGTGAATCATATTAATATTACTAATGAGTGTCCTTAACATGGCTTGAATGGGTTATTATGGAGACCTTAAGTGACTTTCTGCATTGTCAATACGGTAACATTTAATCCATTTCATGAAAGCTAGTTCTTCACGTCTGCTTGTCTCTCTTTGTAGTGTCTGTTCAAATGGCATGACCTGTGAATATATTAAAGAGATAAGACCTTGAAACCTCCATGTTAATATCTAAATATCTCTTTGCCTTTTGTAGGATTACACAGGGTTAGGCTTATACATAATATGTCATAATGAGGTTGAAGATACATTTTAATTTGAAGGATTTTTTTTTTTTTTAGATTCGTTTTTTACATTTACTCTAAAAATCATCAGTTAAAGCCTCAGTACGTAACTTTCTAGCCACTGTTTATTGCACTGAAAAGCATGTGCACCCTGAGCAGGCTTGTAGCTCCACAAACCTGACTCTCCTTCTGTTTGCAAGGAAATATTGTTCCTTTAGCTAGAATATGTCACAGTATAGCATAAAATGTATCTATCGTCATGAAGAATGTTCCGAAGTATGGTTTTAATTCTCTTTTTCCATAGAATCATGCAGGTGACCCTCTACCTGAACCCTCAACCAACTGAACAAACCACAACCAAAATGACAAAAAAATTCAACAATTATTATGAGAATGAATGAATGAATGAAAGTGGTGTTACAAAAAATAAATAAATTGATGTGCAAGGTGTCGTGTTTCTTCAGTGACCTTATGTGGCTCCAGTTTTGTGAGGGGAGGGGTGTGTTCTTGTGTTAGATAAGACCTTCATGGCTGAATATGTGAAACATCTTCAAAGTCTTGTAATGTTTATTTTAAAACTTCCTTACTTTTACTTGCCGTCCCTGATTTTTACCGTCTTAAAAACATGAAAAACGAAACTAGTTTATTTAATGGTGTGCAGCGGTCCAAAGTTCTTCCTCACTTACCTTATGCATTCTGAGGATCCTAGTTATCCAGTGCAATAAGATTATAAGCAAACAACTTTTACAACTTTCAGAGACCAGAGCGGAGTCAACAACTAGCATGCTAACCGTGCATTCCCTGATTCCCTCAGTAGATCACTTTATGATTAAATGCAGACAGTACAGAGTGGACTAATATTGACTTCAAGAGCTGGTTTTACAGGATATGTGTACTAGGGCCAGACATGGAAAAATATCAGGTACAAACCCTTTAATTTTCATCTTATTCCCACCTCTTGCCACGTGTTTGTCACTTTCAACCAATCACAGCCTGCTTTACATCTCAACCAATCACCTGTTAAGCCATAATGGGAGACCTTTTTGAGAACTAAATTTGTGATACTAAACATTTGAATGACATTATAAATCCTACAATTAAAGAAAAAAAAATTCTCCTCCTTGTCATTCTTCTTTTCATTTTTCTTCTTCTCATTCTCCTTCTTCTCATTCTTCTTCTTCTCATTCTTCTTCTCATTCTTCCTCTCATTCTTTTTCTCATTCTTCACGCTCTTCTCCTTCTCCTTCTTGTTCTTCTCATTCTTTTTCCTGTTCTTCACATTCTTCTCCTTCTCATTCTTCCTTTCATTCTTTTTCTCATTCTTTATTCTTCTCCTTCTCATTCTTCCCGTGCTTGTTCTTCTTCTCATTCTCCTTCTCATTCTTCCCGTGCTTGTTCTTCTTCTCATTCTCCTTCTCATTCTTCCCGTTCTTGTTCTTCTTCTCCTTCTCCTTCTCATTCTTCCCGTTCTTGTTCTTCTTCTCATTCTTTTTCCCGTTCTTCATATTCTTCTCATTCTTCTTCTTCTCATTCTTCTTCTCATTCTTTTCATTCTTTCTCATTCTTCACATTCTTCTCCTTCTTCTTCTTCTCATTCTTTTTCCAGTTCTTCTCATTCTTCTTGTTCTTCTCATTATTCCTCTTCTTCTCATTCTTCTCCTTGTTCTTCTCATTCTTCTCGTACTTCTTCATCTTCATCATCTTACAATTCAATCAGCTTTCCACCATGTTATAACCTTGTTCCCTCGTCAACAAAACCTGCCTAAAGTAGTCGTATATGTCATTGATGCTTGTTTGTGTAATCTAGTGATCTCTCCTGGGCTCTGTTCAAACCCTCCTCATGTTGTTCAGCTGTGCTCACGTCCTCCATGCTCTCACAAGACAAATTTACAAAGGCATGATACAAAACTGTATACAAGAACTTGATAAACCTCATGCAGTGTGCAGTGATAGCGCTCTGCAGGGGGAGTAACTTAGCACGGAGAGCAAAGGGAGAGGAGACTATGCTGTTTTTGACGAGTATACCATTTTCAAAACCATAAAATGTCTCATAGTGATCTAAATATGTTGCGTTAGCGTTTAATACATTTTAACAATTTGTGTTGAATGGTGGCATTGAGCTCGTGTAGAAAACATGATCAAAAACCTTTTATCTTTTAGTTCTTGTTTTTTTAGTGGATGAAGGCTACAACCTTAAGTTAGTTGTGATTCAGGGTTGTCTTTGGGCTGGCTGAACAATAAAATCAGCTTGCAAAAAGACAGCAGCCGTGAAAACTTTACAGCCCCCGAACTCTCAAAAACGTCTCCAAATATTCCCTATTCCTTCCCAGTGCCCAAAGGTTGTCTCAGTTCACGGAGCAGTCAGCTTTATGTTGGTTTTTATTTGGTGAGCTGCTGTCTACTTTCTTTACTATCTGCGGGTTTGGACATGAGGCAAACGGAAGAGACATCACTCTATTTCATTCACTCAAAATCAGAAGTGTTACCCTGGGAACAATATGACACTGGTGTGAGCTAAAGACTGAAGGAAGAATACACAATCATCATTTAATGGTGTGATTGACAAATACGAAGATTATAGCTAGTGCTGTGTTTAGATTAAGTTGAGACGCAGCAGGTCATTGGTAAAAAAAACATTAATTTAGAGATATCGATTTGAAATGTCTTCTGTAAATGTAAGAAAAATGCATTACAGGGTTGTCGCGAATGGTTTAATGTAAAAATAAGGCATTTTATGTGTCAAAGTTTACAATTTTTGGGACTCTGAAAACAAACATTAACAGAGCCAGGGTTAAATGTCTTGCTTCTTTTTGTTGGCATATTAGATATAAAAAAATAAACTGGGCAGCTTTTAGTATTTGAGTAAACTAAATCTGAAAATTTGTCTAAAAATTATAATTTCATTTTATTTTTGGAGTTAAAACTGTAATAAATCAAACTTGGAATTAGATATAAAAAAAAAATCCATTGAATGTTTTATCAAAATCTTGTTAAGTAGGGATTACATTTACATTATAAAATACAGAGGTGGGTGGGGCAAAAGCCAAAAGTTGTACTCAAGAAACATTGCTATTGGCTACTCAGGTAACCGAAGTTTTTACTCTAGTAAGACTAAAAGTATGGCGTCAGAACACTATTACAATTTAATGCATTTGAGAGAACAGCCTTTACAATCACAATGCCCCATATAACTCTATGGAGGCAAGTTGCCGTTAAATTACGTTAAATTAAATATTAAAACCTCTTTCAGTGCAGAGTGGATAATTTTGTTATTTCCATATGAAAGCTTATATGCTATGAGACCAAACTGACTAAAAAAATGAAAAAAACACACAACTTTTGCCTGTAATAGCTTCCCTTAAAGAATGTATTTATTTATACATTTGATTTATGCATCTCAAGTCGCTATCCAAAATAAATAATCCATCCATTTGCTCTGTACAAATGAGAACGCATGCACAATGGCAAACAAAAGACACAAACATCTTTGCTCATCTCATAACCAACTGACCCACATCCCCTGTCCTGGCACAAGTATTTTAGTATTGCACAGACTACAGTAAAGAGGAACATCCATAAGTCTGAATGAAGTCATAATATAAGAGGAAGTAACAGGTACATGGTGTCTTTACATGTGTGCAGAGGTGATAGATCTTAGTGTTCTAGGGAGATTATTCTAGTCCCCGAGAGCTCTATAGCAAAATCCCTGTCTCCCACCTCTTTGTTGATTCTTGGATTGGTGAGAGGGATGTTGTAGATGTCGTAAAGGGCCCATATATGCTAGTTTTTGATCTATGTTATACTGGTGTTTCCTCATCAAAAACACTCCAGGAGTTTTGCTTTGTTTCATGTTTAACACTCAAATCATGCATATTTAGGCTGAGTTCTTTACTCAAACTTAAAACGCTCTATTCCACCTTGTGATGTCATGTGGTAATACAGGAAGGAACTGTGTTTTTAAATTTCATACCCTTAATTAAAAAAAAAAATGAATTATTTCAGCCCTGGAATTGCCACCTCTATTGAACAAAAGGTAAAATGTAGCTGTTAACTTGAAAACTACCTATTCGTGACATCACAAGGTGGAACAGAGCATTTTGAGCTTTGGAGATGTAGACAGACTAATAATAAAGCATCCTTGTAAAAATATGTAGCTTAATCACTGTCACGCAATGCTAACTGCTATTGTTTTAGCCTCATTTACACTGCTGCTTTTCCATAATGGGTTAATCCTGCAGCTAGGTACTCCTAACCATGAAGCTAACCCATAATCTGAACAAGGGTACTGCTCCGTATAGATCACCCCAACAACACCTAAGTTTGTTACCTGCATTTGACCCATCAAATGCAGATGACAAATTTCTCTGCGTCGACCACAACAAACAAAACATTAGCATAATTAATCCTTGTAAAGTTAAATAACATAATCAATCTAACTCAAAACTAACTGCTATTGTTCCCAACCTCATTTACATTCCTTTTTTTTTTCCCACAATAGGCTAATCCTCCAGGTAGGTACTCCTAACAGTCAAACCAACCCATGATCACTCCAAAAACACCAAAGGATGGGTCAAATGCAGACAACAAATCTCCATATGGTGATAATATAAACTGTAACCTTTGCAAAATTAATCTGTGTAAAACAAAATAATCTGTTTTTAGCCTCATTTACACTGCTCCTTTTTCACAATAGGCTAATCCTCCAGCTAGGTACTCCTAACTATAAAACCAACTCATGATCACCTCAACAGAACCAAATAATAGGTCAAATGTAGATAAATCCATGTAAATAACTTAATTGGTCTAACTCGATACTGACGGATATGGCTCTTAACCTCATTTAAACATAGGCCAGTCCTCCAGCTAGGTACTTGAACTGACTTGACCTGGTACTCCTAACCATAAAACTAACCCACGATCACCCTCAACAACACCAAAAGACGGGTCAAACGCACACAGCTTTCTCTATACTGACAATAATAACAACTGTATAATAACCTTTGCATAATTAATCCCTGTAAAACCAAATAGCATTATCAATCTCCCAGCACCTCGCTTCACAACTCCACTCCATCATTTCAGTTTTAGTGTTTTCCAAAAAACAAAGCCATCACAACACACTCTTACCACCCACCGCGAGGCGAACGGTTCCACTCCCGACTTTACACCTCCAGCACCGCGGAGCCATGTAATATTGATACGGGCTGTCGGCAGAGGAGGTGTGGCGTGGTTGGCCCTGATTCATATTCAGGGCCTGGGGCAATTACGGCGACAATGAAAAAGATGCTTACAGAGGCCACCTATAGAGCTGATGGGAACGGCACCTCCACTTGCTAACACAGCCATTACGATTGATGGGGTTTGCTGAATTCTAGGCGTTACGACCGAGTTGCCCTGGTTTAGAGAGGGAGATGGGTAGCTGAAGCATGCATGATAGTAGAGTTAGGGTAGTACTCGGTTACCTTTACTTGAACACTTTTAAACAAATTGTACTTTTCTAGCAGCATACATTTACTCCTGAGTGACAGCACTACTTCAGTAAATAATTTGGTCACTCTCTCAACTGTCTGTCCTTCAAATTATATTAACTTCAAATTATAAATCCCTCTCTCTTAAGTTATTGTTACTTGAGTCATTTCTTGGACCACTACTTTGTAACGTCGCTCTTCTTAGAGTACATTTTTTGGTTACTCTGCCTATCTCTGCATAATAGGTTGAAGTTATAGATCGTCCTGACCAAGACTAATGATTAGCAATTATTTTTTTGTCAGACAGGAGCGTTTGTTTACCTGCTGAACACAGTTGTTTGTAACTTAAAATAACGTTTGTGTGTGTATTATTATGATGCAAAATCGGTTGCCAGCAAAATGGTGCAATGCATTTACAATAACTGCTAGCTACCTTAAAGAAAAAGTGACAGAATATTGGCTTTAAAACATGGAGGATCACTTTCTGTATTCTCAACTAATGACATCACAGGGTGGACTTGTTAAATTATCTTTTCAGAGCGAGATGGGCGAAAGATCCAGGATTACTCAAACAAAAGACAACTTTACATAGGTTTTTGGTGAGAGAACAACATATTCACATCAAAAAAAGCTAAGTGAACTTTAAATTTAGGATTCAGAAGAGGTATGGGTTGATTTCGTCTTGTAATATGAACGCAGTAACAGAGACAGTAACAAAAGATTTGCAGCTTTTTACAACTATAACTGACCCTCATCTATTTTGGCATGCGTTCTTCCCCCAATAAAATCAACATTAATGGTCAACCAAAGCAGGTAAGCTAGTAAACCCCACCCTCGCACGAAACGCCTGTAATGTCATCCTCACTATTCATGCCGTTTGTCAATGTCCTGCAGTCAGTCTTAAAAAAAAAATTAAATAAAAAATAAAAAATCTCCGTATGCAAACTCTACAGAAGTGAAAAATCTGTTAATATTGACATTATTGCTCCTCCGTACATGCCAGCAATTAGTGCAAAGCATTTACAATAACTGCTAGCTATCTTAAAAAAAAAAGAAGTCCTGTGACAGAATATTGGCTTTAAAACATGGAGGATCACTTTCTGGTTTCCCAGTTAATGACATCACAGGGTGGACTTGTTAGATTATCCACTTTTCAGAGCGAGATGGGCGAAAGATCCAGGATTACTCAAACAAAAGACAACTTTACGTAGTTTTTTGATGATATTATGTACTTAAAAGTCCTCACCTTTCATGCCGTTTGTCAATGTTCTGCAGTCAGTCTTTTAAAAAAAACAACTCTTTGTATGCAGACTCTACAGAAGTGACAGATCGGTTAATATTGACATTATCTCTCCTCCGTACATGACAGCAGAGCCAGGGGGGAGCTCATTAGCGGCGTGAGTGCGTGCTAGCGGGTTGGACGGTCGATTGGCACGGGGAGTTAAACAGGTGTTAAAGTGGCAGGGGACAGTATAAACCTACAGGGTGGGTCGCCGATGATGTGCGGGGGGAGGCGGGCGGGCGGTTAGGTGAGGGTATAGGTTATCAGGTCGCACGAGCGCAGAGGCACAGAGCAGATGCGGCAGTGCGTGTGAAGAAGTGGGCCAGATTTGTCACCCCAATTAATCTATCCAGGTAAGTTTTTCGTGAAAATAAGCCAGACGTAAAGAGGTCGAGAGACATATGGTGAAATTATGTCAAATCTACCGAAACTGCAAGTAACTAGGGCTGAACGGTTTGGGGGAAATGTCTAATTGCGGGATTGGATTTGCAATTTCTGTTTTAACGATTGTGTTCAAAGTTAACATTTAAACACGTCCAGAAGAAATGAAAGCCTGAAATATGAACTGACAAATTTAATCAAGACATTTCAGAACAGATCTTAGCTGAGGGTTTGTGCAGGATATGATATTTGGTTGTTTGTAGAGGAAATGATGGTACTTCAAAAATGCAGTGGTTGGGATTTGCTAAATGGGTCCATTCAAATTGCGATTTTGATTCAGTGTCGATTCATCTTGTTGCCCTCAGCGGTGGATGAAGTACTCAATTTTGTTAAGTAAAAGTACAGATACAGAGGTCAGAAGTTGCTCAAGTAAAAGTAAAAGTATGACATGAAAAAATCGGCTCAAGTAAAAGTATTGAAGTACTCAGTAAACAGTAGAAGTATTTCACGCAACTGCTGCTCATTTGTTAAAGTGATAAATATAGTGATATTGATTTAAAAAATGATACAGATTATAAATAAAATAACAGTATAAATATAAATTAATCAAAATCAAAAAGACGTTTTACGAATCAATTTCTAAATTTTTCGTATGAATTTTATGTCTTCATTTTTGTTCGCTCAAAGCCAAAGCTTGAACTCTAACATGGTAAAAATAACCCCTCAAATCATATGAAATGTACTTTTACTTTTCAGCTAAGTTAAAAAAATGTAGTGGAGTAGAAAGTACAGATATCTGCTCTTAAATGTAGTGAAGTAAAAGTAAAATGTATGCACTGTAAAATGTACTTCAGTAAACTACAGATATCTAAAAATTCTACTTAAGTACAGTACTTTACTACTTTTACTTTGTTACTTTCCTCCACTGGTGGCCATACAAGTTACTGAGTACAAAATGGAAGATAACTGTCTGTGAAGTGATACTATAATGATGTAGTACCAAGGCCCTGCTGTATTTCTCGAGCAATCTATATCCTTTCTGTGTGGAGTTTTCATGTCTTCCCTTTGTCTGGGTGGTTTTCCCCTGGTGTTCCTCCTCCTAAATGCACAATATAGGTCAATCCTCGAGCTAGGTACTTCTGAGCGAGCTGGAGGGTTTGCAGGACAACCACTGCTCCTGACAGATTGCTCCATGCAGCAAAAATGCATGAGGTGTTTCCAAGAGAAGAACTTAAAGACCTACTGTGTAACTATTTGGGGAAAGGCCTGCCACCTGTAAACTTGACTATCTCCATAGAGACAAGCAAGAGATGCCATCAGGCCAAGTTACAAGTCATATCTGTGGAGCAGTGACTTCGCACACAGTAAGAATGAACATTTTTAAAGGTATTTTTGTGTTATTAATACATAAAAAAACTGAATAAGTTGAGATACATATCTGCTTGTCTCCATGGGGATAGTATTGCTTTGTCTGCAATATTCCATAGTGTTCATTTTGGTAACGGCAAACAATTTTGTGTTTTATTGCTCAAAAATATGCATTCTTATTGTGAGCGGGGTCACCTATTAAATACCGTAATGTGGAATATTTCAGGCAAAGCAATAACATTTCCATGACAGACCTTCTCATGAAAAAGTTACATAATATGCCTTTAAAGTCCTTGTACATGATTTTTTTTTTCCCCTGCTCAGGTATATAGTATAAACAGCTCCTGAGGTTAAAGTATGGTAAGGCTGCTGCGTGCTGTCTGCATTTAAGCGGTTTATTGTCAATCAGGAAGTGCACGTTAGCATGCTAATTGCTATAAACTCATTGTGGTGAATAATTATTATGCCCGGAACACATAAGGTAAGTGAGGAATAACTTCTGCCCACTGCAAACTGTTTAAATTGAACTAGTTGAACTTTCCAGATGAACTTTTCCAGATGGTAAAAATATAGAACCTTTAGGTAATAAGGGAAACTATGGAACAGTATATAAAAAAATAATAATAATAATAAAATCAAAATTAAATAAAAAAATAAATAAATAATAATATATTTAGATCATTATGTTAACTTGCTACATTTGCCAAAAATCAACAAATTTACATGTTTTTGACGCTCTGAGTCCCCCCCCTCCCTTTGCTCTCCACAAGTCTTCCCCCCTTCAGAGCACAATCACAACACACTCCTGAATCCCACTAATGAAATCACTGCACATCGCATCAGGTTTGTCAAGTTGTAGTGTACAGATTTGTTTCACACTTTTGTATATTTATGGAGTGTGGGCTCCTATAAAAACACAAATGGGACCTTAAAGTCCATGTAAATTCTAGCTCCATACACTTCAGGGTCAGTGGTTCTTTGTACATTGTTATAGCTGATTTTTGGTGACAGGGATTTGTGACACCCAAACCTGTATTGAAAACCTGCCATGTTGCTTCTCATTTAATCTCATCTGAAGAGGACACCATCGAACATTTAATCAACAATATTTATTCTCCACAGGTTGAGACACATTGGATCTGACACGCTCATAATACCCGCTATTTTTCTTCACAGCATACTTTCAGACGCCAAATATAGTACCTTGAATTAATTTAAGTGATTTCTTCAGTATATTACGACAAAGTTGGCATGTTATTTTTGTGTGAGAGGTTTTCTGAGGATACTGTGCTCCCCTCCATCAACTTGAAACATGCAATAAGCTAAACCTCCAGCTAGGTACTTCTAACCATGATTGTATCTTCTGGATATTGCTCTCCACATTGGTCACTCACCAATCAGTTTGCTCTAAGATTCCCTCATCAAGAATGTCTGAAGTGGTTTTATATATGATCATGCATGTTTGAGTAGTCTATCCTCTTACTTATGGTGAGCAGTACGATTCTGTTCAAGACTCGGCCCATGAGCCTTGGTCACCCATGTTGCTGCACAGCCATTTTACATCATTAGATTAGATTGTCATTGTACAAAATACAATGAAACTTTTGACAGAGCAAAACTGCAGCAGTAAAAATGAATAAATATACACATTCTCACATTTATATCAATAAAACCACATTAATTAAATAAATTAAATAAACTGATGATTCCCTTTAGGCCTTTTATCAGTGCGTGGGTGTCTGGAGCACGTCCTCTGCTCGTGGGTAGAAGCTGTTGCACAGCCTGTTTGTGTGTGTGATGGGAGTTTGAAGTCTCCCCAAGGGCGAGTGCAGAAGGGTGTGTAGGGACCCGTGTGCTGTTTTCAGGGTGTGTAGGGTCCTGCAGGATGTTGGAGACCTGTGTTTGGAGACATGATGAGTACAACTCTACAACTCACAAACCTGATGCAATGTGGAGTAATTTAATTGGTGGAATGCACAATGATTGTGTTGTGATAGCACTCTGACGGAGGAGTAACTTAGTGTGGGAGCGAAAGGGAGCGGAGACTATGTAGGTAAGTGTTTTTCGGGAAATATAACATTTTCAAGTTCATAAACTACAACAGGACTTGTTCTGTAGTCAAACAGTGTTTGCAAAGAACACTTGGCTCTATTAGCAAAGCATTCATGTTGCCTAAGGCCTTCATTTCATAATTTTTTCACTGTTCATTTCTGCTGGCAGAGGAGGATGGTCCAACTCCTGAATACCTTCATGAACATGGAAGTGTAGTTTTCCAAATGTAGACATTATATTTATTTTGTGAAATGCAAATTCAACATGTTTAAAATCCCCAAAAGCTGCAAGAATGCATATATCCACTTTAAAGGCGTACTAAATGCAGATCCATGACTAGGCGGCCCCACTCAGAGACAATCCATGGCTTTCAAGGTTTGTTTTTTCAAAGCAACATCTCCATAAAGCAGATAGAAGACCCCCCACCCAAAAAGCATTGGTGCAATACACTGTCCACCTTTTAAGTGTTGACTTTCTCCTCTCTCTTCAAAAAATGCATATACAATTTTGCACATAATAGACTATATCCAAGTAAATATTGCAGTATCCTGGAGCGCTGAAAGCAGTTCTGAAACGTAGAGAAATAAACTGCCCTTATCTCCCACTAATATTGTCCCGGTTATTGTGCCTGCCGCGTTTTATCCGTGTCTGAAATGGTTCCAGAGCATTACCTTGACAGTGGGCAGCAAATGCGTATAGGTAATGCGCAGGAGACGCCGGTAATTGGGGGCTAAATTGCTTCAAAATTAGACCGGTTGAGCATCGAGTTGGTGTCAAAGCCATGATAGAACTGCTCTGCGTGTGCGCGCATCTGTGTGTGTGCTCTGTCAGGCGTGGAGAGACGTCTTAAATAATAAATAGTATTGATTTGAATAAACAATGTCTGAAGTCGGGTTGGTGTGGGCTCCCTAGCAAAATACAAGGTTTTTTTTTTTTTTTTTAATCTTCCATTAGCCTCATAGTTAATAGTAGAGAGGTCGACAGCACAAAAAGGCAATTTGCTTAAGCCTGCAGGGTGCATTGTTGACCTTGGTTTTAACATAATTTGGTTGGAGGGGCTTGTTTTGACCACCACAGCGTGTGGCTTTGTCACAGAAAGCCCCATTAGCATCATAGATTTTAATTGTTTTTCTTTTATATTCCGTCAGGGCATTCGAGGTATTGTGGATAATTCTAATTGAAGTCTTTTTTTAATTATTATGCCTTAGTCTTGTTATTTCATATTGTACAACTTAAAGACGGGATACTATGCAAAATCGATTTTCTAAGCTTTTTATCACATTATAACGTTTCCTGATGAAAAACATGCCTGAAGAGGATTTAGATGTCATTCATGCGTGTCTCAGTATTTTAGTGATCTCTCCTGGGCCCTATTTGAACCCTCCTTATGATTAGCTGTGTGATTCTGTGCATTGCTCAGTTCTACAACACACATGCTCCCTCACAACAATTGTCCATAAATATACAAAAGAATAATACAAAACTGTACACAGCAACTTGACAAACCTGATGTGATGTGCAGAAGTTTCATTAGTGGGATGCAGCTGATTGTGTCGTGAAAACGCTCTGAAGATAAGTGGGGGGGATAAGTTCATAGTGTAGCTAGAGGACCTTGGGATGTTCTTTTGATTTCTCTTTGTTGCTTCTACAGGTCTTTGGATGACTTGTTTCCATAGCAGCTAGTGAACCTTGGCTGTTTCTCTGTTCCTCTGTCTTGTTTCTATAGCTGCTAGAGGACTGTGAATGCCCCCTCAGACTTGTCCTAGTAGCAGGTAGCAAATCTTAGATGTTCTTCACACTTGTTTCAGTAGCAGCTTGAGAACTTTGGGTGGTCTTTTGATATGTCACCTCACAACAAAAGACCAACAGCTATGGATATTTTATTCATATTGCTCTAAAACCTTTAAATGGAAAGTAAATTTGCGAATGTGACCCTTGATGATTTTATTTATGGTCTGTTTGCATGACCAGAGATCTACAAACTGAATTTCTCTTTGGGGTTAATAAAGCTGTTGAATGATTGATTGACCTTGGGTTTTCTTCAGATTTCTCTCTATAGGTTCTAGATGACTTTGACTGCTCCTCAAACTTGTCTCTCGTGCAGCTACATGTTCTTCATGTTGGGTGTTCTTCAGACATGTCCCTATAACAGCTGGGTTACCTTCACTTTTCAATAACTGGGGGTAATGGAGAAGGGGTGAGGCTAGTAGTGTCCTCGCCCTACTCCACCAGGTCAGTATTGAACAACCTGCTGGACATCTCCCCCTCACAGTCTATATCAGGCCAATCAGTAACAATGAGGAACACAAGTTATACCAATTAACCAGTTAAACCAATTAAAAAGTTGAGAAATCATAACTCATTTATTATATGTAAAGAAATATGTCATCTCCTATATACTGCCCTATACTATCGTTCACCAACATGTTTTCTATCCTACACTCAAGTGGAGTCAAATGCATTTATGATCACTAGAAACCCTTAAGATGATGTACACCAAAATCATTATTAAATTTAAATAACTGGGCGTCATCTTCTCTTCAAGGTGCAACTTTTACGTAATCATCTCAGATCATGTGACAATTTACTGTAAACTTGTTGTATAGTACACAATTTGTCATAACGCTTTATTCTGTCAGAAAATACATGCACAGAACACATTAAGAGTTGCAAAAGTACATATTTTTTTAGTGTTCACAGTGGTGACCGGTGGGTTGAAATGGGTTAATACTCATTGGCTCCTGTGGCTCAGAGAATAGACTTTCTCTCCATGGACCAGCACCAAAGTACATTTCTGACATGTTAGTGTCATATGAACCATCTCACACTCTGAGGACTTCAGGGACCGGCCTCCTGCTGGTGCCCAGAGTCAGGACTAAATATGAGGAATCAGCGTTTCAGCTTTCTGCAGTGAAAACCTAGAACAATCTTTGTGAAGATGTGAGACAGGCCTCTACTTTGACAATGTTTAAATTCAGGCTGAAAACAGTTCTGTTTAGCTGTGCATACGACTGAAAGGTTTTATAAAGGTTTTTATTCTGCACTTTTCTCATTTAATGTTAATTTTATTTGTGATTATTTTTGTTTTGATTTGTTGTATTGTGACTCTAATGTCTTATTTCTTTAAATAACTTGGAATTACCTTGTGTACTAGTTGTGCTATACAAATAAACTTGCCTTACTTTGCTTAATAACCCATAGAAGTAAAATGCCCCCTCTTTAAAGGTATACTGTGTAGCTTTTTTATGTGTGTTATTGCTTAGCTTAGAATGTTCCACAGTTTTGTTGCTGAAAAATACCTTGCATGACATACATTCTTACTGTTGAGAGGAGTCTTTTTTTTTTTTGCCGTAAAAACCTCTATAATTAAATAAATGCAAGATCCATATATCTATAACATCTCAACATAAGAAGGTGGCAGACCCCACAAGAGAAAAGTCACATAATGCACCTTTCGTTTATTATTTCATTGTTATATATTTTGTTTAGTAGATGATTATTTTAAGACAAAAGGTAAAACTACCACTGCATGACATCACAAGGTGGAACAGAGCATTTTGAGCTTTGGAGGTGTAGACAGACTAATGGGATTACAGGATTACTAAAACGTGTGAACGAAATAAAACACAGGGTATGTTTTTGATGAGGTAGCAGCAGTCGATTTTGCCTAATACGGGACCTTTAGCGGTTTATACTAATACATCAAAATTGGTTTATTCATGAATTAATAAAAAACAACCAGCCGACCAATTTGACTGAAACGTTGATATCAAGACCCGCATCCCTTAAATGAGCTACGCTTTTCAGAGCAGAAATGGACACTTTTACTTGTCAGGGCCAGTCTATGCAGGCAGTTAGATGCCATTTGACAGAGCATTGTGGGAGATTTCAGCTGGTGGTCAATTTGCCTTTGCAAAGAAATGCGACGTTCAGCTTTGCGCGTCTTTTCAGCAGCTAACACAAAAGACCATTTCACAATCATTACCAGTTTTTTTTTCTTTCCTGTGTGCGCCGCAGAACATTACATCACTCAGAAGTGAACAGAAGATAACTACCATTATTTCATCCACTCTTTTACCCATCTTTTTCTGCACTTCCATATGTCAAAGTTATTAAATGGATTTTTTTTCTTTTGTTTTTTGGTTTTGGTTCTGTCTTGTTTAGTCCTCATTTTAGCCCTGATGGGGACTCAGTTTGCTCCTGTTCTTGACCTGGTTAAGTCCTGATCGTATCCAGGTTTCATTCTGAGTTAAGTCTGAGTTTAAAAAGGTCTAATTGCAATCATAATGTATTTATTCTAATATCAAATATCCAGTTCATTTTATTGTTTTGTTTCTTTGCATTACCGTCACGGCAAAACTCTGCTCTTGTCTCTGAAAGTTTATAGCGTTTATAAACTCATCACAGTGAATAATTAGGATGGTCAAAATGCATAAGGTCGTGAGGAATAACTTTATAATATCTTTTAAAATTATTAGCTTAAAAATGCAAATGTCAAAATGCATTTTTAAGAGTAATTACCCCTTTTGTTTTCAAACTATAGATTAAAGTAATGCCCCTAAATCCATGCATTTATCTCCAGTAGGTTAGACTGTAACGTCCTGCTCACTGGCCTCTCCAAACGAGCGTTAAGACAGAACAGAACATCCAGAACACTGCTGCTCGGGTCCTGATTAGAATCAGGAAGTACTTCACACATAAGTCCTAAACAAGCACATAAGCACCACCACAAGTATATCTCCGACATGTTAGTAAAATATGAGCCATCTCACACTCTGAGGACTTCAGGGACCGGCCTCCTGCTGGTGCCCAGAGTCAGGACTAAACATGAGGAATCAGTGTTTCAGTTTTATGCAGCTAAAACCTTCAGTCTCCCTGAAGATGTGAGACAGGCCTCTACTTTGACAATGCTTAAATCCAGACTCAAAACGGTTCTGTTCAGCTGAGCATATGACTGAAAGGTTTTTATTCTGCACTCTTCTGTTTTTGTTACTTTTATGGTGATTATTTGTGATTGTTTATGTTTTGATTTGTTGTATTGTGATTTTAATGTCTTTCTTATTCTGTAAAGCACTTTGAATTACTGTGTGTAAAAACTGTGCTATACAAATAAACTTGCCTTCTCTTGCCTAAAGTCTAAGCAGGACTCTCAAGTTTGAATATTCTCTTGGAGCACATGTGTTTGGCCATGTCTTTATCTCATGACAGAGGAGTCTGAATTCTGCAGACTACTTTGACCTACTCCTCTGATTTTAAAAATGCTGGACAAGTGTAATTTTTACAGTAAGTGTTTTTTTGTCAGTAGCATGCATCATGCAACAGTATTAGTAATAGACTGGTAAAACTTTACAGTTAATAACCTACCTTTGCTAACACTGGCAGCAGTATCATCTGTCAGACATATTTTCTCAGAAAAACCACCATCACATTGTATTAGTACTGATTTGTTGCAAAGCTGCATCATATTTGCTGAAAAAGTGGGTTAATTGTGTTGTTGATTTTTAATGATGAGACATTCACGAACGAGTCGGCACTTTTGAAGAGACTCTTAATGTGAATGCCTGGAACCAGAGCCAAATCCAATTTTTATGCATTTTTATACTGATTAACACTGAACCGTTACAAGAATCAGCACAGAAGCAGAGCAAGTGACACCAGTGAGAACAAAAACATGTATTTGGCATCATATTAACATTTAGATTTTTTATTATTATTATTATTATTATTATTATTATTATTGTTATAGTGCAGTGTTGTATTTAGATTATTCATCATTTCAAAGTGAGTGAATTTTAAAATGAGTCTCACATTGGCTTCTGTCATATAAATACAAACAAAGCCAGTCTTTTGAAAGTATCTTTGAAATGAATGGATACAAAAGATTTGGCTCCCCTAAAAGAGCTAAAAGTCCCATCACTATTGATTTCCAGATATCTGCCGCTGCTATCAGCTGGACTTCACTCTGCCATCAACTACACACTGAGACTTCCTGGTATGGAACCCTAGTAAACACCTTAAAACACTGCATTATGATGATTTTAGATTTTGTTGCTAGTATTCTTTTCTGAAAATAGGCACAATTTGATTAATGATTGCACATTTGTTTACAGGTGTCCAGAGGTTCTACTGAGCTAAAAATATTGTCCATTTATTTTTACACTGTTGGATATGGGGTCATTTGTTCATTTTCAATTTGTTTGTTAGTAAGAAACACATTTCTTCTGTTTCCATTAACATCATCATTCTGCCTTTTACGGTTTTGTCTCCCCCTTTACTTTGACAACTACAAACTTCTGTCTTGCATCCCATATTTCTGTCTGTCTTGCATCCCTTTCCACTTTGGCATATCCACTTAGTGTTTCTCGCTCACAAATATGCGCTCTATGCTGTAAATATTGTTTGCAAAATAAAATAATAATCAAAAAGACAATACTGTATAAGTATTGTTTCGATTGTGTACAGTTCACACAATGGGATGAGGTTATATAGATGTAACTTAAACTTACAGAAGTGAAACAAGTGAAAATGTATTATGTATAATTGTTGCATGGATTTTAAATAAAAAGCCATTGTTTCTAAATTACTGTATGTAAAGGAGTTTTATTGTGAAAAGCTAAATAGCCTTTAACTGTATCGAAGCTGTGAAATCAACAGTAGTGTGTCGTAAAAAGAAACTTCATAATGTTAAAATGCTGTACACCTGTATGCGGTAGGAAGTAATTATTTTATTCACAGCATGCTTGCCATAAGTATACCACATTTATGTTCTTCCTGTGCTCAGAACATTGCGTCCCTGTGCCTCAGAAGTGAACCAAGATAAATACTATTATTATATCAGTTACTTAAAAGGTTTCTTGGCACTTCCATAGGTCAAAGTCTTTTTTTTTTTTTTTTTTTTTTTTTTTTTTTTTTTTTTTTTTTTTTTTTTTTTTTGCATTTGTCTTGGTTTGATCTTGGTTTAGTCCTGTTGTAGTCCAAATTTAGTCCAGGTCTAGTCCAGGGTTAGTTTGGTCCATAGTCTCTGTAGTCTTTGCAGTGTTAGCAGCTGAATCCGAATTTTCTATATATAGTTGAACAAAGTTTGTCTCGCCCCAGTACAGATATATGGTATAAGCAGTTTTTGGGGTAGAAATGAGACCACTGTGTACTGTTTTAAAGTTAAGATAGTCGTGTAATGGCTTGCTGTGAAAATACTTGTAGTTAAATTATAGTTACTAACAAAATACATTAGTTAGACATGAATTGTACTGTCAGGTACTACCTCAGACAGAAGTAGCTTGTAGCCTGGTGAGATGTTACTCATTTCTACAGTTGGTGTGATGCCGTTTCTGAGCCATTTTTGTTAAACCCTTTAATGAAATATAAAATCACATATTTGATTAATTTATACAATATAAAATAAATAAATAAATCAAAATAATGTAACCTTCTGGACGCAGTAACTACATAGTGTAATATTACTTCTCCAACAGTGGTTAGTACTTGCCTAACCTTAAAACTTAACTCTAAGCTTAACATTTTTAACCCATATCTGAACTTTAAACTGTTGTTGAGCTAATCAAAGTTTTTACCTCATGAAAACCTGATTTTTGTCACCGTAATAGATTTTAGTCCCTGCAGTGTGATTTATATCCACCCAAACCCACAAAACACACCCACATGAGCCGAAATTATTGCCAGGATTGACCATAAGTAATTTGTGGAATCTAGCCGGTGCAAAATGTAGACAATGCTAACCAACTCTACAAACCAAATATACATTGATTCCAGTCGAGTGTTAGTCCCCTATACCATGTCCTTCTCACTCAAGGCTACGTTCTCATTTGATTTTCCTCACTCCCATTCAAATACACTTAAATGGCATGTGCTATCTTTTAGTGCTGCCATCCCCTGCCCACTCCAATGTTTACTGAACTAAACACACGCGAGCACGGACTCTGGCTAAAGTAGTGTCTCTAAAAGTACGCTGCCAGAGGAGTAATGCGGACATCTCCTATGGGACTGTTCCCCTGCACATTCTAAATGCTCCTCATCTATCTTTTATATGGAGTCTATAATGGAGCATGGGCAGCAACAAATCTGCGGGTTGAGATTGAAAAGTAGAATATGCAACACGAGAACTGGGCTACAGCTCGTGGTTTGGTTATGTGGTATGTGGAGGATGGAGAAAGGTATTTCTGTGACGGCATGAGCTGAGTGAGATGGTGGGTAAATGAGAATCGCAATTGATACTTTGCAGTGACATCACGCTGGGGGGGTAATGCATATACGTCTATGGTGGAATGTTGAACACTTACCATGGTGAAACACTGTAAACACAGCTTTGTTTAACGATGGTCTGAAGATGGTTCACCTACTCGACTATCTGCCTCCTCAGGGTCAGGCGACAGATGAGCTTAAGTCTTTAGCATGACAACCCAAAGAAGGAGAAAGAGGAAGCAGGAAATAGCATGTAAAAAAAACAAAAAACAAAAAGAAAACACTGAATTATTTATTTATTTTGTGTATCATAATTTTTTTCCTTTCTTTTACGTATTTTATTCATTTATTTTCTCACATTTACATTCTCTTTTCTCACTTACGTCTTATTTCTTGATATATCTTGTTATATCTTGGTATGTCTTGTATGGCTTGATATGTCTTGGCATGTCTTGGTATATCTTGGTATGTCTTGATATGTCTTGATTCGTCTTGGTACGTCTTAAATATGTCTTGGTATTTCTTGGTATGTCTTGATACGTCTTGAAATTTCTTGGTATGTCTTGGTGTGTCTTGGTATGTCTTGGTGTGTCTTGGTATGTCTTGGAATGTCTTGGAATGTCTTAACATGTCTTGGAATGTGTTGGAATGTGTTGGTATATCTTGATATGTCTTGATACGTCTTGATACGTCTTGGTACGTCTTAAATACGTCTTGATATTTCTTGGTATGTCTTATACAGTGGTGACAAATGGTGATATGACTGATCACTTTGTTTGTCTGTCTTGTATTTTTTTAAAAAAAAGAAAAAGGAAATGAATATTTTTCAGCAGCCTGGGATCCTGAGTTGTTCCCAGACCAGCCGAGAGACACAGTCCCTTCAGCTCCAGCTAGGGTTGCTTAGCTTGAGGATATTAGGCTCAGTTCATGTAGAAATGGAATATCAAATGAAACTATTAGGACATTTTACAACAACAAGATTCAATCTTTGCGATTGTGCCAAATCTCAAATACCCACTCAGCAAATCCATCCCATTTTTGAACAAACTGACTCACCAATTTATTTATCCTCTCCTCCCGCTGTTCCTACTTAAACGTCACCAGGGGCCACACACAAATCAGGTCCCTGCTTTTGACGCTGAACGTTTCACCTTGTCCCAATGGCATGCTTCTAGACGCTGAGAAAAAAAAAGATGCAGAAATATTTAATGGAGTTAACATCCCATCTCCATATAGAAAGGCCACGACCAGCCATCAGGGACTTGAACTGGTGACCCTCTGGTTGGGGGGTGCTGACCATGCAAGAATTTCTCCTTCTTTTAAGTGCACGTCTGCTGTCATTGAGGTAACATTGAAGATCCAGGATACATTAAGGCATATTACATTTTTTATAAGAAGAAATAGCGGTGGTGTAGTTGGTTAAAACCTTCACTTGAACTAAAAGGTTTCTAGTTCGTAGTCGAAAGGCATAAAAATTGGCCAGAATAAATATAGCACATGTGATTGTTACGGTCTTATAAGATGTATAATATGGGAAATGGGGTGTTACAGCATTAGAGGGAAAGCCACTCAGCTGATTGGTTGGTTTAAACATAGCTGCAGTTTGATTTGTTGAAATGGAGGCGTGGCTGGATGAGCAGGAAGTACGCAGACAGGGGAGGATTTTCTTGATTTCAGGATAGGCGTTTCTATTCATACACAATGATTTATTTGTTCACTTTTAAAAAATATTCTGAAACCTCTTATTACACATATTATACATAAAAATAATGCATATGTATGATAACATTTTTTGTCATCTCAGTTTCACAAGCCATAGAATAAAAGGTTTCAAATGCACACTTGTTTGTCAGTTGTGTTGTGTAGTAAGAAGTTAGAATGAGGTTTTAAACATTAGCTTCAAGCATGAGTTGGTTCGTAATTATCTGTAAATGCATCATATTAAGGTACTACAATCACAGCTGTGTTATTTATTTATTTATATATTTATTTGACAGGGACAATGCAATCAGACATAGTTACAAAATGAACATTGCAGCTGATGTGATGCATATAGAGTTTATAGCAAGAGCTAATTTTCAACTCCCGTCCCTGGTTGGGCTTTTTTACAATTTACTAATATGCAAAGTATATTAAAACACTTATCCCTTAAAATAGTTACATCAGTGCCCAAATATACATTTAACACTCACACTTTAACACTTTCTCTCACTCACCAACTGTCATACTACTTATTTACAAGTGGGTACAGTTTTGACTCATTTTCAGCCAGTTCTTAACCCTAGAGGTGAACATATTTAACTCAGAAATGCAGACAAAAGCAGACAAAAGACACATACGTTTTGGTCATGCCTCACGTAAAAGCAGAATTCACTCACTGAGCTACAGCGGCTGCACTAGCACTGATTCATGATTGGCTGCAGGTGCTGCGGTTTCGGTTTAAACCAACTGGATATCAGCATTGACCCTGACAACCCAAATGAGAGACTCGTGTGAGGCTCATTCTGCTTTCTGATTAGATATTCCTCTTGAGACTCAAAACACCAAATTATAACATAAACAAAGTGGCCATTATGTGCAATGTTTTTGTAATGAAGAATAAATCAGCATTGCTATTGTTATCAGTAAGAGCTAGATTTCATTTGTTTACTTCTCATCTGGGGACACAGTTAGATCATGTTTATGAAATTTTAAATCAGTCTTACATAGGGTTTCTTTAATATATTTTTCAGTTGAATGTTTGTTTTTCTCCTTGACCTGAACAGCTCTGTAAATAGAATAAATATATTGACTTCACCTTGCGTTGCCTCTGTGCTTTACCTTATTAATAAATCAAATATGGATGAATTCAAGGACTACGGCCCGGGAATCTAACTCCCAGGATGTTAACAAAGAGTCAAGGCGTTGCAAGGCATTCTGGGATTTCAACTCATAACCTCAGCTTTTGCGAGGGTACATTACTGAAAAGAACATATTTGGATTGCTGCTAGTACAAGATATTTTTTTCCGATCAGATTTAACCATGACAAGAAGGTCGGGGGGCCAGGGATCCAGGGACAAAAAAACATGAATATTTGATGATTTAAAGTTCGTAATCTGCAGTAAATGGGTACTTTGGTCTTTGTAATTGCCCGGATAGTAACCGGTACACTTTAGAAATACAATAAGAAGAATAAGCTATTATCTTAAAAGGAACACTGGCCCCGTAGCAAGACGGTGTTTAATAATTCTGACTTATTATGAATGAACTATTAGACAATGAACATTTAGTCAAGGTCTGATCCCCTGTACTTTATTTTTTTTTTTTTATAAAAGGTTGTGCTAGTGCCAAAAGGCCAAACTACATGCAAAAATGTAACCACGGAAACCACATTTTCTGCTCATTTCTCCTACCATTAATCTGTCTTTATCAACCAATCACAGCTTGCTCTCTTAACCTATCAACCAATCATCTCTTAATATGATCCTATAAACAGAGATAGAGTAAATTCAGCCTTTAAGACCTAACTCCGCTCCCGTGTACTCAACGCTTCTACACAGTTTACCTGCTCCTCGGCCAGAACGCATTCAATAAAGCCTACGAATAATTTTCTTTCGTGGCCGTCTGAGTTTTTCCATGTTGAAATGTTATATCTCTCCCTTTTCACTTTACCTTTTCTCCACCACAGCAAGAAAAACACCAACCTCGCCATATCCTCCTCTTCACCATCAGTGTCTAGGCCCCTGGGATATGTAATTTGTCAATATATAATTTTACATAACTGTGTGGGCAGCCTAACCTTCCAGGGTCTAAGTACCAAAGTTTATTCTTTCAGCTTCTCTCTCTCTCTCGCTTTAATCGTTTATCATTTTAACTCTCTCCTGGTAGGAAATGATTTTTTTTAGACCTGCAGGACCAAGCAACTTAATGTGACTTGAGAAAACATATGTTTGTGTCTGCTATATAGTTATAATGGTTAGAGTGTTGGTTCCCCATCCCAAAGGTCGGAGGATCGAGTCCCGCTTGGACCAAGTTCTGTCATTGTATCCTTAGGCAAGACACTTCACCCACATTGCCTAGTATGAAAGTGGTGTGTGTGCGAATGATAGGTGGTGGTCGGAGGGGCCGATGGCGCAGATTGGCAGCCTTGCTTCCATTAGTCTGCCCCAGGGCAGCTGTGGCTACAATAGTAGCTTACCATCACCAAGTGTGGAAATGAATGAATAATGACTATAGTGTAGCACTTTGAGAGGCTTTGACAAAGCGCATTACAAGAGTAAGCCATTATTATTATTATTATAATCTGTGACATTCATCATTATGTTGTATTTTAGACATTTTGAAGTGCTCTGCCGGACCATGCTGACGGCAAGTACAGAGCAAAGTGCAGAGTGTGTTTGGTTTAAGTTTTTTTCACTAGAATTATATGGGGTAAGGTATGTGTCAAATGCATGCATATTTATCTATGTTTGTGCAAAAAATGTATTTTGTATTTTCTTGAGAGAATACAAATTTTAAAATCGCAGCATTTCACATTCATAAGTACAAAAATATAAAATGTGTATTTCTCAACTTGAGAATGCGAATCTCAGCTGTGATTAAACTGTCAATATGACGTCGCTGCTCACAGACATGAAGAGTGGAGCAGACACTCGTGGACACACTGCTCTGGCTGTAGAAAAACTGTCACTTTGCACACTTTTGCCATATATTAATGTATTTATTGTTTCTACAACAATAACGTTATAGAATTAAACACATTTTTATTTACAAACTCTGCCCTTGGCTTGTCTTAATGCGGCCTCCAAGTGTTTTATCATCATTATTATAGGGTAGTAATAGATTACAGTGTATAGCCTATATATTACAGAAATTTGCTCATGAGCATTTGTTAATTCATTTGGAATGGGACAGTGCACTTTCACAAAACACATCATTAAATATGAGTAAAAGATTTAAAAATTAGAAAAAAGGCTACAGTGTTTCCGCTGCATTCATTTGT
Organism: Periophthalmus magnuspinnatus; assembly: GCF_009829125.3. NCBI lineage: Eukaryota > Metazoa > Chordata > Actinopteri > Gobiiformes > Gobiidae > Periophthalmus > Periophthalmus magnuspinnatus. Next base: position 23,186,652 of record NC_047126.1, read on the forward strand.
GTGCAGTAAAATGCCCCCCTCACATTCACCTGTCTCTAATGTTCACACTGCTTTACTTCATCTGCAACCTGCGACAGCTCGTGTGGCGTATTAAACACAGTTATAATACGTGTTATGGGCCAATTTCATCAAAAGCGTTGTAGAGCTTTTAAGTCATTGTCTGTCACTGGACTCACTCCACCACTCTGCACACGAGAGCGAGGAGGAGGGGCTGTCTACAAGTGCACACGCACAGCACACATATACAGGCAGCATGTACACATGCAGCATGCGTGTGTGTGCAGACATGCACATGCAGCAAGAGTGTGCACACACACATGCAGCATGCACACACACACATCCACACACAGAGAGACTTCTATGAGTCCGTGCTGAGACAGAGGTGAACGTTAGATTAGTGCTACTTTGAGTCATTTTTGCTCTGTGGTTTGTTTTGTTGTTGGTAGCACATTACTTTACTTTGCTGCCAACTACAGGGACAACTTGTCAGAGTTAAAGGGCCAGAGCTCCATTCATTGTAAATAGGCTATAAAATCCATTAGAAAATACTTATAATTTGAAAGTTTGACAAATACATATGTGAGATCAATCACTGCCATATGACATTAATTGGACCTAGATAATGATTGAGTAATAATAATTATTAATGAACTAATAAAAAATCTACTTAATAAAGTCCCTCGTGACATTCGTGGATTCAAATATGGCCCTTGAGAATTGTCTACCCCTGGTCTAAACCCATCCACAGTAGGTGAGTGTAGTGCTTTGCCCTAGGACACAACAACAGCATGGACAGCTGGGATCAAACCACAAACCTTCTAGTTACATGTTGATCGCTGTACAACCTTAACCACTCTAGTCCTAACAATGGTAAGCAATTAATTTGGAAAGCAGTTCATTTGAAAATCCATCTTGCTAGCTAGCTTTTGAATACTACTGCTTTTTTAGGATGGGAGCTTTGGCAGCCAGGGTGGGCATATTTTCCATGAATTATTGAGCTGCGTTTTCTTCAGTACTTTCTTCACTACTTTTAAAAGACAGTTGTATCAAATCAAAAAATATCTCTGCATCCACTCGGGACACTCGAGTATGGACAACTTATTACGCTCAAGCATTTCCCATTAGAATTTACCAGCCTTCTTTTAGGATTCGGGTCAGTTTTAAAGACTTTTTTCTCCCTCCTACCCCGAAGCGAAATGTGTTAAGATGCGCCTAAGAGTCATTCACATAATATTACGGGGTTGTTCTTGACCTGCCAGACGCCGACTTGAGGAAAACGTGCTAAGGAGTTGGATGAAACGTAGAATCTTGAAAGCCGATGCCGTGGGATTTTGCCAGTCTGGTGGTCGTTTGAAGGGAGGGAGTTCAGGGGTAAACCGGGGGTATTGGAGAGACCGGGACCGGGCTACAACACTCGAAGGCAGTGCGAGAGGAGTCAAGGCCGTGTGTGAAAGTAGGACGAATGAATAATTGTTTTAAGAAAGACTGTGGATTGGGGATACTTAGTCTTGTATGGTTCAGGGTATGCTACCTGCTTGACTTCGTAGACTCTGGGGCTGCAACAATCGAGTCGAAATCACAATTTGAAATGACACATTTAGCAAATCACAAAGGCTGCCATTTTTGAAGTGCCATAAATTCCGAAATATCGTCTTATTCTCCATAAAAACTGCTAACCCTGTAAGTTCGATCTATACAAACATGTGATTCTTGTATTCCTTTGTGATGCCTATTTGCCCGTTCTCCTAGATCCATTTAAAATATGAACTTTGAACAAAATTCTACCATAAAAACATAAATGGCAATGCTGTTTTCCCCCGATCATAGACTGTATAAAGAAGTGGACTAAGAGTGTGACGTCGCCCATAGCGTTCAGCTTCAGTCAAATGAAGCTCGTCGAGGCTAACGGTGACGGGGGGAATTTGGAACCAGGCTCTATATTTGGAATTTCAACTGTGAGTATCATAGCAACCAAAGAGTTAATCTAAAGCGAAGCTGTTGAAGGTAACGCCCCGTCCTGCCCGCACCACTGGTTTAGCAGAGGGCGGGTGCTTAGCAATGCTGTCAATCAAAGACCAGCGGGAGTGACCTCGGGGAAAGAAGGCAGCAGATTTGTCTTACTAATGTTCCTATCTTGAGTTACAGACACAGTAGTGAAATAAAAACAAGAGCAACATGTAGAACAGGTTAATACGAACATTTTAAGACCAAAATGATGAGCCTGACAGCAGCGAATTGGAGCCAGAGCCCATGATCACTTCCTATTTCGAACGTGACGGCTAGCAGGTTAGCTATGTCCATTTATATATAGAGTCTATGGCCCTAATAGAGAGCAGTTATCACTTTGTCTGGTTTCACTATATGGTATTAAGCAAGCAGGTGACACTACTTTGGCAAGTTACAGGTACATTCTATGGCAAGGCAAGCCCACTCACAGTAAGAATGCATGCTTATTGAGGTATTTTAAAGCAAAAAACACATCCACATTTGAAGACAGACTTGTTTAATGACACACTGTGGAACATCCAAGCAAATATACTTCATATTACAGTGGATTTAAATAGCTCCTTTCAAGACTAAGTTTAAATTGCATTATTCATTCACTCCACATTTGATGGCGGTAAGATAGCACTGAAGCCACAACTGCCCTGGGGTAGAGTGATGGAAAAGCAATCACATCTCCATGGAGACAAACAGAAGGCAATTTACGCAGTTCAACTTTAAACGTTGTATATTACGCACAGAGCCAGATCTCACCTTCAGGGGGCCCTAAGCAAATTTGGTTTGGAGTCCCTTGTCACTTCAGGTGCCACTCGGGCTCAGGTGATTATTCACATTCGACAACATGAAGCACAGCTGTCATCATCTGCACTAAATGTATCTGTAATAACAACATCAGACAGACTAAAGCACCAAGGCACTTATAGAGGCGGAGGACATAGGATAATAGAAGAAATAGGCTACAATCAAGACCTGATTATCAACAAAAAATGTAGAATATTATTATGACATTTTTACTGTTTAGTACATTCATATTTTACAGTTGATCAAAGTCTGATTACATTTATGGATTCTGTAATGTTATAAAGTTGTATATGTGACACACTAGACACACTAGTGACACACTAGGCCCCTAAGTATGGTCTCCAAATTTATACTTCAACATAACACTTTGATTGACTCATTATGAACAGGACAATTATAAGCCTCTGTCTTTCTCTTTTACTATCATAATGTGACTATGCACTGCCATGAAAATGTTAAAAGTTTCACTTTAGGATTACATCATTTTTGTGTGGGTGAATACCCTTATTAATATGCACATGATGTGTACGCAAATTAGTGTATAAGTGGTTAATATGCATGAAGACGCCAGCGCATTTGTGGCTCGTTCACGGGTCATTCACTCGTCCAGCAAAGGCAAAGAGGAGAAGTTTCCCTTATTATCAGCAGTAACCCTCTGTAGCCTATTTTTGCTGTGAGGCAAAGACAACAGACAAACGTGTAGTGAACTTACATCATGCTGTCTTCATGCTGTTGCTGAGATGTGTTTATGAGCGCGGGAGGAGGGCAGAGAGGTCAGGGGCACTGCAATGTATAGTACAACACATTTAATAAATCAGGAAGTGATATTTAAGCATACAAGCAAATCAGGGGACTTTTCTGTTGTAAGTACAAGTAGAGTGACAGACACACTATCGGGAGGCGGGGCCCTTCACAGCTGCAGGGCCCTACACAACTTGCGTAGTCTGCGTATAGGATGATCCAACTCTGATTATGCAAAATGAAATCTTCTGAGCTTGAAGCTATGTTAGAATTGTGTTACCTCCTCATAAACATACCTGGAGTTGTGTTTTATTTCATTCACACAAGTTTGAATAATCCTGCATTATTAGGCTGTCTGCATCCCAAAAACTCAAAATGCTCTGTCCTACTGATGTCATGAAGCAAGAGTTTTCATGTTAACAGCTCCTTTTACCTTTAGTTCAGTAGAGAGTGGCAATTCTAGGGGTCAAATCATCCAAATCATTCTAGTGAAGGTGTATGGAGTTTAAAAACACACTGGAGCACTTTCTGTATAAACACATGACATCACAAAGTGGAACAGAGTATCTTCTGTCTGAAAGAAGAACACAGTCTAAATACGCAGGGTTGTGTGTTAAAACATGTGAATGAAACCAAACACAACTCCAGGTGTGTGTTTTGATGAGGAAACAACATTATAACATAGATCAGAAAATAGCGTAATAAGGGCCCTTTAATCTGTACAATGAGTAACCCTTTGCTCTACACTGAGGAATGAAGCTGCTTAAATGAGGTTAAACTCAATAGCCGCTGGCTCTGAAGGTTGCCATGAAGAGCACTGACACAATCCAACCGAGTCTGGTGAAGTGTTTTCAATCTAGAATCTGAAAACTGCCTGTAGTTTTCTACTCAGAAGTAATGAGTAGAGTATTTTCATGCTATTATCTATACTGTAAAGGTATTATTTTAGAGTAATATTAAAACTCATAATATTAAAACTTGTAATATTAAACTTTGAACTTTAAATCATTTGTTTTCATTTAGATTATTTGTTAATTGTAAAACACAATATCGTACTAAAATGTCTGTGGTTTTATAGTTGAAAAAATGTGACATTCTATAACCAGATTTATTTATTTTATTTTTTTTTTGATGAATGCAAGTAAGTAATAAGAAGTGGGCGGGTATAAGGGGTAGATGAAAAAAAAAAACATTTTTGGAGCGCTCATGCCTAGTTCATTTTAAACAGTTTGCTGTCACTTAACTTTTGCATTCTGACCATCCTAATTATTTATCATTATGAGTTTATAAGAACTTTTCACACCTTTCAGAGGCTAGAGTGGAGTTTTGCCATCACAGTAATGCAACTAGCAAGTAATAACTAGTATGCCAAGTGCATACTTCCTGATTCTCCAACAATAAGAGTACAGTACTCATTTCACTGTGGATAATGACACACTCTTACCAGCATCAGCCAGTACCTTCACAAGGTATTTTGCTTTTGGTCTTGGGTTGATATGCACATCTCTCACTAAAGGGACACAGAACCCTTCTCCTTCCTGAGTGGTATGATGGCTGGACATTCTCATGGTGTTTATATTTGCCTATAATTGTTTGAGCAGATGAACGTGGCACCTTCAGGCATCTGAAGAGTACATCCAAGGATGAACCAGACTTGTGCAAGTCCACAATTCTCTTCCTCATGTCTTGGCTGATTTCTTTTGACTTTGCCATGATGTTACACAAAGAAGCAGCCTTCAAACACATCCACAGGAGTGTCTCTAATTAACTCAAATGTTGTCAATATACCAATCAGAAGCTTCCAAACACATGACATCATCATCTTTTCCCAAATTGTTTAAATGCATAGTAATTTTGCTGTATCTAAACTTATGATTTTGGAGAAAGTAATGAAAATACTTCTCTCATTATTCTGGCATTTAGCAAATGGAAATAATTTTGTTAATCCTAATTGACCTAAAACAGGAAAAGTTTGGTCTGATTTCATGTCAGACAGTGAGGAAAAAAGTGTATGTGTCTTTTTATATTGTGTGTGTAAACTTCTGGTTTCAGCTGTATAACACGATTAAAACTCATGCAAATCTATTTTGCAAAACACGTCTCCTTTAAAGTTTCAAATTGGATCACTTCTTCCCCCTGTGCTCAGACAAAAGATAGACAAAATATCCAGCATGTTCAGTGCAGGTTGGGTAGGCGGGGGGGTACCCGTATCATAGCAACAAGGAGACATCTGACGATCAGTAGTCTGGTTCTGTCTGTAAACATGAGAGGGGAGACAGGTAGGAGAGTAGGAGGTAGTGGGGGGGAGGAGACTTCTGAACGGGCACGCTGTAGGACCCAAGCCTGAGTCAGGGCTGCACCGTGGGGGTGGAGGAGGGAGAGGAGGAGGGAGGCTGAATGTGTAAAAAAAAGTTTGTTAAAAATAAAAAGAGAGGAATTAGAGAAGTGCGAGGAAGGTCATGAACACAGTATGACTATAATCTGTTGATCATTTTACCACCTGTCAGAAATATGTGAAAATATGAGGTGAAAAAGAATGGTTTTCTCCTGTCATATGAATAAATTCTAGTGTTGGGAGTTTAAATTCTAGTGTTCTTGTCCAAACGCCGTTCAAAAGAGTGGCTCTTTGGCTCTTTATTTATATGACAGACACCAATGTGAAGACTCATTTTAACATCAAACTAAATACATAGACAAATGAAGAAGACTAAGATGTGTTTAAAATAGTTCAAACTGAGAGCGAGCGTGAACTTTTATTATGTCAAATATGTGCACACACCTCTCACTCGTGTTGCATACTCTGCTTGCTTGCTGGTTCTTGTGTTGTTTCAGCTTTAATCAGTATAAATAATAATAATAATAATAATAATAATAATATAATAATAATAAAAATCTGTTCCAACCGTTCATGTCATGTCATTACTATATAAAAATTTTGCAAACCTTCAAAACAACAAGTTCATGTTTTCTCGAACATGGTATAACATGACCCACGTCTATGTAATATACAGCAAGAAGGTTACAGGTTTCGTCTCCTGAGCTCCCTGGGCATTTCTATGTAAAATTTGCATATTCTCTTGAGTGGGCTTCCTCTGGGGACCTCAGTTTCTCCCATCGACCCCAAACATGCACAGTAGGGAAAATCCTCCAGCCAAGTTTGTCCTGACCAAGATTAGCTGAAGATCTATAGATGGGTCTCTGTGACACCCACTGCTCCTGACAGGCTGCCCCTGCACCACTGGTTGTAGAATGGGTCAAATGCACAAGGCAGCAAGAAAGTATATGTTAATCTGAACAGTATGAGCTTGATTTTGTCCAGGCTTAGTCCCAGTGTTGATGTGTGAAAGTGTGAACGTGTGAAAGTGTGAACGCAGCCCTTTGTCTGTTATGGGCATGTCTTAGTCTTCCTTCAGAATGATGGTGGCTTAGTGGTTCAAGTGCTTTTCCCTCACAACATGAAGGTCCTGGGTTTGAGTCCCAGGTCCGGTACATCTCAGTGAAATCATCCTGCTTATATAAATTTATGTTTAACATTTCTGAACAATACAACACTAAACAATATAAAGGAGCTATTCAAAATGCTTCGGAGGTTACAGCAGATATCCGAGTATGTATCAGCTTCTTTAGATGTGTTATTGGGATCTGAGGGAATCTAACCACAACACCTCAGTCATAGTTCCTGGGTTTACGTGCCTTTTCCTTATTCGCTTTTTTTTTTTTTTTTTTTGGACTAGGCCAGTTATCCTGTTTTCCTGGTGTGCATGTGAACGTACAGTTATGGAAGTTGCTTTTGTCTTAACTCAGGTGCTGTTACTGGGAAGAGACGTAGGTGTTGTGTAACTCATTTGTATTTTGAATGAGACGTTTCTTTCAATGACAAGTTTTATTTTTGATTCACATACAGTAGGAAAAAAGTCAATGTCACTTTGTTCAGCTGAAAAAAAAAAAAAAAAAAAAAAAAAAAAAAAAAGAAGAGAAGACTTTCAAAGCTCCACAAACTGTATCTCCCATTGCAGGCAGTGGTCCAAATAACACACAAACGAATACCGTAAATTTCGGATTATAAGCCGCTACTTTTTTTCCACGCTTTGAACCCTGCGGCTTTTACAGCAGTGCGGCTTATATATGGAATTTTACTGGATAACGGCCCCTGGGGGGCGCTCTCTAGCTGTAAACGTAAAAGTGAGACAGACGTGGGGAAAGATTCTGCTCTGAAGAATTCACTAGTTTTGATTTTGAACGATCATTTTGCGCATCATGAAATGGATATGATGCCGTTTTTAAGATAAAGAAACAGAAAGGAAACAGAGCAGGGGTCGGCCTTTAACACGCAAAGAGCCATTTGGATCCACTTTCCACGTAAAATAAAACACTGGGAGCCGCAAATACTTTTTGACATCTAAAATGAAGATAACACTGTATAATAACAATAATGTAACGGAATAATGTAGGTTTTACTTTCACGGACAAGCCTTCTACACGTGGCAGATAAATATGGCAAAAACAACTTAAGTGCATTAAAAAAATACAACTCACCAAACCGCTGCATCATGCATCGCGCTGATTATGTGATTATGTCTACTCTACTCCGCAGTTTCTTTAAAAAAACAACAACAAAAAAACTCGTAGCGTATCATTTTATCCCAGGTGCTTATTCTCCATGTGCCAAAGCAGTTTTGAAGGTTTCATTGCCTTATTTGCTTTTCCCGTATGTTACGCAGAGCGGCCTCTGTGCGTGAGTCACCTGTAGCGACAAACCCAGATTTTAAGTAGGCATTGTCTGTTAAATTTATCTTTCTTTTTCTTGGAGGTCGTAGTCTCCTCTTCTGGCTCCTCAGTTGTCCTTTTCCCCTTTGTTAAAAGCTCTCCAAAGACTTTTGTTTTGGCTCATTTTCACTCGCTTGTGGCTCTACTTTTGTGCGTCGTGTCTGATGTGTTATATGTGATACGTCACCGCGGAGACAAGAGCAGATAATAAACTTGCTACTACATCAAATAGATTTCTGTGGCGATTTCCAGCAGGATTTTCATGATACATCTACGGACGAGCTTATTAGTGTGTCATTAGGGACGGGCGAAAGTTGCTCCTGACCCCTGTGCGCACAGCGTCTGAAAATCAGGGCTCTTTACGCAGGACTGAGCTGTGTCTGTGTTAGTTCCCAAGCCACGCAGAGCCGCAGTATGAGGCTGAAAGAGGCGCATACGGCTCCGGAGCCGCGGGTTGCCGACCCCTGAAATAGAGCCACTGCACGTAAGCTCGACATCAATGAATCCAACTTGGTCAATGTAAAAAGACGACAAAAGTTTTCAGAGGAAATAAAAGCAGATTTTCCGTGTTGGTGCAGCTTTATTTTATAAACCTGCAGATGTGTTCATCCCGTGTTGTTGTCGTGTTGGTGCCAATTTTCAGGCACAGTTTAAAAAAAAGTGTGTCGGTGCACCGTCTTTCTGTGTAAATGTCTCATGTTACAATATGAAAACCTGCGGCTTACATTCAGGTGCGGCTTATATATGTACAAAATTGATTTTCTCTTCAAATTTAGCTGGTGCGGCTTATATCAAGGTGCGCTCTGTAGTCCGAAATTTACGGTAAATACAACTTGCACCTCTACATACTTATTAGCACCGCATGATTATATAAAACAAATGTAATATTACCAACAGCATACTCTACAGCTGCTAAAAATAGATCATAATGTTGCAGTGCATTGTGGGATTAGCCCTTAGACAAACCCATATGTATTGTTTTCTATGCAGCGCGCTACAATTTAGCGAGTCAAAAACGTTCATATGGCTATATTTTCTTGCCATTTAAATTCATCCAGGACATGAGCGATGAGTGATTCATTACATGTGAGTAAGGATTGTGGGTGGGGATAGGGGGTAGGTGAAAACAATGATTTTTCTGAGCACCCAAGTCAAGGTTCAGGACAATACTGGATTATTCAAACATGCATGAATCAAGCTTTGTTATCAGTCAAAGCCCGATCTCGTTAGATGCCAGGCCAATGCCAGGGGCGCAGCAGTAGGTTTAATTGAAACTGTTGTTGTGCAAGACACTTCACCCACATTTTGTAGTATGAATGTAGTGTGTGAGTGTTGTTAGTCATATGGGTGTTTTTTTTTTTTTTTTATGTACTTACCTTGACATATTTCGGCTGCTAGCTGTAAGCCATCCTCAGAACTGTCACCGGTGTTGGTTGTGGCGTGTCATATATCAGCTGTTACTTCCTGTAGGCGTGCTCAGCCTGATAGACCTGGCAGGTTGCTCAGACTGACCACGCCTCCCCGTCGCCCGGTGGTCTCTGGAGAGGGATGTCCCGTGTGTGAAAGGAGGAATGCTCCTTCATCTTGGTTGATGGTGCCTGCCCCCCGCTTTGTGATCTCTGCAGATACTATCAGTCTCAGCATGGTCTCCATCAACCTGTCGGATCCTGATGGACCCTCCATCAGAAAAATGACATAGTGCGCCTTTAAGTAATATTGTGTTTTAATTAGGTTATAGCATAATGATTTACACATGTGATAGATTATTACCACGAAGCTTTACATGTCCTGGATCTCAGTTTGCACCATCTGTTTTTCATTTTCACAATAACATTTATTATTTATTTCATTTGTTTTGCATATAACCACGTTGGAACTGCAGCTATTACACCTACAATGAGGTGTGGACAGCTGTCATGCCATCTCAAGCCATTTTCCGCCCACAGCATAAAATATTCAGTCAATTGGTATAAAAAAAAAGTCATTGTTTAGCTGGAGAGGTGACGAGGAAAGCACAGTTTGAAGGTCAAACACAGAGTGGATCGCAGTCCGACAGCTGTGCAGGTGTTGGAATTTCATAGGTGATGGAGAAGATGTGAAGGGGATTCCTGGAGGGCCCGGTCCCTGTGCCCGAGTTAACGTCACAATCACTCAGGCAGAAAGGCAATTAAGGCTCCTGGCTACGGTTACGCAGTGGAAAGTGACAGACCCGTGAATAATTGAAGACAAAACAGTGCATTGCGAAAAGTGTGTGTAAGAGTGTGTGTGTGTGTGTGTGTGTGTGGGTGGGGGTGTGTGTGTGTGTGGGGGGGGGGGGTGGGGGGGGGGGGGTGCGTGTGTGTGTGTGCATACATGTTGGGATTTCATGCTCTCTGTGGACATGGCATTGACTTAAGAGCTTTATTTTATGGGTCCAGTATTGCAGAACTCTGAATCCAGATCAAAATGATCCGGATTTCCATATCCCTGGATTCTGATCCTTGGATCATACACTTCAATCCCGGTATTTCAAAACTTTGTTGGATTGGATCAAAATGATCAAGGACGGCAGGCAGGATGCAATGTGAAGTATTTCACTGAGATAAGGAGCAGTTGGGAGATTTTTATTACTAAAGTAGAAAATAGGGCTGGAATTGTATGTCTATTTGGTTAAAATCACTTGTTATGTTATGTTAAACTACTAAATCACTACAAAGCAATACAAAAATTGCATTAAAACTTTGCTTTTTTATGCAAAGTTGCCTATCCTTTATAGGATACACAACTTTACCTGTTTCTCAGAGAGAAACATTTTATCCATCTGATCTGTCATGTTTTATAGTAATATTTGACTCTGTGGCTCTCATCGTTTGTAGCATCATGACAAAACATTTCAGAATTCAACCAAGATAATGACTTATTTCACTGGTGAAACTGATGTATATATTAAATTTACAAGAGAAATTTAATTATTACACTTTTAAAATTTTCAATCATATTCATATCATTTTGATGAATAAAAGTTCTTATATTGTCATATTATAACTTGAGGATTCTCGATGAGTAAAGATTTACTCATTGAGATTTTTTATTTTTTTTAACCTTGGATCAGCCTCAAATCCACCTCTGAGGTGGGATCACTTTAATCCTGGTTTTCAGGATCAAAATTATCCAGATTTGGCTTGAAATACCCAATTTTGGGTTCAAATCCAATTCACTTGGATTAAGCCTGGTGGATTTTGTATGAAATACTGGCCCCAATCATTCATGCATGTTTGAGACATCTAGTGATCTCTCCTGGACCCTGTTTGAACCTTCCTTTCAGTACAGTCTGCAAATGTCTCCACTGTCAAGTGACCTGGATCCCTATAGCAAAGGTGTGGCTACCCAAGGAAACGAGATGATTGGACAAGAGAGAACACAGACTCAACATGGCAAAAAGCAGATATAAACATAAAATAATTTCTAACCAAACTCTGACTTGATCTTGTGATAAACTGCCGTATTTCCAGTGATGGCAACTTATACGTTGAGATGATAAGCTTCGTGCTAGCAACAGCTGTTTCCTGTTTATGCATCTTGCATAAAGATAGAAAATCTGATATTTCCAGTGCATAATACATCTAAGAAGAGTCAGACCAATGCATTATATAAAGAGATGTAAAAACACCGCAGAGGCTCAGAGAAGTGAAAGAATCTTTTGCCACTTTTCACACACAGTTTTTGTGAATTGCTGAGATTGCCCTTATAGTTATGAGTATAATTCAGATATGATTCTATTTACTAAAAATAACATGTGTTATGTTTGGGTGACGTCGGTGTCTCACGTAGCAGAGCTTTGCCCCTGGACCTGGAGCTTTTCCCGGAGCATGGAGACACAACTCTGCTGGAGGCAGTCGCACCAAACAGACCCCCTCCAAGGCGGCCCCAAGCGAACCATGCCAATGGAAAAGAGACTTTACAGTTAGCAGTAGGATCCTGTCACCCATGCTCCTGCTCAGCATTTTTCAATAAATATACAAAAGTACAATACAAAACAATACACGACAACTTCACAAAAATAGGTAAGATTTGCAATAAAATCTTAAATGTAATGATGGTCACTAAATATTGGTGAAACAATCTGTGTAACCAGTCACTACTTGCTTAACTTTAACCTATTTTAACCCATATCAAAACTTTACCCAAGTTGTTGACCTACAGTGCTGTGAAAAAGTAGTTGCCCCCTGACCGATTTCTTACTTTTTCTTCACCTTTGTCACTCAGATCAAGCTAACTTAAATATTATACAAAGATAACTCACAGGTAAACACAAAATGCAGTTTTAAGTGCCGATTTTATTTATTAATGGAAAAAGCCATCTGAACCTACATGGCCCATGTGAAAAAGTAATTGCCCCTAAACCTCATAACTGGTTGGACCACCCTTAGCAACAATAACGACACTCAAGCGTTTGCAATAAATGGGAGTCTTTCACATCTCTGTGGAGGAATTTTGGCCCACTTTTCTTTGCAGAATTGTTTTATATCAGCCACACTGGAGGGTTTCCGAGTGTGAACCTTTTTAAAGTCATGCCACAGCATCTCTATTGGGTTCAGGTCTGGACTTTGATTAGGCCACTCCAAAAACCTCATTCTTTTTTTTTAAGCTGTTCAGAAGTGGACGTGCTTCTGTGCTTTGGATCATTGTCCTGCAGAACCCAAGTGCACTTCAGCTTGAGGTCACAAACTGATGGCCAGACACTCTCCTTCAGGGTTTATTGGTAGAGAGCAGAGGTCATGGTTCCTTCAATCACAGCACGTCATCCAGGTTGGCATGATGTTCTTTTTATCAAATTCTGTGGTCATTTTACACCAGATGTAATGGGATGCACTCCTTACAAAAAGTTCAACTATTGATTCATCAGTCCACAGAATATTTTCCCAAAAGCTTTGGGGATCATCAAGATGTTTTTTGGCAAAAGTGAGACAAGCCTTTATGTTCTTTTTTGTCAGCAGTGACTTTTGCCTTGGAACTCTGCCATGACTGCCATTTTTGCCTAGTCTCTTTCTTGTAGTTGAGTCATGAACACTGACCTTTACTGAGGCAAGTGAGGCCTGCATTTGTTTAGACGTTTTACTGGTTCCCTTTGTGATCTCTTGGATCAGTCGTTGCTGTGCTCTTGGAGTGATTTTTGTAGGCCAGCCACTCCTGTGAAGGTTCACCACAACCATGCTTTCTCCATTTATGGATAATGGCTCACACCGTGGTACGCTGGAGTCCCAAAGATTTAAAAAATGGCTTTGTAACCTTATCCAGACTGAGACATGTCACTTGCTGTACTTTTCTTTTTATCTGTTCCTGAATTTCTTTGGATCGTGACATGATGTCTTGGGTTCAATATGGCCGACTTCACCTTGTCAGACAGGTTCTATTTAAGTGATCTCTTGATTTGAAAGGTCTGGCAGCAATCAGGCTATGAAATACAATTAAATAATATGATTCACATATATCAGAGTTACCTCATCATTTAACAAGGGGGCAATTATGTATCATGTAGGTTTGGATAGCTTTTTTCTCTTAAATAAAATCATCACAGAAAAACAGCATTTTATGTTTACTTGTGTTATTTTTGTTTAATATTTAAATTAGTTTGATTTGAAATACTTAAATGTGACACATGCAAAAAGTAAGAAATCAGGAAAGGAGTAAAGACTTTTTCACAGCATTGTAATAGTAAAGGAGTCCTGATTTTTCTCTTCATAGAGGATTAGTGTTGTCACAATGCACAAATTTCAACCTCCATTTTGATACTAAGATAGGCTGCTCCATAGGCTGCACAATACTGATTCAAGGAAACACTCTTTATTTAGACAATAGAATGTGATTTTCAACATTAAATAATAACACTTTTTTTTTTATATTACCATAAAGGTAAGTTCCATAGTGGTCCATGGGAGTATACTAGTCCATGTGCTGGCAAAAGACAAAGTTTAAATCTGTCAACTGGACAAATCATTGTAGGAGTGAAGATGTTTCACTGCTCATCCAAGCTGCTTCTTCAGTTCTGGTCAAATTGCTGGTGGATGCTGCCTTAAATCTATATGAAGGGAGGAGCTAACTACACTGAAACTGGAAACAACTATTGTCTTCGGTTTCAACTTTAACAACCCTATTCAACCTTTAATAGCCCTCCTGTTGTTCTCTTTTGTTTCTTTTTGTTTGCTTTGGGTCTGAGGATGGAGTTATAGATGGCTCCGCACTCCGCTATACCACGCCACTGAATCATCTCTGACTGAGGACACAGACCCTCACTCACAGACCCTCACTCACTGGATGCGTTTCATCTCCTCACAGCTGCACTGCACAGGGCTGTGAGTCCAGAGGAGCTCATGAAGCATTTGCACAGAAACCCCGAGTTTGTCAAGTATAAGTCCTTGTTTACTAAAATAACGACTTACACAAAAGCCAGAGAGCTACTGCAGATCACTGTGTTACGTGAGATTACTCTTTAGCTCATGACACATCCACTTACACGTGTTTTTTGTCCACCACAAGGGTAATTAGGCATTAAACTGTAGTGTAAACAAGTCCAATAAAGGTTTTCACATCACTGTGTTTCAGTGACATAAAGTGAAAGTTAACAGCCTCCTGAGTCCATCTATCAAAGCAACAACTATTAGAAGTAATCTGATGAAAATAACGTACATGCGGAGGGTATTTACTTCGTAAATCCAGATGTAGTTCACGTTGTCTTTACTGTTTGGTGGTTTCTCAATTGCGGAGATTGATCTGGCCAGACACCAGTGGAGAAGAAAATAGACTTTGTCCGTAATTTTGTCAGAGGAGAGCAGCATGGCGGAGCACCAGCACAGTCCTGCACAACATACACGAGATGTGGAACGGCTCTCATTTACTACAACAGCTGCACAATTACAACACAGTGCATAGTGCCGGTGGAGATGCATGATGTGGAGTCATCCTTTAAGCTATTCAGGAAAGATTCATTGCTCCCCTGTGAATGTGACTTTTTTAGTATCAATACCTGCTCAAATAAGTATCTACATTGAATACCAGTTTAACCATCGTTTAATATACATTTAATATAACATTTTTAGATTTTAGTCCCCGCAATGTGATAAATACGTGATCATGTGTGTGTGTCTGTGAGCGAGAGGGGTGAGGAAGGGTCATATCTGCCAGTTTGAATTGAAGCTGGTGTGAATACAAAGGTTCAGGTGGTGGCAATCGGTGACCTCCCCAGTGGACAGCGGTGACCATGTGATTGGTGAATGTAGGACGCAGACACGATAAAAGCAGTGACGTAGTATTGCACAGTATGGTGAGGGCTGGTATGTTTACAAGAAAGGCAAAAAGCACTTTACACATCAGGTCAATTTATAGGTCATGTTTGTGGACAGGGGACTCTGCGCTCAAGCTCTGAATCTATGTTTTTGATGTATTTTTTAGCAATTAAAACACTTGAAATACAGTAAATGCATGATAGATAACTTTAATGCCATATTGTGGGGCATTCAAGGCAAAGAACTAGCATTTCCATGGAGATAAGAAGGTGTGGTACCCTCTCAAAGAAAAGTTACTAAGTGCACCTTTAATAAAAGAAACAAAATTGCGGTGTCCAATGGGAGCTGACGTTGCTGTAAATGTCATAGAGTCACACTGTCATCCTGTGGGTAGCTATGGAAGTGAGTATTTAAGTCTGTCTTAAAGTTGAAGTAAACACAAAATACATTTTTTGCTACTAAATTGGTACATGGTTAATAGCATTTTCTACTTTTCCTTCAAATTTTTCACATTTTTAGTGCAAACTATATAAATATGGACCTTTCTGGTCTAAAACGCCTACATCTATGTTTGTGCTGCCTTTAGTGGCCGCTGCAATTTCCAGTAGTTGGTGACATCACAAAACACTCCCTTGATTACAGGCAGGTGTTTCCCCTCACTGAATTCTATAGTCCCCCAGGTACTGCGTAGTTCAGCAGCTCTATTTGAAATGTGGTTGTGGATGTAGTTTAATGAGTTAGTCCCACTTTAATATCTCTGAGCTCTCCCAAACCCTTTGGCACGTCACATTCAGTTTTAGTATTCAGCTTCTTGGCTACGACCACAGCTTTAAAAAAGCTTTTTCATATGTGAAAGTAAAGCAAGGTGAGCCACCCTCACACGACCAATTAGCTCTCATATCAAAGCATTATAGTGACTCATATGGCTTGTTCTTACAAGTTTGCAATACATTAATGTAGTGGCCTTTCACAATATGCTTTTTGGAGGACTACGGGAGTGTTAACTGCTAACACATAACATGATATATTTGCTGAAAAAACATATTAACATGTTTTATAAGCCTCCCCTTCATTTTTGATGCCCTGAGAGCCCCCTCCCTTTACTCTCAGTGCTCTGTCACTCACCCTTTAGAGCACCATTACAACACAATTAGCTGCATCCCACTAATGAAACTACTGAACATCACATCAGGTTTGCCAAACTGTTGTGTAAAGTTTTGTATTATGCTTTTTATGGAGAACTGTCATGTGGGAGCATGGATGGCGTCGGCTTGTGGGCTGATCATTGGACATAGTCTTTCAGCTCACCATAAGGAGGGTTCAAATACAGCCCAGGAGAGATTGTGAAATTACTCAAACAAGCACAGATGACATCTAAAACCTCTTCAGGCATGTTTCGGATGAAGGAACAAAGTTATACTGTGATAGAAAGGTCTAAAAAAATCTACTTTGCGTAACACCTCCTCTTTAATAAAAGTTACCTCCGTTCCACTTTGGGTCGATGCACTGGTTTCCGCTTCAATTTCATTTCCCTCCCATTCTTCCATAACTCCTGCTCTGTATCACTTGGCCTCTTTCCATTCAGCCCCTTGCATACCTCCCCTTTAATGTCCCCAGACACTTATCTTCATTGCATGCTAAATAAACCCCATCACCGCTCTCTTTCTCTCTTTTTAGCTTTAGAAGGCGATGCAGACAGTGTCCTCAGACTCCGCACGGCCGGGGTCACGCAGGGTTGTCCTCCTATTATCAAAGGCGGGAGGACAGACAGCTAAATGGATAGGGGAGCCGAGAGGAGAAGAGGCTAGCTAGCGCGGACAGCCTGATGCCTCTGCTCGACCACTCCGGGCGATGGATAGCCTGTCTCCAAGGATTTATCGAGCACATAAAAGAATAGGTCACTGCATTGTAGACTTTTATATTAACGTGGTATTTAATCACTGCCACTGCAAAGATATAGCCGCGGGACCGTTTTAGCATCCGAACGACGTAAGTGGAGTGACGTAGCAGTAAACATATACTTGAGTAAAGGTACTGCAGAATGATATTACTCAAGTAGATGTACCGTTGTAGAATAAACGGAAGTAGTCCCACCAGTACATGACCCAGAGACATGAACCTTCAAGAGATTGTGATGGCGTCGTCCATCCCAGTCTAGTCTAGTCCAGTTTATGCGGCTATTAGGGTTGTGAAAAGTATTGAAAATCAAAAACTAATGGAACTAAATACTCATTGTCACGCACAGGACAGACTCAAACCTTTCCTGCGTAGCTTTAGCATGATCTCCAGCTGTATCAGAGAAAGTATAAGAGCTCATAAACGGTAAACGGCTTGGCTATATCGCACTTTTCCACCTCCAAGGCACACAAAGCGTTTTACATCAAGAAACCACTCACCCATTCACATTCTCATACGCCAGTGTACGCCGACACCGTGAGTAAGGTAGGTTCAGTGTCTTGGCCAAGGACAATGATAGTATTCATCTGTAGGAGCTGGAATCACAACACCAACCTGTGAGTCAGTGGATCAGACAACTGTAGCAATGATGTTTATGTCGAGAGTAGGATTCGAACCCCCAACCTTTGCCCGTAGTCTCCTGTACTCCCGTCACGTGGACTGAGGGATCACACGGACATAAGGCCACATGGTAATATACAAGAAAACACGACCAGTTAATGTTGAAAATAACATTCTAGTCTAAATAATGAATGGTCGCGGTACCAGAATCGGTACTGAATATCGAGTCTGTTCCTTAGTTTTGAAATTAAGTTGAAATTTTTGTATCTTGGCAACACTAGCGGCTATGCTTCCGTTAAAGGGAGCATTATACGTCTGATGATGCACGCCAAGATAACTATAATAATAAGGGCTGAGCTGGCAGTGTGGGGCTGGCACAGCACAGAAATGCAGTTTGTCTTTCAAAGTGGTTGTCCAAGAAATGATTTCCCCTTAGAATGATATGGCTCTGGTAGACGTTTTTGTTGAAATTTAGTTTTTATTTTCTTGTATAATCTTACACCTTCTTCTCATTTTTCAAGGTTTCACAGCATTTGGTGCATTTTTTTAGTTTTTTTTGTTCCAGTGAGTGGTCAGAACTTTAAAACTAATTATCAAGGACTATAATTCAAAGAGGACAATTACTGAAGTTATTTTATATTCATTCATATCCGTTTCATATCAGTTGCTATTCAAAATGATACTGATTGTGCTTTAATGTCTGCACTCTAAGGATCTGCTTTATTACTGCAGCCCCATACTTCACCCAGAGCCCTGAGGTCAGCTGGATGTGCCCAAAGCCAGGCTCAAGACCAGAGGTGACAGGCTCTTTTCTGTGGCAGCGCCCAGAATATGGAACAGATCCTCTTGAGTGTTTAACGCAGTTTAACACTAGACTGAAACCCACCTCTTCTAGCTGGACAGGATATCTTGGTGTTTTATTGTTCTTTGCCTGCGTTTGCGTTGTTTTTTTTGTTTTTTTACTTTTATGTGAAGCAGCTTAAGTTGTATTTTAAATGTGCTATACAAATAAAATTGAATTGAGGTAAGCGTAAACAAGTATTTGGGTAAACTACGAGAATAACATCTGATTTATAATTTGAAGTTAATGTAATTGTAAGGACAAAATGTGAAATAATGCACAAAATCTAGTATCTGATGTCAACATAAAACTTACTCACGGTTGGAAGACTAAACAAAACTGTTACGCAAAAAATATTACTCAAGTGGAACTAAAACTATCATCTGACACAACTATTAGAAGTATATATAGTAAATGTATTTAAGTACTACCCACCTTTTCCTTGCAAGTACAATCTTTTAAAAGTTCTTTAAAATATGAGGTTGTTTTGCAGGTGATGGATGGAATGAGTTATACGCTTGCAGTTGAATCGTGCGCTCTATACCTTTCTAAGTACGCTCATTAAATTGTGAACTCGCCAATTTGTAATGGCCAAAGTAATAGTGGAGCATAAATCTACTGACATTCATGGGACTGGAGTAAAAAAACTTAAAGGGCCTGTACCAGATTTTTTTCCCCCATGTACTTCCATGTACAGATATATTGTATACGTTTGAGGTCAAAATAAGTCCTCTGTGTGCTGTCTGCATCTAATTAGAAAGTGTTTTATCATCAGAGAATCAGGAAGTCCATGGTGGGCTTGCTAGTTGTTGTCAGCGTTACTCAACTCTGGTCTGTGAAAAACACTTATGATGATTTGTTTATTTCAAGCATTGGTCTATGGTCTAATAACATTTTTCATACTTGTCCAAGAAAGGGAAACAAAATAAATAAATAAATAAATAATAATAAAAAAAAAAATAAAAATATTATTATTATTAATAATAATAATAATAATAATAATAATGCATGAATACACTTTGAATGTATCACATGTACAAAATGTCTTTAACCTAAGTATTTGATCAAAAAGGAGTGGGATGAAGTAATATTTATGAAGTAATATTTATTCTCACCCCTGTGTTATGCATGTACAATATATTTCTAGTTTGCTTCCTTATAAAGTCACACAAATCTCATAGTATTAATATTCACAAACATTCAAATGTACATATCCAAGACTAAGCAGTTACGTGTTCTCTGTGTGTTTCTGTGTTTTTATGCATTTTCTTAAATTTGTGAATACTTTACCCCCCCCCAAGTCTGTTCCCCAGTTTGACCGACACACAGAGTCACAGAATCTTTTCCTTGTATAGTTCGGATGATTTTTTGTGTTTACTTTAAAACTGTCCAGTCCTCTCACTCGTCCCACTTATAAACTCATCACTGTGAATAACTAGAATGCTCTGAATGCATAAGGTAAGTGAGGAATAACTTTGGACCAGTGCAAAACATTTTAAATCAGGTAGAGCTCCTTTAAGAGTCGAGCTTAGTAAATAAATTATAATATTTAAAGGCGCACTATGTATTTCAACCTCGGAAAACATGTATTCTTACTGTTAGCGGGGCTGCCTCTCCAGAGATCTGACCTGGAACTTAACCTGGTGGTGTTATCTGTTTCTTTCCATAGAAACTGAAGCAATAACATCTCAGAAAAGTTACCTTGTAGACCTTTAATTAGACACTATGTTCTATTTGTATATACTTTGGTACAATATTTAGTATGAGGCGCGTATAAATTCTATGGTACACTTTGATACTGTTTTGCCAATAATGAGATTTTTTGGCCTTGTCTGTTGATATTTCTGCAATTACCGAGTCTGACAACATAAAACAAAACTGGCACAAAGTCCATAATCTTTTCTGCCTGTGCAAATAATTATCCATTAGAGTCTCAAAAGGGCCGATATAATGAAATAACTCAGGAGCGAATATGGACAGACAAAGTCATTATTTCAAACATTAGTTGGGAACAATTCACTATAAATAATCGTGTATTGGCAGATTTACTGTTTTCTCTTTTTCCACTTTGAACAGAGTCGCCGTTGCAGCTGTTTAAGTACAAATACAGACAGTTTTTACTCTTGGGTGACCGCTGTCTTACAAGTGACAGTATGTAACTTTTTGCGTTTTATTGCACTGAAAAACATGTGTCCTTACTGTGAGCGGGCTTGCATCTCCACAAACCTGACTCGTATTTGGGCTGAAGAAGGGCCTCCTACTGCTTGTTTCCATGTAAATGTATATTTTTTTTGTTATAATATTTCACAGTACAACGTGAAACTTGTCTATCTTCGTGGAGCATGTTCCGAAGTATATTTCAAAGTTTTTACACATACTGTTCCTTTAAGACTAGAGTTTTGAGCATTTAATTGTTTCATTTATTTTGGGAATAAAAAAATGTAAAGGTATGTTTATTTCGTCCTCTTTTTTGTTATAATTTAGTGCAATACTGGCCTTCTACATATGACTGAACGTTTATTTTTATTCTACATTCTTCTCTTTTAATGTTAATTTTATGATGATTGTGATTATTTATGTTTTGATTTGCTTTTATTGCAATTTTAATGTCTTTCTTATTCTGTAAAGCACTTTGAATTACTTGTGTACAAATTGTGCTGTACAAATAAACTTGCCTTGCCTGCTAAGTGCAATAACACAACTGGAGGTTTTTGTTGAGTGGCACCACAGATTTCTGGGTTGACCTGTGCCCCCCTCTGGCCTCTCCCTTCAAATGCCCCTGTCAGGAAACAGTGTTCGTCCCAATGTGGAGGAGCAGCGGCTCTAACCCAAGCTTGACAAGAAATTACCTTGTTCTGGTCCAGATTTTTCAATAGATTAAGAAGTTAAAGTAAGCAACACAAACAGACAAGTTCATGAAAAAGTAGTATTAACACACATTGCCTGTTTTTGTGCTGGGAGGTGGATTTGAGTTGTGTTTAAACTCGTCTCTCTGATCCAGATCCTGGGACTTTATGAGAAAATATGTACTGGATTGTGGCTCTGGTGAGTCTTGGTGCTCGGAGGCGCTTGTGTCTCGACGTGTGCAGCTCTAGTCACTTTTTCCAGTCCAGCGCAGAGACTGGCGAAGGTTTGGGGGGGCGCCAGAGACCACGACTCCCTGTCTGCTGCGCCACGCCTCTTTTTACGCACTGCCCAATGAGAGGAGAGGGAGCTGCCCCCTGAGCCAATCAGAGCAGACGGATGATAGTGAAAAGAAGTTAAGTTTTTTGAGTTTGCCACAGAGCGAGTGCAATATTTCACTGAGATTTCGTTTGTAGGAGAAGAGTCGAAAAGTAGTTCAGTAGTGCTCACATGCGCTTTGACAAGACGGGGCAGCCTACAGCAGAGGGTCAGGACGAGCCCTCTCTCTCCCCGAGTCTGTGCGCCGAGCAGAGGCACAGGGCAGCGGGCTGGCAGGTGCTCATTTGAGGGAGACGCATCGCTCCAGACGGCTGGCCTCTCCTCAACAGGGTGCCGCCACCGAGACTGGACTAACAGCGCCAAACGGGCACACGAACTCCCGGGAGTCTCCAGCGGACTGTGGACAGCTCCTGAGCCAGTGTGACGCCGCCTCTCTCCCGTAAAGAGTGCTGGAGTGACTCGCTAAAAGGCTCTGAGCTCCGGTGTCGCAGCAGACCCTCTGTGGAGTAACATTAGCTGGAGAGGATCTGCGGTTCACGTTGAGGTCACTTTTTGTCTGTCTCGTTGCGCATTCACCGCTCCGTGGATTAAAAAGTCCTTGTTAGAGGCGCTGTGTGGGATTTGGGTGTGCTTCTGTGAACCTGTTGTGTCTCTCCTCTGTAATGTGACACGCTTAGCATTAGGGCAACTTAGCCTCTCTGGTGTCACCGTTTGGGGAGTGATCTATTTCCACCCCGCCCGGACCAGGCTAACCCTTCATTAGTTCGGGCAACTTGTGTCCACTTCCCCGCCTTCTGGAGCTCGCACAGCGGCCCGGGACTGCCGCTGCTCACGGCGTGTTTGTTGAAAGGACCGGTCTGGAGTATTCAAAGAATCAATTAGAGGATTGATTTTAGAAGAGAGCACGCGCCCGGGGCAGAGAGCGCGCGCTCGTCTGGACAATGTCCCGGTTTTATCGCCTCTCCGCTAATACGCACACGGAGTGACTAAACAGCCAAATGATCCACGGGGCAAATCCCGCTGAAGACGTCCAAACAGGAGGATTTGTGTCGGTGGTGGAATAAGCCGATAAGTGCAACACACACTCACATGTATTAATTGTGTCGGAGTCTAAATGAAATGGTGGCAGGATAAGGCTGTGATTATCCTGTGGAGCGGGAGTGGAGGAGAGGGAAGCCCTCCCTTCAGTCTGCCTGCGGAGTTTGGAGCTGTACGCGGGGATCTGTGAGCACTGTCGGGGACTAAAGTGCGTGAGCCGCGTGGGGTGTCCCTTCTGCGGGTTCTTTCCCCGTGTGAGAGTTTTTATGAGAAAGTAATTGAATTACAAAATAAACGGATACGTGCCCTGTGGTTAATCTTGGACGTATTTTGGGAAAATGAAATCTGGATTTGACTGCACAGAGCAAGCGGAGGAGACCGCTTTACGCAGCCAGAGGATGACGCATGGCGCGGCGGCCACCAGGAGCAGGGGTCCCCGGTGTGTGGAGCTGTTCGTGCTGCTGCTCCTGGGCAGCTGCTGCCACATGTTGCACGGTCAAGGTAAGGCTCCTCTCCGGGGCAGTCCATCCGAACGTCACGCTGTGCGCCCCGGGATGACGGGCTGTAAATCTAAGAACAATTCAGCTCCTGACATAAATCTTATAGAAGCGCGCTGCTTTTAATTGTGTTGCACCATTCATCTGATCGATCTGTGCGCGCGCATCCAGCTCTGCACTCAGCTGTGCAGGAGGCACGCGGGTGTGCATGGATGCGTGCTGACTCGGTCAAACCAACTTTGGAGCTAAAATGACCTGATGGTGCTTCAGTTTGGGGCTTGTTACTGTCCAGTTCTAAAACTGTCTGCGCTTCAAACATTTAGAGTTACTCACGGCTCCAACTGTCAGAGGATCTGTGCACTGCTCCGACTGGGGTTGTTGATGGATGATAATAACATTATTTATATTTATATATGATATTGTTATTTCTGTTACAGTAGTTTAGGTCATGATTAGAAGAGCACACATACTTGTAGACAAACACACCATGTTCTGGCTGTATGTCACCTCCTGAGTTGTGGAGCAGGGCTGAGTAAACGTCCCAGAGAATGACTTGGGCTCTCGCAGACAGAGCGGTGCTTCCTCAGGGACCACTCCACAGCCTCGGGTCACACTGTGGAGCTCTGCTCTCTTCTTCCCACTTATGACTGGCTAGATACATTGTACTGACTTTTGTAATATCATTTTATCGCAAATTGGAAGAGAGCAATCAGTAGTGTGGCTTTTATGTTGTGGATACAATTGGAAGTATTTCACATGCAGTTTATGGTCAAGACACAAGATACATAACATTACTTTTAAAAGTTCCTCTTCATTCACTAAACCTCCAGAAATACCAGGGTGTTATCTGATCCGTGCTGTTGTGGCTAATACGCAGATTTAAGTCTATGTGATACTATAAAAGTAAATACTACGATTTAAAGTTGAAAATCACCTTCTATTGTCTAAATTAATAGTATTTTTTACTATTTAGTCTTTTCCGCAGTATCGAAATCAAGTTAGAAATTTTAGTATCATGACAACACTATATGAGTACGCTGGAAATTTCTGTTTTCACCTACTCCATATCCCCACTAGGGCTGCAACTAACGATTATGTTTAGTTTTTAGAATTTAGTATAGTTTAGTATTTATTATTAATTAAAATCAGAAATAGTTGAGTCATTTTTTTACGTTTTGATTCAGTTATGCCGCCGTAGGATTCTATTATGGAGCTGTTTTAAATAAATATCGCTGTCTACAATCAGCAAAATGTTAAAGGCGCTGTACATATCAGAGAGCTAACAACAACTAGCATGCTAACTTGCACTTCCTGATAACTGGACAGTAAAAAGCTTTCTAATTGGATGCAGACAGCACACAACGGACTTAGTCTGTACCATAGACTGTATAAAGAAGTGGACTGAGTGAGTGTGACGTCACCCATGGCGTTTGGCTCCAGTCAAATGGAGCTCATCGAGACTAGAGCAGTTATAAGAGCGAATTTGGAGTTTCAGATTTGGAATTCCGACTCCGAGTATCATAGCAACCAAAGAGCCAATCTGGAGCCAGGCTGTTAAAGGTAACACCTCTTACCCGCGCTTAGCAACACTGTCCATCGTGATTTACGGACGCGATAGTGAAATAAAAACCCCAGGATGATGTAGAGCGGGTTAACGCGTGCAATTTAAGACCAAAATGACAAGTCTGACAGCAGTTATGGAGAGAGGGGCGACAGTTTTCAATGTAAAGTGAATTGGAGTCGATGGAGCTGGAAGCGCGTCCAGCACGTTAGCTCTGTCCATATTTATATATACAGTCTAGAGGCAAGACAAATTCTGTGCAAACACATGGAAGAACATTGGGCACATAGCCTTTAAATAATCCTCTGCATTTAGTTGAGTTAAGTAGTACGTAAAAAAAATGTAATATGTCTTCTTAAAGCCTCCTGTTAGACAAATTGACACTATACTCCCATCTATCCTTTTTTGCATCATCCTGCCTTTCTTCTCTCCCGTCGCATAGCCATCAGCGGGACTGGCTTGATGTAGATGTGCTTGACGATCCACTTAAAACGCGAAGACCCGAGCTGGGCGTGCAGAGCCATGGGAGCGCGCACTGTCTGTAAACTCGGCTGACAGCTCATTTTGAACCGGGACACTGCTGCCACGGCAACAGGAGCGTGATTTATGACAACGGGCAACCAGTGAGGGGAGGAGAGGGAGTTGTTCAGTAGTAGTGGTGGTAGTAGTAGTAGTAGTTGTCATGATACTAAGGAATAGACTCCATTTCCAATACCATGATAAAAAAACAAAACAACATTTAGACCATAGAATGTGATTTTCAGCATTAAATAATAGTACTTTCGTTTATTTTACCATGTGTAATCCCTCACTCATCCAGGTAGGTTCCGTAGTGGTCCATGGGCGTGTACTAGTCTATGTGGTCTTATACTTGTTCTGATACAGCTCATTTTTAAGTTGATATTTAGGTTACTACTGCACAAATACTTCAAGAAATGTTTTACCAGTGTTGTTTTTCACTTCATCTACAGATATATTACACATTTCACCATAAATTATACTTTTGTGTAGCTCAAATCAAGCCTGCTACTACTACTACTACTACTACTACTACTATATATCGACTTATCGCTCAATACATGACAGATGGATCAATTATTTTTGGGGGTGAATTTTTATCGTGGGCACATTTTCTTTTGTACTAGTGGAGACGTTTTGTTCTTTTTCTGTGCTGTGATGAGATTTGAGCTGTAGCGTTGAATAAATAACTTCTATGACTCATTAAGTATTTAATTTATTCATTGAAGCTGCACATATAGAGTAGTTATTTTGGGAGGAAACGCTGCTTTAGGGTTATGTCATCGGCATAAAGGCATTCAGTATTATAGTTTATCATCTATATTTTCTTAGTTAAATTTGTTTTCATGACAAGCCGAGCTCAAACACAGTGTTGAGGTAGATAGTAAGATAGTCATTTTTCCCATCTTTATTAATAGAGAACCTAATTAACTAACTATCTCTACCCTGGAATGTCAGAATGGTTGTTTATTTTTGTTATAAAAACTTCAATCTGTTGCCAATCAACAGATGGCTTCATTCTACTCCTTCTCAAACATACTGTGACTTGTTGAGTGTTACATGAGATTGCTGTTTTTGTTCCTAATGTTTGAGACAAATACATTTCAACTCAATTTTTTTGTGGTTTTGCAGATATTTGCACTTCTTAGCAAATCGGCTATCGGTCTTAAATCTTCAGCTCAGGCCGATATTTAGTTTGGCTGTTCTCTTGCCTAAAGAGTGCACAGAAAGCTTTATTTGAACACTTTAATGCAAAAAGATAACTGCTCAAAACGTGACTGCACTGCTCTGTTGAAGGTTTGTGGTAAAAGTGGACTGTGAGTGAGTTTTTCGTAAATTAAAAGCACATAATTTGGTGAAAATCATCAAAAGTGACCCTACACATTGGCCCAAAAATATCGGCAGTGTATCGGACATCGGTCTCTCCGTATTCTTAACATCGGTCAATTGTATCGGCCATGAAAAAAAACATATCGGTCAATTTCTAGATGGGGGAAAGAACCAGATTTTCATATTTATTACATTGCACTTGGCTATGAAATATCCAAAAGGTCAATTCGCAAACGTTGAACCTTATAACTTTGATTATTGACTAGACCCAAGAACTGACTGTATCACAACAAAAAGCTGCATTTTAACTATTTTAATTTCAGCTGTCCCCCATCTGTGTTAAAATATATTGGCTATGATGTCACCTGAAACCCAGTAATAGGTTGCGTTCACATGACATTTCAAGATCCCAGAATTCATGTGGTTTAAACTGAGCTGGTGTGAACAGGTCTATGGCAGAATTTGCTGTTTAACTGTCAGATTTGAGATTTGTTGACCTGGTTTATGGTTAATATCTCGAATTACTGGGGCTATTCACATCAAACAAAAATATGGAGCATCAGTTTGGACTTTTCTTTCAAAAACAACAAGTCTCATTCAAGTGCTTTTCAATGAATCAGTCCTTTATTCTGTTTTTATACCTTTTATGATAATTAACACAGCACCACAATAAGCTTCAAAAACAAAGCTTTTCACTACAGTTTTTACAATGGCAACAATACTAAAGACTAAATAGGCTCAAAAGGGAGTGGGAAGAAGTAAAACTCTTGATTAGAGATAGATTTATTTGTTTTATTTATTTATTTATTACACAGACAGTGCCTATTGAGTGCCAAACAATAACTTTTTTGTGTATTAGCTATTTGTTTTAAATTCTAGTATTTTGTTAGGCCCTAAAACATGATCTTTATGTCCCTATGGGAGAAAAATGCATTTTGAGCAAACAGCCTTTAAAGTTACAATGTCCCATATAACTCTACGGCTGTAAGTCTGTGTAATCCCTCAGTCGTCCAGGTTCTTTTTCTACAACTGCAATTTGATTTAATTAAATATTAAAACATGTTTCGTGGCAGAGTGGATCTTTTTGTTGTTTCCACATGAAAGAGACCAAACTGACCAAAAAATGAATGATAAAAGTTTTGCCTGTAGCCAAAACATGAAATAAAAAATCTGTTATTCTCAAAGCTTAGACAAAAAAGAGTAAAACAAAATTGTATCTGAAGGAGCTGTGCACGAAACACAAATGTTCAAATCATTTCATATAGTCAGCATAAAGCTTTTGTCACTTGTAGATTTCTCAAGTTACTCAAGTAAATGTAACTGAGTACTACCCATGTGCTTATAGTAACTTGAGACTGAAACAGTTTATATTGCATAGCGAGTCCAATACTTCAGCTCCGTTCTTTGTTTTCTTGTTTTTCCCTGCAAGTCTCAGGCAATCAGTCCCAATAATGTGTAGAAAAGCTTTTCCACCCATTGCCTCTTGTTCTACATTGCAGGAAACCACCGCCTAAATTAGTCAAATCCGGGATGGGGAATGTGCTTTGACATCCAGACCGGTTAATATTTGTTATTCAAATTTGCTAAGTAGATGTCTGATAAATGTGCTGGAGTACTTTACATTTATATGAAGAAGATTTTTTTCTCATATCCATAGAATTGCGTCTTAAGTGCATGTAAACGCAACTCATTCGGGCAGAAAATGGATTCTTGTAGCACTAAAGGCGACATATGTTTTACTCTAGCAATTTAAATATTTTTGCATAGCTTAGCAGTCATGTTATATATTTCAAAATAATTGTTATGTTAATTGTTATGTAGAGTGGTGGGTAGTACTCAATTACTTTTACTCAACTACAATACCGGAGTAACCTTTGAGTAGTTTGTAATAATATATTCAACATTGTAACAGTACGTTTTGGTTCAGATATGATTTAGTTTGTCTGATTTTTGTGTCTGTCCTTTGAAAATACCAGAGTTTTCCAATTACATAAACTTAAATTAAGAATCAGATGTTGTTTGAGTAATTTCTTGAACCACTTCAACTTGGGAAACATTATTTTGAAATAACAATACTCTTACTTCAGAAAATGTTTTGGCTACATGCCTCTGGATATGTATTATGCCCTTTTTTCAGCACTTATCCTTTCTTTCACGTTCTTATTGATTGCTTGAATTTGGTATGACGCCCTCTACTGGTCACAATGGGGAGTGAAGCATTTTGAAAAGACAAATTAGCAGCATTTATCAACATAACTAACGGACAGATGATATGGATAGGGCCAGCGCAGCGTTTCAGCGTACACCTTTGTGGGTAGTGTATATGGATTTTTAATAGCTTATATAGAGTCAAAACTGAGAACTAGTATTTAAAGGTGCTAATATAAACGATATATTTTTAAAATCTACTTTTGGTCACCTTTGATTAGATATTTCACATAGTACGATTAAGCTTTTAGGGTTGTCAAACGTATCGAAAATCAGATATTAATCGATGCTAAAACTAGTAGATACTCTTTAAAGTAAGTATCGATACTAAAAAAGTTGCATCGGGTTTTGACAGGAATGAACCTTTCCTGAATCGCTTTAGAATGATCTTGGGCTGTATCAAAACAAATATAAGACCACATAGACTAGTACACGCCCATGGAACCTACCTGGATGACTGAGGGATTACACAGATATAAGACTAGATGGGAATATAAAAGAAAGTACGATGATTTAATGTTACAATATTACATACAAAAAAAACCAAAAAAAAAACACCAAGAGATGGCACAACGTCTGCTGAGGTGTAAAGCAGTTTGAATCAGGTTATAATCAATAGCTTCTAGTATTGAAAGTAGAGCATTTCAAGTGCTTTAAACAGATCAGTCAGAAAACAGGTGGGCACTTCTTGGACTACCACCTAATGACATCACGCAGTGCAACCAACCATTTTTTCAGAGTTCAGTAGAATGAAACATCCACAGACGAAACAAAACCACAACTCTAGACATGTTTGGGGTGCGCGAACAGCACTACAACAAGGCTAACAGCTCATAATAATCAGTTTAGCATAATGGAAGACCTTTTAAACCTGTGTGAATGGAACAAAAAACTAATCCTGCTATATTTTTCAGATACTCGCAACAATCTTACAAAGCTTAACAACGCAGAGTTAGCGTAACAACATGTATCTAGCCTCTCTGCAAAGCTCCACTGCCCCGAACATGACCTTTCATTGTGGGATCCTTTTAAACAGACCTGGAAATATTCAACGGGACGAGGATTTATTACTGCACCAACCTGCTATTAGTTTGGGATGCGCGCGGAATGAGGTATTAGAGCCATTGTCCTCTCCGCAAATGATTTCCATAAACTAGATTGGGGCTTGATTGTATTGCGAGGGCGGGGAGGAGGGTTGTGAGGGGGGGGGGGGGGGGGGTTGGGGCAGGCGTCGGTGTTGTAAATATGATTGTTTTTGTAGCGATCATGCTTGGATGGGTTGCAGGATTAAGGTATTGGACATGCTAGCTAGCGGGAGGGGAGGGAGGGTCGGTGTTGCTGTTGATAATCCCACTGTTAGCCAATGACCCGTTTACTTTCTAGATCAGTGGGCCCCCCGTTAGTTGTCTGGTGTGAGAGAGAAGCACATAAAATTGAGATGGGTAACAAGCATGACATGCGATTTAAAGGGGACATATTTTGCAATTCAACCTGATTTAGAAAAACGTGTTATAAATGTGATTGAAGCGTGTTTGAGTAATCCTGCGTTGTCCTGCATCTGGGACTTGAGCGTGCAGAAAATGCGCTTTCACCTAACCCCTATCCCTGCCCACATCCCTAAACTTAGTTGCAATTCACAATATTCAGTCTCTAAGTTGTACATGCAGCAACCACGCTTCAGCATAAAAACACATAATGAAAATCCTTAATGAAAAACTGTAATTAATTTAAATTGCTATTAAAAATGTCAAAGGCAGTTAAGAGATGAACTGAGGGACCGGGACGGCTCATATGGTAAAAGCAGATCAGATAAATAAACAGGACTAAAACGGTTAAGAGCTTTATAAACCAATAAAAGCACTTAAAATCCATCCTGAAGCTCACGGGAAGCCAGAAATAGACAGAAATATGTCCCCTACACATCTTTAAATAGACAGTTTGTCATTTGAGATCTAATTAGAAATGTTGTTGAATGAGAACCACGTGGAAAGAACTGTCCGTGACTATCTCTTTGTCGTGGTTTAACCTAAAGGTAAGAAAAGGGACTAAATTTGAGGGGGATGATAGTTTTTTCTAGGATTCAAAATTGGGTGGATGTCCTTTAAGTAGAAAACAACCAGGAAGTAAGCAGGTGCTAGGAATTGTAAGTTTGTAATGTGTTATGAAAGAGGATTGTAAATTGTTTTAAATGGACTAGTGCTGTTCTCCCAGCTTACTTTGTAGAGCGTTTGTCCACTGATCCAAAGGTTGGCAGTTCAAATCTCACTCTTGACATAAACACCATTGACCCACAGATGAATGCGGTCATTGTGTCCTTGGGCATTTAACCCACCTCTCCCTCAGTGTTTGTGGACACTGGTGTATGAATGGGTGAGTGGTTCCTTGATGTTAAAGTGATTTGAGTGCCTTGAAAGTGGAAAAGCGCTGTATAAAAATGTGACCATTTACTGTTCTGTTTTTCATGTTTACTGTAAAAACAACTCCATAAACAATGTTATGTTTAATACTAATTTGTTAAGCTGTTATATTTGTTCTACTTTCCAGACAAAAGAAGTAGCATAAAAATGAAACTGTGCTTAGTATTCTGGCATTGTTATGAAAAGGTCTTGAAAGGTTCAATTCCCAGTCCACCTAGGGCCCCTCTGTGTGGTGTTATTATGTGCCCATGTTTCCCCTTGGGCTGCGGGATTAATTGCAATCAAATGAAAATTTCTTGGTTGAATGGTCACAATTAGCAAATGGCAAAGGCTACAGTTAATTACGTAAGATAATGTCTCCTGCAAGCAACAAAATACCTCCTTAAGGTTCGCTGTAAGATTCTGTCCAATGCTCAACCCACAAGCCGCTGCTCCCACACGACAATCCTCCATAAATATACAAAACATGTACACGACAAACCTGATGCAAATGTGCAGTAGTTTCATTAGCAGAATGCACAGTGATGTGATAGCGCTCTGAAGGGGGAGTGACTTAGAACGTAGAGCAAAAGGAGGGCGTCAAAAATGAAAGTGAAACTTATAAAACATGTTAATGTGTTTTTTTTCTTCCCAATTATAGCATTTTTAAAACAATGAAAGGTAACATGGTGATCTAAATATAGTATGTGTTAGCAGTTAACATCCTGTAGAAGTAAATCTTTAAACATCTACAAACACGTTCTGAAATGTGTGAGATTCTTGTATTGGTTTGGCAGTTCATATTTCAGTCTTATTTCAAATGTCAATGTAAACTTGGATTGTAGGTGTAGTATCTGTGGTAAATATTTGTCATTATCAGTTTTAGTACAGTTAAGTGGTAGTTTAAGGAAAAAAGTAGAAGTACAAAAATGTGTACAGGAAATATAGTGGTTAGTTCCAAAAAACTTGTCCTCAACATCAAAAATACCATCCAAAATGCAAGAACGTTTTATGCTCAAGTAACACATTTTTAAACCTTCACTTAACAAACAATATCATTTATTTGTATTAGTCTAATCATAGCTATTGTCAAATGTAGACAAGTTTTGGCACTTGGTAACATGATAGTTGCTAGGTAACAGTTATAGAAATACCTTTGTGATATAATTATGCTGCCTGTGTCCAAACATGAAGTAAAACTGTCAACTTCACCAAAACAAAACAAAAAATAAAAAGAAACACTAGAAAAAAACGAAGGTAAGATTTTTAGTCAAACGTGTCTTCTCTCAGTTCTTCTCTCAAATGGAAAACACTCTGTTCCACCTTGTGATGTCATCTGCTAATACAAGAAGTGCTCCACTGTGTTTTTAAACTCCATACAATTTCACTGGAATCATTTGGATATTTTCAGCCCTTGAATTGCCAATCTCTCCTGAACTAATTTTAAACGGTAGCTGTCAATTTGAAAACTACCATTTCATGACATCACAAGGTGGAACCAAGTATTTTGAGCTTTGGACATGTAAACAGACTAATAATAAAGTGTTACTCAAACATGTGAATGAAACAAAACAGCTCCAGGTATGTTTTTGATGAGGTAAAAACATTCTAACATGGCTTAAAGCTCATGAGTCAATTTTGTGTAATATAGGACCTTTAAAGAAGAACATGATAAGAAGAACAGAAACTTAATCTCCTTTTTAAATTTCTCTTGTTTATTTATTCTAAGCTGGATAAATATTTTCCAATTTCTTCTTTTCAAAACAAAGTGTTTATGTTCCTATAGCGACGCCTGTCCCCTTGGCAGAGAAACACAATTTAGCACAGCACAGCGTGAAATGAATCAGACAAGGCATGCTTCCAACTAGCATCCAAGACAGATATGAACAATATTGATCCGTGGCAGGGTGTGAAACTGCGCTAGCATGCTCTGCTCATTTAGTGCAGCATTTATTGGTGGATTGGCGCGACATTTCTGCTTAGGGTGTGGAAGGGTTAGAAGGTTCAGTGAAAGATTGTAACTAACTGGTAGCAAAAAAAAAAAAAAAACTTAAAAGGTTAGACAACCACTTACACTCGCAATCCAATCCAAATTGCAATTTAAATGGACAATTTAGCAAATTGCAAAGATTGCAGTTTTTGAAGCACCATCATTTCCTCCACAAACAATAAAACATCTTATTCTGTGTAAAACTAGCAATGCTAGACTGTTTGTCCTGTCGCTTAGACCTGTCCAAACATGTTCTGTAGGGCTGTAGTCTAATGAAGAAATTTGTGGTTAACAAAACTATTACATATCTCTATGTACCTGACCCTAATTGCATTCCTCAGTCTACACCTGCACAGGAGTTCATGCCAAAACTATTATGGTAAATGGTCACATTTTTATATAGTGCTTTTCAACCCTCAAGGCACTTAAAACACTTTACATCTAGAAACCACTCACCCATTCACACACACATTCATACACCAGTGTACACAGACACTGGGGGCGAGGTGGGCTAAGTGTCATGACCAAGGACACAAGGACAACACTTATCTGTGGAAGCTGTGGGTCAATGGATCTGAAAAAAGTCACATTCATAGAACAGGAATGAACCAATGATATTTAAGTCGAGAGCGGGATTTGAATCACCATCCTTCAGATCAGTGGACACTCTACCAATTGAGCTACTGGTGCAAAAATGTACTAGGAAATGTACTTATGTACAGATTCAACTTGTGAATCATGACTTTAATCTGCTTTTTTATAAATACCAAGAAAGACCAAATCTTCAACAAACTCTCTCACTCATTAACTTCTCTTTTTTGCTGTTGTCCCATATAAATCCCTATAATCTAAATGAAATTATTTGTCAAGTAATGCAAATTTTGGTCAACCGAGACACCATTGACTGAAGGCCTTTAACCCTAGTATTCTGAAATTTGAATATTGTTTTCATGCATATTTCAGTCGTTTAATCAAATCTTCTGAATGCCTTTAAAATGTCAACTTGGAACAGAATCCCATTATTAAAACATAAATCACAGGGCTAACAGAAAAATCACAAATTCTTCAACCCTCATCGGTGCAACTAAGAGTGTAGAAGGGCTGGATGGTTCAACTAAAGATCACAACTAACTGGCAAAAGAAAAAAAAAAAAACAGTGAAAAGGTCAGACAACCGCTGACACCCGTTTTCCCCGGGCCGCAGATGGCGTGCCGGGTAGAATATTTTAGGGTTACTTCGGACGGAGGGAGGATGGGGGGGAGGGGTGGCAGGAATGTGGCTGTGGGAAGGGAGGCGAGGGAGGTCGGAGAGGGGGTGCATTTGTAGAAAGTGCGCCAGCAAGTTAGCGTTGGGGAGGTATCGGGGTTATTATGGAGGTTAAGAGGATTTAGAACAAGGGGGTGATGGAGAAGTTGGTGCTTTCAGACAATGTAAGAAGAGAAAGGGGGTTGCCATCTGTTGCTTAGGTTGGTTTCGAGGTGGGTCATTGGACGTGAGGCAATGACATATTATTGGGGATTTGGTTATAATGTCAAAGATTGTACAATTCGTACTCATGTTCACGTAAAATGTACTTTTAGAGCTTCTTACCATGTTGTAACTTTGTTCCTGGAGTTGTATTTTCTTCATCAAACACTTACAGTCTTAAAAATGAAAAACAGAAGTAGTTCATTTTAAACAGTTTGCAGTGGTCCAAAGCTATTCCTCACTTACCTTATGCATTCCGAGCATCCAAATGTTTTTGTTGTGTGGGAGCGTGGATGACGTAGGCTTGTGGGCTGAGCATTGGACAGAATCTCACAGCTAACTGTAAAGAGGGTACGAATAGAGCTCAGGAGAGATAGCTAAATCACTGAAACATGCATGGATGACATCTAAAGCCCCCTTCAGGCATGTTTTTGATGAGCGAACATTATAACATGGCATCGCATCAGGTTTGTGAAGTTGTAGTGTATTGTTTTGTATCGTGCTTTTGTAGATTTATTAAAAATGTCTATGTGGTTATGTAGGGTTGTGGGCGGAGCCTTGTACAAGAGGCGTGGGATCATACAGCTAACCATAAAGAGGGTTCGAATAGGGCCCAGGAGAAATCAGTAAATCATCATTTTAAGTCCCCTTCAGGCATGTTTTTGATGAGGGAACATTATAACATGGGAGAAAGCTCAAAAAATGCATCATAGCTCCTCCTTAACGTTATAAACCATCACTGTTCTAATCTAAGTTTTTGTTTGTCATTGTTCATGCCCATTACTGCCAGCAGAGAGACACACCAGACATGCCAGTAACCTCAAAAATAGTGGTTTATATGTCCACTTCAAGTTTCTTATTTGTTGAGAAATGGTAGCGACTACATACGCTATAAATCTCCATCTCCAGGCCCCATTTCTGTGCAGTCAAAATGAAAAACTCTGCCTGAACACCTTTTCATCACAATATTTTCAAATATGTGACAAAAATTATTGCACTCACCATGTTAGGATATTTTTAGCTAGCATGGTGTGTAACTCACTCAAAGCAAACGTAAGCTAATAAACGTAGCGTACTACATTTCTATGGGGTTTTAACTGAACATATTTAGATCACCATATTACCTTTTATTGTTTTGAAATTGCTATATTCCCCAAGAACAACATATCCACATGTTTGTTTAGTTTCTGTTTTGTTTATTGACGCTGAGTCTTCCCTCCCTTTGCTCTCCACGCTAAGTCACTCCCCCCTCAGAGCGCTATCACAGCACAATCAGTGTACGTCCCACTAATGAAACTACTGCACATCTCATCAGGTTTGTGAAGTTGTAGTGTATTGTTTTGTGTCACGATTTTGTATATTTATAAAAAATCATCTGCAGAGAGCTTCCAGGTTTCATTCGCTTGTGGGTAGAGCGTGGGATTATACATTTAACTGCAAAGAGGGTTCGAATAGGGCCAGGGAGAGATCGTAATATTACTCTAATACGCTGCTTCGTAATTATATGTCCAATAATGAGCTCATGATCATTTCTATAAGCTGTGAGCGTCTATCATTTTACCTTAGCTTAATACGTGGTCAGTTGCACTCCAAAGTGTGATCTGTTCTGGTTTATGTGAGGACATGAACTTGTGTTATCGGCGGCTGCTCTTGATGTCGTGTCAGACTGTGCTAACAAATGCATTAATATTAATCAATAGTGCACACTGCGGTAACATTACATTGGGGACATTAGTTTGTTGAAATGCAATGCTCTCTCTTTGATCACACAAATTCTGCTCACCGTCACTGAGAAATAAATGCTGGCAAACAGGATGTACTAAACAGCGTATAGACCGGTTAACGATTATTTGATTAATAAATTAGTTGAGTGTTGTTTACGGGTTAGGCAAAAGGCGGACTGGAGCACCCGCCGGACATACTGAAATCATGCAAACTCAGAAAAGCTCCATAAAATCTGCAAATAGAACCTGCAGCCTTCTTGTTGAGAGCCAAAGTGAGAACCAGACTTCACTTGTGTGGTCCAATTGTGAATTTTGAACATTGAAACACTTAAATTTCATAGTTTCTAGAAAAATCAATGATGAACACCTTCTTATTAAATACTTTTCTTTATAACGTGCACAAAAGTACTAGTAGTAATATTACACAAAAGCTTGCATATACGCTTTTTCACCAAATTCACAAAAGTTGAATTCTTCTTATGCATCATTTCTAGTGTGTGCTGGTCTCCATAGAGTTTTATAAGTTTGAATGCCATATTTTTGGAACATTCCTTTCAAAAGCGGTGACGTGGCCATGGAGGCATAACCTTTAAGTGCAATTGTGCTGGAATACTATCCCTAGTTATGACCATTTTCAACTCATATATTCATTTAAGCCCAACCACCTTACATTTTAAAAGCCAATAAAAGCCATTTCATGACTTTGCATAGTATTATACCTATCACACATATCTATCTGAAGTGGCAGTTTATCATATAGACGACATACTGCATTTTTCAGCACACTCTGGCACCGCTTATCAAATCAATAGCCACCCCAAACCAATCCCTCTCCCTCCTGCCTACTCGCCACCCACCAAACGAGATCAGTTTCACTCAATTCCACTTCACCCTTCCCACAAATGCATAAGGAGGAGGTGGGGGGGTGGTGGAGTGGGTCACAGCCATATCACCAGAGCAGACGGGGGTGACAAGTCCAGCCGGGACAGCTGGACGCGTGTCTGCAGCGATAGGCGGAGGGGGTGGGGGCGGTGGGGGTATGTGGCTGAGTGGTATAGACGGGACCTTGGCATTTGTGGGAGGGCAGAAGGTGCTGACTTTGCATCCGCAGCGCTCTGGTTCTCCGTGGAGGGGGAGAGGGGGTCCGTGGTGAAGCCAAGTTATGATGTGGTCATACCATGTTACTATTGATCAGACTGCGGAAGGATGACCGGCATGCACAGACACTTTCTAAGACTGCATTTTAAGGAACGTCATGAACTATATAAATCTATCCTTAAATTTTGTCATGGTACTAGAGATTTCGAAGGGTCTAAGCTTTATCATTTGAGATTTTATGTTACAGCTAAGTAGGTTTGTCAGTAACACTTTATAATAACTTTACTATTTACAATCTTAAAGCTGCCATCCCGAACTTTTATTTCAGCAGTAGATGGCCGATGCGAAAGAAACCTTTTCCAACTGCCCCCTCCACTCACCTGGCCTTTGTTCAGGCTCAGCTCTCTGATCTTCTGTCAAGCCAAACCTGGCACACTGTCAGACAGAAGTAATATAGATAGCATCTAGTGGTGATATGTGAGAATACAACCGGGCAGAGTCGGCCAGTCTAATTACAGATGGTATCTTTAATCAAGCATGAAGAATTGCATAATTTCTTAAAGGACAAACGGTATATCAAGAAAGACTCGGAATTAGTAACTACATAGCCTGATCCATTCTTAATAATTAATTTGTTAACTATGAACTGCATTAATTTGAACCAATAGTGCACACTGCAGAAACATTACACTGGGGACATTTGTTAAAATGCTTTCTCTTTGATCATACAAATTCTGCTCAACTTAAGCCTTTAAGGACTGAGTACAGCTCGCCTAGACTTTTATTCTTTTTTTAGCCATAAAAATCATGTTAAAGGAAGAATGTACTGCATTTTTTCCACATAACTACCTCCATTTTACATATCCTTTGACACATCTGATTGGTCATCTTCGAGGGACAACGTAAGCACATTACTGTAATGACAGTAAAATATTTAAAGAGCCCCGTGCCTCTGCTTTGAGATGCCGTTTGAATTTACATAAGAACACAATTGGTTGCGGAGTTATGGTAATGGAAAGTCTGCAACCGCGCTCTATCGGTGATGACAGCATCTGCCACAATAGGGTTAACTGTGATGTGACAGCTAGCATGCCTTTTTCATGTTTTATTGTGGCTAATTGTAGTTCTTAGAAACATTACCTGTTTGTCATTATGAAAGTTGAAATACTAAATGAATGTGGATTGTTGCTGCACATTTTCTAAAAAGGTCACAGTATCATCCTACTTATTGTCTACAAATGTCCTAACATGTTTTCATTTCACTCATCATGGTCATATTTGAAACGAATAACACCAAAACATTGTTATATAGCCTTTATGTAAGCTGCACTGGGGCTAAGGATCATTCCTTATATAGTTCATAAGTGGAAAATGACACATACTGTGTTACTAATGATCTGACTGTGGAGGG
Organism: Periophthalmus magnuspinnatus; assembly: GCF_009829125.3. Taxonomy (NCBI): domain Eukaryota; kingdom Metazoa; phylum Chordata; class Actinopteri; order Gobiiformes; family Gobiidae; genus Periophthalmus; species Periophthalmus magnuspinnatus. The sequence continues at coordinate 23,226,006 of NC_047126.1, forward strand.
AGTGTTAAATAAGAGTACTTTGTTCATGTTCACTGCAATGGAGAAAAGTACCATGGTCTATATTGTTCTGGACAGAATGACAAAAGAGGGTAAGTTGTCACACTATTTTACTTATGATCTGACTGCAGAGGATTAACATGCACAGTACAACACTTTCTGAGACTAGTGGAATTATACTTAGATTTAAAAAAACTTGGACTAAAATGATATTTGATAATGTCATGATAATTACTACATCAACTTGAACGATATTTTTTGGTGTCAGTATTTATCGTGAGTACTTTTTTGTTGCAGTACTGGGAAATTTTTGGATATTTTTTGACTATATGATAAGACTTAAGGTGTAAAAGATTAAATTGATAACTTTAACTCATTACAGATGCAGACTAAGTACAAGCAAAGAATCATGCTTATAGTAGTTCTGAAGAGTATCTCTGAAGAGTTGAGGTAAGTGGATAACTTGCATAGTTAAACACTCGAAGATGAATGAAATGGTTATAGTCAAAAGTGAGTGTTGCAAAACTTCTTCACGTTGGCTACAGTCGAGCACCTCTAGTTGGCTTAAGTGGAGCAAAGAATCATGGTCTATGTAGTTCTGAACTTTGTGTTACTAATGAGCTATAAGAATGCTGTGTTGGAATTTCATAGCTCCTTTGAAGACACCCATAGTGCTTTCCATACTTTCATTTTCTTCTGCTTATCTGGGGCTGAGTTGTGGGGGCAGCAGTCCAAGCAGGGACTCCCAGACTTCCCTCCACCCAGACACTTCCTCCAGCTCCTCCAGTGAGACCCCAAAGCGTTCCCAGGCCGGCCAAGAGACAGTTCCAGGGGCCGCCTCATAGTGCTTTACAGTGCATTATTCTTTCCCTCCATCCTGTGTGCTGGTAAGTTAGTATTTCAGCCACAGCTACCCTGGGGCAGACAAAAGGGAGGCTGGTAATCTGCACCACCGTCCCTTCCAACACCTTGAACACTCACGCAGACACCACATTCACACTCGGAACAACACTTTGCACTAGAGCCTGGTCTTCCCAGTGGTCTACCATCCCAAGTACTAACCAGGCACAGTCTTGCTTCCAAGATCTGCACATTGCCAGTCAGGTATGGTCAATGGGTGATTATTTGAGTGCGGAGGGCTGACACGGGGAAATTATTGTTGTCAAACTTAAGAGAAAATTAAGACAGAAAAAGCGATGCATAACATAATACATTTTTTCATACTGGCTGCACTGGAGCCAAGGATCGTGGAATTAAGAGTACTTTGTTCGTACATTTGTGGCAATGGAGAAAATTAGCACGGTCTATAGAGTTCTGGACAGGATGACAAAGAGGGCAAGTTGTCACACTGTGTTACTAATGACCTGACTGCAGAGTACTGAATAACATGCACAGTACGACACTTTCTCAGACTCATGGATTTATAATTACATTTCAAAAGAATGGGACTAAAATAGTGTCTAGTAAGAGTACAGTGTTCATGTAGGTCCATGTAGCTTTGAAGAGTTGAGATAAGTGACTGTTGTACTGTTCAACACTTCTGTAACAGTGAAATTATTATTATTATTGCCTTATTTCAAAGCATAGAGCAAAGGATCATGGTCGTTGTAGTTCTGGGAAGTTATGATGTCATACCGTGTTACAATTATCTAACTGCGGATGATTGACAGCTGTAGCGAAAGAATTGCTTTCACATTTCCGATGAATGATAGCAATTTCTTCATGTTGCCTGCACCAGAAGTAAAGGATCATGGTCTATGTAGTTCAGGGGTTACAATATCATACCATGTTACAATTTATCTGACTGTGGATGGTTGACAGACACATTGAAATTGTTTTAATAAAAAGACAGAAAAAGTGATTTCTTCACGTTAGCTACGCTGGAGAAAAGGATCATGGTCAATGTATTCTCGGGAATGAGTGCAAGTTGTCATACAGTGTTACCATGGATCATGCTGCAGTGTCGCCAACTGACATGTACAGCGCCACACATTGCGAAACTAAAACGCAATGGAGATTAATGTACTAGCAAATCGCATTAGGTTGAGTTACACACTATTATGCCCACAGGGAAATTATTTTGGTCATTGAGCTCATCCATCATATAGTAGTGCATGGTGACAGAGTGGTTAGCACTAATACTTCTCCTACCTCTGCATGATGAGAAAAGAGACCTGAATTAACTAGTGATGTCCAATACCGATCTTTTAAAGGGGGCTATTATGCAAAATACTTTAAATTTTAGCTTTCTACCATGTTATAATGTTGTTTCCTCATCAAAAACGTGCCTGAAGAGGTTTAGATCTCACCCATGCATGTTCCGGGAAATTAGCAATCTCTCCCAGGTGCTATTTGAACCCTGTTTACAGTTAGCAGTACAATCCTGTCCAAGACTCAGCCCACAAACCTATGTCATCCATGCTCCCACACGACAATTCTCCATAAATATACAAAAGCATGATACAAAACAGTACACAGCAACCTGACAAACCTGATGTGATGTGCAGCAGTTTTGTTAGTGAGATGCACGCTGATTGCATTGTGATCATAGACTGTATATATAAATGGACATACTATAGCTACCGTGTTAGCCTCCACATTCCAAACAGGAAGTGAGTATAGGCGCAAAGTGGTTCTTTCAAGCTTTGGTTACAATTCACATTCTATTGACAAACCATGGCCCCTCTCTCTGTGAGCCTTGTCATTTTGGTCTTAAAATGTTCATATTAACATCTACATGATCCTTGTGGGTTTTTTTTTTCGTTGTATAGTCCTTAAATCAAGATATGGACATTAATAACAGACCAATCCAGAGCCTTCTTTCCCTGAGGTCGCTAGCGTTAGCAACAGGTTGATTGACAGCCTTGTTGCTAAGCACCTGCCCCTTGCAAAACCACCAGTGCAGAAGTGCAGTGCAGAAGGGGCGTGTAACTTAACCCATCTTTCTCCTGATTTGCTCTGTGGTTTCATGCTCAGATTTCCAAATATGGTCTCTGGTTGCAGATTAGCCGCTTTAACAGCTAGCCTCGATGAGCTTCATTTAGTTGCAACTGCACGCTCTGGGTGAAGTCACACTCCCTTACTCCACTTCTATTATACAGTCTATGGTTGTGATAGCATTCTGAAGGGGGAGTGCGGACAGCAGAGAGAGGGGAGTCTCAGAGCATCATAATGAAAGTGAAACTTAACATGTTAATACGTTGTTTTGGGTGAATATAGCACAACTTTAACAATAACAACATGGTGATCTACATATGTTTTGTGTTAGCAGTTAATACCCAATAAAAGTAAAATACCTCCTCTTTTAGGGCTGGGCAAAAAAAACTAAAAAACAATTAAATTGATTAATTGAATTTGAAGTTCAAATCAGTTTGTTTGGAAGAAAATCTATTTTTATTTCCCTGACTTTTGTCCATTGGAAATTGCACTGAAAATGCAAGAAAGCCTGCTCCCAGCGCTGACTGCTTTGAAATCAGTGATGTCAAATTAAATGTTAGGGGGGCATGTTTATGCAACAGTTTGTTTTATCTCATTCATAAAAGATCTCCCCACTGGCCAATGGGTTAAACATGATCACTGAATACAATCTGTTCAGTTTTTATCATTTCCTGTATTTTGCAAAACATTTTTAGTGGAGAGAGATTTTTTCTCATTTTAGAGAAAAAAATCAACAATTTTATTTTCAGGCAAAGTGTTTGACTATGCTGATACAAATCTTCAATCTGATACCTAATTGACATTTTAACACCAGTTTAAGCAGTTCATGCGCCTTTATATATAACACTGAGTATGTTCATTTTGAATTTAATTAAACATCTTTCTTTACAAAATTTAGAATACAAGTCTGCATTTTCAAAGAAAGACCAAACCAAGAGTGATGTGGTAGAATGAAAACATGACTTTCAATCTCATCAAAAACATGCCTGAAGTGGTTTTATATGTCATCCATGCTTGTTTGAGTAATCTCTCCTGGACCCTATTTGAACCCTCCTTATGGTTAGCAGTACGATCCTGTACAAGGCTCAGCCCACAAGCCTACATCACTCATGCTCCTATGCTGCAGTGTATGAATATACAAAAGCATGATACAAAACAATACACTGCAACTTGACAAGCCTGATGCGATTTGCAGTAGTTTTTAGAGGGATGCACGTTGATTGTGTTGTGATAGGGCTCTGAAGGGGGGGCTCTGGGCACCAAAAACAAAACTCAAACTAATTAAACATTTTTATGTTTTCTGTGAATATAGAATTTTCAAAACAATAAAAGGTAACATGATGATGGCAAAAGACAAAGTTTAAATCTTTCAACTGGACCAATCATTGTAGGAGTGAAGACGTTTTGCTGCTCATCCAAGTTGCTTCTTCAGTTCTGGTCAGATTGCTGGTGGACACTACCGTATATCTATCTCTAGGGAAGAACTGACTACACTGAAACTGTAAAAAGCTATTGTCTCCATTTTCAGCCTTAACAACCCCATTCAACCCTTAATTGCCCTCCTATTGTTCTCTTTTTTTCTTTTTGTTGGCTTTGAGTCTGAGGATGGAATCTGATCTGTGAGAGATCATGTCTAAGGCCCCCATTCCTGTTCAAGGAAGGATTGTCCTTCCTAACAACAATAGCTTCTTTAACTCCCCCTTCAAACCATTTATTTTCTCTTCTTTCTTTCTGAACTTCACTATCTTCAAAGGAGTGGCTTTGAGATGGAGATGCACAGCAGACTGTGGTCCTGAGGAGCTCTTTCAACAGTGTTGGTACATCCTCTTATGGAGTGTCTGTTTAGTTTCTTTAATGTAACGCTCACTGGTTTTGTCCTTTGGGTGAACCAGTTTCTGTTCTGAACCTCATACAGTCTGAAAATTCTCTGAACTTTTTTTTTTCATGGTGATCTAAATATGTTAATCGTTATTACTTTATAGAAGTGTAATACTAATCCGATACTTATCCGATACTTATTATATTAATTTTCCATTTCAGTCTATCTCTCAGTCTTTACATTTCAGTCTTTCTCTTAACCACTTCTTCAGCGATAATGATACAATGATAATCCATGCCTCTACAAGGTGACACAAAAGCGTTTTAAAGAGTCTTTCTAGCATGTAAAGAGTTAAACCATCCCAGCCTGACTCTAGGTGGTGAATTGCCAATGAGTGAGTTCCATGCCTGCTGGTGTGTGCATAGGGCAGCTTGGCGGGGGACGGCGCATTGGCAGTGTGGCTTATTGATTCGATAAATGGTGCCAAGCGGCCTGTTCGGAGCTGCACATTTTCCAGGTTCTGACCCCACAATCCCAGACGCTTAATACTTTTTATTTTATCCCCAAAAAGGACGCAATTCTTTTTAAGAGGCTGAGTCCGCTGATCCTTTTGGGTCTTCCCTCCCTCTTCTCCTCCCTTTCCTCCTCCTCTTCCTCTTCACCGCCCTCGCTCAATCGATGCCCACACCCCTGCTCATAAATACGGAGCTTTAGATGAGCCAAGTCTGGCCTGGTCCGCGAGCACATTTAAATAAGCCCATTGATCTTTCATTTTGGACTTAACGTGACGGGAGCATTTTACTGTCTGCCTGCCCACCTCCCCCTGCTCCTGTCTTGCTTCATAACTCCTTGCAGGCTTTTGTTTGCACTCGTGTATAAATGGCGTTTTAAAGGGTTTTATCGAATGAAAGCACAGTGGATTATGCCAAAGTTCTGTTCAGCTGGAGGAGACTTAAACAGATAGAGACAATTTAAGGTCCAGTATTCTGCTAAATTGTCTTTTTGAGTTTTAAATCATGCTGATGACTGTTGTTCTCAAGCCAGAACTTATCTACATCAGTGTTTTGTTGCATAGCTTACATAGTCTGTGATATACTGGTTTACTGATATATGGGGCCTTTATTTGCACTTTTTATCTTCTGGAGATCACCTTAAACCAACAGCATAGGAGAGTATTTGAGTTGAGCAGACTAATAGCTTAAGAAAGACATAAAGCTTTATTTTACTTTAGTGCAATCAAGTACAGGTAGGGCTGTCCAAGTGTGGAAAATCAGACACTAATAGATACTTATTTGAGCAAATATTGGTACTAAAAAAGTCACATTCACAGGACAGAAATGAACCTTTCCTGAATAGCTTTAAAGCCCATGGACCACTATGGGACCTACCTGGACAACAGATGGATTACACAGATACAAGGCCACATGGGAATATAAAAGAAAGCACTACTATTTAATATTGAACATGGCATTTCCTTAGCTTATTGTGGTATCGGAAATCAGTATCAAATATCAAGTCTATTCCTTACTATCAAAATCAAGTTAGAAGTTTTAGTATTGTGACAACACTAGGTACATGGCCTTTTGAGACACGACTGAAATATGAACAGATAAACTAAACTATAAGTACAAAATGTCTGTAGAAAAACACAGGATTTTTGTTATAATTGCACATTTGGTAATGGCGGTAACTGAAAGTGTGATTTTGATTGGCTTGCAAGATATTCCACAGCTCTGTTCTGATAGATTTGTTTGGACAACAAGCATAGACTGGTAGTGGTGAGGAGGAAATGGATAGCCTTGGCAGATAGTTGGTTCTGCTGCTGCGGTGGAGATGGGACAAATGGCTGTAGCATATACCTTAAGGTTCATATGAAAGGTTTTCATGTTTTTCTAATTATGACTTTGTTTGGTGGGATAGTACCTGTGTTGAATACTTATCGTAGTTTTACATCAGGTAAGTGGCAGTTTGTAGGAAAAAAATAGGAGAAAAGAAGAAGAAAAATACAAGAAATAGCAGTGAGTTCTAAAATGGAATACCTTATACCTTATACTTATGTCATCAACAGTATAAATATGTATTCAACAAAATAACAGTGTTATTCATTTTTATGGGTCTAATAATAACTATTATGCAATTTAGACTGGTTTTGGCTCTTGTCAACATCATGGCTTACCCTGAAAATCATTTTTAGACAAATCTTATTTATTTTGTGTGTGTGAAATGAATACTCTAACCTGTAGATACGCACTTGAAATGCTTGGGAGAAGAAAGGTACAGCTATGCATTGGACTGAAAGTTGAACTGGCATATTTTAAAAGTTGGAACGAAGCACAGTTTGGAACATTGGCCACATGAAAAGTGATTGCAGATAATGCTAATATAAGTAGGTCTTGTCATTATTGCTAACCTTGCCGAGGGTAATTGCATTAAAATGGACTTCCCGTGCGACAGCTGCTCTGCGCCTCCCTCTGTCAAAAAGAATGGACCAATGTCACCGTGAGGAAGAAGAAAGGAGGACAGGTTTTACAGTTTTTCAAGAATTTTTCATAGGATTTGATTGAAAATGTGTTCCTGGCCTCACAACCTCCAGCTGTAACGAAAGTGAGGAGCAGGTGATGCAAAACATCAGATTTAAGGCTTCATTAAACTGACAGTTTAAAGGTGTGCTATGTAAGGTGTCTCGTGGAGGGGTCTGGCACCTGGCTGTTTCCATGGAGATGTTACTGCTTTGGTGGAATGTCCTGCAGTGTGGTATTAAACCAATCACTTTTGCATTTCTTCAATTACATGTGTATTACTGCAAAAAAAAAAAAAAAAAAACACACCGGAAAACATTACTCATTGCTGTGTTAGTAAACTCCACAGATCTGACCTGTAAGGCTGGTTGTCCTCATGGAGACCGATAAATACATTTCTGTTAGGGTTGTCAAATGTATCAGAAATCAGATACTAATTAATACTAAAACTGGTATCTGAATTAAATACTCCATTAAGCAGGTATTGATACTGAAAAGTCAAGAAATGAACTTTTCCTTAATAGTTTTAGAATGATCTTGAGCTGTATTAGAACAAGTATAAGACACATAGACTAATATACGCCCATGGACCACTACGGGACATACATGGACGCAGGCTTGGATGCAAAGGGCCACCTCATTTTAAAAGGCTTGTCCCTTAATCTTAGGCAGGTTAATTAATGACACTTGATGGAGGAGTATTGTCTTTGCATTTTGTTTTGGTCTAGACACACCACTCCCTGGACGACTGAACAATTACACCGATATAAAGCCACATGGTAATATAAAGGAAAGTACTTTATGATTTAATGTTGAAAATCACATTCTGTTGTCTAAATAAAGAGTGTTTTTAATTATTTTGGTATCATAATCGGTATCGAGTATCAAGTCTGTCCCTTAGTATCATAATCGAATTTGAAATTTTAACATCGTGACAGCACTAATCTCTCCAGAAAAGTAACACGGTACACCTTTTATTAATCAGTAATGATATAATATGTTTTGAGTTTAAGTGGCAACCATTTAAAGCAACAGTATGTAACATTCTGGAGGTGACAAACCTTACTTTGGAACATTCTCCATAGAGATAGATATGTTTTATGCCATACTGTGGAATATTATAGACAAGTGAACAACATTTCCATGGAAACGAGCAGGAGGAAGTCCTTCTACAGGCCACATACGAATCAAGAGTCAGGTTTGTGGAGATGCAAGTCAGCTCACAGTAAGGACACATGCTTTTCAGCACAACAACAACATAAAAAGAGCTAAGCAAGTCTTATTACGTACTTTGGCTTTAACACATGAAACCTAACAGATACAAAATGTCAAAAGTCGGAGTAGTGTAGCAGTATCAGCACCAGTAGTAGTAGCAGTAGTAGTAATATCAGCAGCACTAGTAATTGCAGTAGCAGTGCAGTACTAGCAGTACTTGCCATAGCAGTAGTAGTTATAGTAGTAGCAGCAGTAGTAGAGCAGTATCAACCCAAAAAAAATATTCTTACATGTTTTATTTGAAAGAATGCATCATATTCTCCCCACAGTTCTCATAGTGGCCTGTTGGGGGAGCTCTTCTCATGTGAAACCTAGGCCAGAGTGAACCTCAAGACCTTTGCATTTATCCCTCCTGACAACAGAAACATGTTTAGTTCTGACCAGGCCTGCTCTTCACTGCCCTCTGAATACAAAAGTGTATGTTTACATTCTTTCTTACCACGTATAATATATTATTTACAATATGAAGTTGTACCTTATCTACTCCTTTGAGCTGTATCAGAACAAGTATAAGACCAAATAGACTTCTATATGCTCATGGACCACTATGGAACGTACCTTTTGATAATATACAAAGTTCTGTATGATTTAATGTTGAAAATCACATTCTACTGTTGAAATAAAGAGTGTTTTATTATTGTGGTACTGGAATAGGTATTCAGTATCGAGTTTGTTCCTTAGTACTGAAATCAAGTTTGAAATTTTAGCATTGTGGCAACACTAACATTAAGTATATATATATATATATATATATATATATATATATGTGTGTGTGTGTATACATTTTTTGCCTCCAACTTATTATAATGGTGTGGTCATGTTAAATATATTTAGATTCAATATATTTGTGATTAAATTTAGTGCCACTACAAATGCCCCAGTTTTTAGGCAAGGCAAGTTTATTTGTACAGCACAATTAGTACACAAAGTAATTCAAAGTGCTTTACAGAATAAGAAGGACATTAAAATCACACAAATCAAAACATAAATAATCACAAATAATCATCATAAAATTAACATTAAAAGAGAAGAGTGCAGAATAAAAACCTTTCAGTCATGTGCACAGCTAAACAGAACCGTTTTGAGCCTGGATTTAAACATTGTCAAAGTAGAGGCCTGTGTCACATCTTCAGGAAGACTGTTCCAGGTTTTAGCTGCATAAAACTGAAATGCTGTTTCCCCATGTTTAGTCCTGACTCTGGGCACCAGCAGGAGGCCGGTCCCTGAAGTCCTCAGAGTGTGAGATGGTTCATATGGCTCTAACATGTCAGAGATGTACTTTGGTGATAGGCCATGGAGAGACTTGTTCACAAGCAGAGCTGCTTTAAAGTCTCTTGTTTTACAGCTGTTTTACTATTAATTGTTATTTTTGTTAGATTGATGTAAAATATAGTTGTGATCTGTTGTTAAGTCTCTTATGCTCCGAGTGAGTGACAGGTATTTTTAATCACAGTGAAGTGTGGACTTTCAGGGGAATTTTTTTCAATTTGTTTTTAATGGTGAATGTCCGGAGATCTGGTCGTCAAGGTCCCCGCCTTCGACTGCCGCCCAGATCTCTCTGCACCCGCCCCTCATGGCTCCTCGCGCAGGTGGTGAGTCCACGGGAGGACGGCCCCACGTCGTTCCTTCGGGCTGTGGGGAAAGGCCCGGCCACCAGGCGCTCGCTGCCGAGCACCCACCCCAGGCCTGGCTCCAGGGTGGGGCCCCGGTAACGCCAGTCCGGGCGACGTAAACGGCCTTGTTGGATTGCTCTTGATGATGGGCTTCTGGCTGGGATGAGAATCAGCTCCTCCAAATCCGAGGCCATGGTTCTGGACCGGAAAAATGTGGTTTGCCCTCTCCGGGTGGGTGGTGAGTCTCTGCCCCAAGTGGAGGAGTTCAAGTATCTCGGGGTCTTGTTCACAAGTGAGGGAAGGATGGAGCGTGAGATTGACAGGCGGATCGGTGCAGCGTCTGCAGTGATGCGGTCGCTGTATCGGTCCGTTGTGGTAAAGAAGGAGCTGAGCCCAAAGGCAAAGCTCCCGATTTACCGGTCAATCTACGTTCCTACCCTCACCTATGGTCATGAGCTCTGGGTAATGACCGAAAGGACAAGGTCGCGGATACAAGCGGCTGAAATGAGTTTCCTCCGCAGAGTGGCCGGGCGCACCCTTAGGGATAGGGTGAGGAGCTCGGTCACACTGGAGGAGCTCGGAGTAGAGCCGCTGCTCCTACACATCGAGAAGAACCAGCTGAGGTGGCTCGGGCATCTGCTCAGGATGCCTCCTGGACACCTCCCTAGGGAGGTATTCTGGGCATGTCCCACTGGGAGGAGGCCCCGGGGAAGACCCAGGACACGCTGGAGGGACTATCTCTCTCGGCTGGCCTGGGAACGCCTTGGGGTCCCACCGGAGGAGCTGGAGGACGTGTCCGGGGTGAGGGAAGTCTGGGAGTCCCTGCTTAGACTGCTGCCCCCGCGACCCGGCCCCGGATAAGCGGAAGAAAATGGATGGATGGATGGTGAATCAAAAGACTATAAAAATACTAATACACTATAAAAAATATGTCTGTCTGATCCATAGTAAAAGTCAAAGTTAAATCTGTCAACTGGACAAAACGTTGTAGGAGTGAAAATGTTTCACTGCTCATCCAAGCCGCTTCTTCAGTTCTGGTCAGATTTCTGGTGGACGCTGCCGTCTATCTATCTGAAGGGAGGAAACTGATACTGTAAACAGTTCAACCTTAATGGCCTCCATTCAACGTTCAATGGCCCTGGTGAGTCTCTCCATTGTTCTATTTGTTTCCTTTGTTTGCTTTGGGTCTGAGGATGGAATTACAAGTTGGGGACAGGTGATGTCTAAGGCCACCATTCCTGTTCAAGAAAGGATTGTAATTTTCGTATTGATAACTTGAAGTTTAAAATAGAAATCTTAAAAAGCAGTTGTTACCTTAGCGGGATGCACACTGATTGTGTTGTGATAGCACTCTGGGGGGTGACTTAGCACAGAGAGCAAAGAGACTGAGAGCGTTAAAAACAAAAGTGAAATGTTGTTTTTGGGGAAATATAGCATTTTTAAAACCATAAAAGGGACCATGATGATCTAAATATGTTATGTGTTAGCAGTTAATACCCTGTAGAACTAAAATCACCCCTTTTTAAGCATAATGACATTAATGATGTTTTAGTGAAATGAGTCATTTAACGTGTCATGTGCATTTTAACTCCCTATGCTCCACTGCTTGCATTTCCTGGCATAGTGCTGCTCCATAGCTTTCCATATTTCTTGCGACCCCATGCTTGCCATAGCAGCTGTTGTCAGACATGTTGGACAGCCCTATTGGATTACCAGCAGATGTGGGCACAGATAGGAGCTGAGGGGGCACTCGGGCTGACTCAGCTGTCCTCCGTGTACGCTGCACGTGCACGGGTATGCGCACTCTTTATTATGTTATGGTAATGCAATCTTAGCTCTGAAGTCTAGAGGTCGCGGCCCAATGGATTACACGTAATCAAGTGGTCAGCTTTGTGGGTTCCAAGGCTGGGAATGACGGACTAGTCTATTTGTGATTCAGTGTTTGACTTATGATGCTGGTAGTATAGCAATACGGTGAAATGGGTAGGTGCTTTTGACACTAGGGTTGTCAAGAGTATCGAAAATTATATGCCAATAGATACTAAAGCTAGTATCAAAAATAGATACTGACTTGAGCAGGTTTTGATACTAAAAAAGTCACATTCACAGGATTGAAATGAACCTGTTCCGAATAGCTTTAGAATGATCTTGAGCTGTATCAGAACAAGTATAAGACCACATAGTATACCCCAGACTATAGTAGTGACCCATGGACTACTATGAAAGCATTACACAGATATAAGACAATGTCTTATGTCCATATACCCCCAGACTCCACCCCCAATATACACACACACTTTTTTCTATAGTCCAGGTACTACCCAGTCCAGCAGTTCTATTTCAAATGTGGTTGTGGGTAGAGGTTTTTAGTCCCACTTTAAGAAATTACAAACACAGCATAAATAATGCATCATCATTATTATTAATAACCTTGTTTCATTGTCGGCACTTCAGAAAATATGTTTTTAGATTTGAGTAATTACCATATAATTAGTTGTTTCATCTGCTGTACATTAAGAAGCAGAGTTACAGAGGTTTAAATTGTGTCTAATGACTTAATGAGAGTGAACCTGATTTGTGGCCAGAGCAAATGTAGGGTCAATTGATCCAGGTCAGAGTACCTCACAACTTCTAACTGTTAATGACTGCTCCAATTGTTTACACTATAAACCTCACCAGCTCTCTGCTAGCAAGCCAATACCTATACAGACATGAATGAATGCATTTAATTAGATTTTCTTCAATTATTACCGCAAGCTCAGTACTCATAAGTTGTCTTAAGTATTAATGAGTGTCAACTAACTGATATATGAAGCATGTCTTGTCTTCAGTGGTTAGTCGCTATGGCAACAGTAATTTTCATCATTCTAAAACTCATGGATAGACTCAAATAGCATCTCAACTTGAGACAAACATCCACACCCCAAATTCCACCCCTGCATCCAGGTGTTTGTAATCAGAATGTCAGGGCAGTCTTGAGTGGTGTCACCAACTACTGGAAATTGCAGAGGCCACTGAGAGCAGCATGCATTTAGATTTAGGTTTTCAAACAGAAAGCTGCAATCTTACCTAGTTTGAACTAACACTGCCAAAAATGTCTTTTAATATTAACACTCCATATACACAGATGAGTAGTGAAATTATTCCTTTTTTTACCAGTAGATGGCAGATGTGAAACCCCACTGCCCTCAACTGGACACTCCCCCATCCCCTCAGCTGTCCTTTTCCTCCTCACCTGACCCGTCGCCTCCCACCTCCCCTCACCACTTGATTCAGTGGCCTAGCGAGTACATAAGAAGTGACCATGTTCAGGCAATATCCCCGTGTCTGGCTGCTTGTTGCCATGGATGTGTCATGGCTTTGGCTGGAATGTTTCATCGTATGGCATTAAACCCCATCGAATCATGCAAATGGATTATTAATTTTACAAAAAACATGGTTGCAACATTGATTTATTAAAGATTTTACTGAAAATGTTGCCTAATTTTATGTTTTTAATTTCTTTTTCTTTTTTCTTATGTGACTTATGTGACGTAATTACATAACTGTTACCTTGTAGCCCTACTGTTAACAAGGTCTAAAGGTCCAAATTGCACAATAGTTAAGATTAGACTAATACAAATAAATGACAACCTCTATATTTTGTTAAATGAATGCTTAAATGGTCAAAAAATGCTTACGTGTTAACTGTTCCTGCATTTTGGATAGAATTTTCTGTGTTGATGACATGGGTAGAGGTGTTTTGCTTTAGAACTTACTACGGTATTTTTGGACATTTCTTCTCAAATTGTTTCCTACAAACTGCCTAAAAACTGCCTTAACTGAGGTAAATCTATGATAAATATTTACTGCAGGTAGTATCCCACCAAACCAAGGCATTATTGAAAAAAACTTAAAAACCTGTCATATGTACTTTAAAGGTCCTGTATTATACAAAATGGATTCTTGTGGGCTTTTACCCATGTTATAATGTTGTTACCTCATCAAAAACATATCTGGAGTTGTGTTTTGTTTCATTCACACATGTTTGAATAACCCTACATTACATCTGCAAAGCTCAAAATGCTCTGTTCCACTTTGTGATGTCATGTAGTGGTATTTTTCAAGTTAACAGTTACCTTTTACCTTTGGTTCAGTAGAGATTGACAGTTCCAGGGCTGAAATGATCCAAATGATTCTAGTGAAGGTGTATGGAGTTTAAAAACACAGTGGAGCATTTCCTGTATTACTACGGGACATCACAAGGTGGAACAGAGTGGGTGTGTGTTAAACATATGTGAATAAAACAAAACAAAACTCCAGCTATGTTTTTGATGAGGAAACAACTTTCTAACATAGATCAGAAAATAGCAGAGTGTGTCCTCTTTTAAATGCCAATGCAACACCACAATCGTAAACACATTCGACAGGAACTTGGAGGCCAACCAATTACGGGAAACTCAGAACCGAACATAATCGACAAATGAAACCGTGTGCATCAAAGTTATGTAAAAGTCACGCTCCCTTTGTCGGGTGCAGAGTGATTATCGCACAGACCAAGCCTCTAATTGACCCTTTCCTCGTTACTGTGCGGTTAAGTGAATTTCACTTTTGTGTTAATTGTTTCACACAGATGAGATGGGCACATGGGTGTACTGGCTATGCGTATGTGTGTGTGTATCTGTGTGTAGAGTCATATGTGCGTGTGTGAAACTGCATGTACTTGATTAGGGTGCCCAGCGGATACGTGAGAAGTGACCACGTCCAGCCAATGTCCCGCAGATGACCTCCCCTTTAATTAAGAGCTGACTCCTCTGCCGCGCCTGAGGAATTTGTCATACTCTGTCTTCAAATAGAAATTCATATGTGAGGTTTTATTATCATGCAGCTGGCTCTTCTGTCCTGGATCTTGTTTTAGACTTGACGGCAGGGATGATGATATGAGAAAAAAAAATGAATTACTTCTATACTCACATTTTAATTTAAAAAGCCTATATTCATTTTTCTGATGTGATCCTTAACAAAACACATTTGGACTTTTGTTTCATTCACACGTGTTTATCAGACAAATCCTGCATATTTTGGCTGAGTTCTTCTCTCAAACAGAAAACACACTGTTCCACTTTGTGATGTCCTCATGTGGTAATACAGGAAGTGCTCTACTATGTTTTTAAACTCCATACACCTTCATCTACTAAACTAAGGTAAAACTTAGATAAAAAAATTACTTATAAACAACCCCTTGATGACATCACAACGTGGGACAGAGCATTTTGAGATTCGGAAATGTAAACAGACTAGCCTAACAAACAAAAAACACAAGTCCATTTTTGTTTTTGAGGAGATAACGACGTTCTGATATGGCTTAAATCTCATAAGTCAATTTTGCGTAATGTAAGACCTTTAATAATGCCGCTGATTTTGTTATAAAAAGTATTCTAGATTGTGTATAGTCCAAATGAGTACGTGAGTATTGAATCTATCTAGCAACAGAAGCTAATTAGGGGTAAAATATAGCAAAAACCTTTTGTCCATTATGGCCGGGAACTCCTTGTATTTCACCGGAGGAACAGGGACAGTGCTGCTCCTCTGTCAGTGCATTTGCCACATTTAATAGACCGCACAGTTGGCCCAAAAATAGCCAACACAAGGTTACATAAGCTAGCTGTTAGCTCCAGGCATTATTGTCACAAACTTGAGTCACTTAGCAAACTTTTCTCCCTCGAAATGCACTGGCGAAATAGGGCAGCCTTGGCTACTACCCTGTATTTGTTTAATTCTTTCGTTCCTTCCATATTTCTTCCTTCCTTTCTTGTGTATTTCCTTAAATTGTACATCTATCCTCCCTCTCTTTCCTTCTTCTCTCCTTCTACCTTTCTTCCTCTCCTTCCTTGCACACTTCTGACATTCTTTACTTCTCTGTCTTATTTCCTCCCTCCTTCACTTACTATACATTCTTTCCTTCTTTGCTCACTTTCTTAAGTATTACCTCCTTTCTGTCCCTTCTTTCGTCATTTCTTTTTTCCTCCCTTCTTTCATTCATCTCTGGCTTTCTTTCTTTCCTTCATCCCTCCTCCCTTTTTCTTGCTTTCTTTCATCCCTCCTCCCTTTCTTTCTTTCACCCCTCCTCCCTTTCTTTCTTCCTTTCTTCCTTTCTTTCTTTCTCTTTCCTTCATCCCTCCTCCCTTTCTTTCTTTCATCCCTCCTCCCTTTCTTTCTTTCTTTCTTTCTTTCTTTCTTTCTCTTTCCTTCATCCCTCGTCCCTTTCATTCTTTCCTTCATCCCTCCTCCCTTTCTTTCTTTCTTTCTTTCTTTCTTTCATCCCTCCTCCCTCCCTTTCTTTCTTTCATCCCTCCTCTCCATTTCTTTCTTTCCTTCATCCCTCCTCTCTCCCTTTCTTTCTCTTTCCTTCACCCATTGTCCCTTTCTTTCCTTCTTTCTTTTTTCTTTCTTTCTTTCCTTCCTTCATCCCTCCTCTATTTCTTTCTTTCTTTCTTTCTTTCTGTCTTTCTTCCTACATGTCTTCCTTCTTTCTTATCTCCCTTCTCCCCCCCTCCCTCCTTCTCTTATCACCTTTCCCTCCCTTCCTTTCTTCCATCCTTCTTTCACTGAGACTTGATGCCCACTCCAAAACCAAACACTCTTTCTTCAGACAACACAATGTGATTTTCAACATTAAACCGTAGCACTTTCTTTTATATCACCACGTGGCCTTCTCTCTCACTTATCCCCCCGTCTTCCTTCCACCCCTCCCTCCGTCCCACCCAGTCCCACCCCTTTCTCCCCTTGTTCTCCTGGCGTATCCTCCGGGGTGGTGTCCTGTCTGACAGATGGTTGTCGGGAGCTTGTGTAAAATGAGCTACGTCAGGTCAGACCGGCGCAGATCCACCTTTGCGTCTCCAACCCGCCGTGTACGGAGACCCAAAAGTGACATCATTGGAAATAAATAAACACAAGAATAAACTGTGAAATTGGGGATACAATGAATACAAACATAAGTACTTCATTTTGAGTACTTGCTGAGGTACACATTGCTTTTAATTTTTCATCTACGTTTGTGCAGGGGCGGAGTTTGAAGTGTGGATACCCGTTAGACCAATCACACTGCTCCTTATACCTTTAGACTCCGCCCCTCCTCCTCCCTCTTTTCTTTCATCCTCCAGTCACTGCCCAGTTTATCAGCTGTATTTGAAATGTGATTGTGGGCGGAGTTTAAATCCGTAAATCGTTACTACAACCACATATACTTGCATGATAGCGTGTTACTAAATTGCGGATAAACTTTTTTTTTTTTTTTTCTCCACGGTTCATTCCCTAGTTGGTGCTTGGATGTGGGACCACTGGGAATACCTATAGCCAATTTTTCACCGGGATACTGTTTTAAATTTCTACTAAAATCACTGTAGTTAGGTAAGTCCAATATAATTTACATAACTGCCTTCAATATCTACTGCTTTGTTTCCAGACTGCGATCTCCACATTAAACGCTATGGAGCAGTTAGCATCACAGTGAGCGTTAGCGTCTTAATTTTACCACGGCTGCACTTCGACCAACATGGACGTTCTGTACCTCTTTTAAAACCTCTGACCTCGCTCTATTCAGTTTTGTCAGTTACAGTAAGTCCCAATGCATGCGTAAGTAAAGAATCACCCACACCACTTAGCCACGTTAGCATGCTACTATGTAAACACAAGCACTGCGCTGACGTCCTTAATGAACAATAAAAACCTTTAAGAGTCCTAAATATTTTTATAGTTCATGGGACTGTTACATATGATTAAAGATGAGTTTAATGTGCAGGACAGTTAATGTGCGTGTTTATGATCTCCTCCTCTCTGCTCACTGTTCAGAGGGGAGCTGCGAGTCAGATTAAGTTACAGCGGTATCGGCTCTTGGTATCGGCAGCGTATTGGTGAGTATGACACCTGGTATCAGTATCAGGCGCATCTCTAGTTGGAATGTGTTTAAAAAGTGGTGAATATAAATATTAATGTGTAAATAAATAACTTGTAGTAATAGTAGTGGTATTTGAAGTAGTAGTAGTAGTCCCTCCCTCTGTTCTATCCTTCGTCCCTCTCTTCCTTCCTTGTCTTCTTTCTCTCTTTTACCTTCCTTCCTCCCTCCCATCTTGCATTCCTCCCTTTCTCCTTTCCTTTCTTCCATCCTTCATTCCTTTTCCTTCTTTTTCTTCATTCCTTCTCTTATTTACTTCCTCCATTTCTTCCCCCTTTCTCTCTTTTCTTCCATATGTCTCTCCCTCTCATCATTCCTTCTCTCTTTTCCCTTCCTTCCTCCCTCCCATCCTGTTTTCCTTTCTTTCTCCCTACCTCTCTTCCATCCTTCACCCCTCTTTTCCTTCCTTTTCTTCATTCTTTCTCTCTTTTCCCTTCCTTCCTCCCTCCCATTCTGTTTTCCTTTCTTTTTCCCTACCTCTCTTCCATCCTTCACCCCTCTTTTCCTTCTTTTTCTTCACTCTTTCTCTTTTCCCTTCCTTCCTCCCATCTTGTCTTCCTTTCTCCCTCCCTCTCCCATCCTTCATTCCTCTCTTCCTTCTCTTCTCTCTTTCCCTTCCTTTGTTCCTTCCCCCTTTCTCGCTTGTCTTCCATCTGTCTCTCCCTCTCTTCATTCCTTCTTTCTTTTCTCTTCCTTTCTCCCTCCCTCTCTTCCATCCTTCATCCCTCTCTTCCTTCCTTCCTTCTCTTCATTCCTTCTCTCTTTTCCCTCCCCCCCTCCCATCCTATCTTCCTTCCTTTCTCCCTCCCTCTCTTCTATCCTTCATCCCTCTCTTCCTTCCTTCTCTTCGTTCCTTCACTCTTTTCCCTTCCTTCCTCCCTTTTTCCCCTTTTTCTTTTTATTCCATCTGTCTCTCCCTCTCTTCCTTCTTTCTCTTTTCCCTCCCTTCTGTGCTCCCTCTCATTCTCTCTCCCTCTCTCTCTCTCCCTCCTTCCCTCCCTCTTTTCTTCAGTGTACTATTGGCTGACAGGTTGTAGAGTATATCTCCAGTTTTCTCTCAGCTGTGACAGTGCTGTGTTCATGCTCAAATTGTAGAGTATTTTGGTTTGACAATCTGGCACCCACTCGCTCTATTCCGGCTGAGTGTTTTGGTGGCTCGCTGGACGGACGCGGTAGAGAGCGGTAATGGGGGGGTAAACGCTCGTCCGGGGTGCGGGGTGGAAGTTTGCCACGTGGAGTCTACAGTGTCGCCATAGTGATAGATGATGTAGGACGGAGTGGTCTGAACAGGCGGGTTTGCTAAATGTGAACCCGCCAGATTTACACTGTGGACAGGAGCAACAGTAGAAGAAAGTCCACCTGGCATCTTAACATTCATTTTTTAAAGGGGGGTGAGGGTCAGGAGACATACACAAAATTGTCTTTTTTTAAGGCAAGTTTATTTGTATAGCACAATTTGTACACTTCAGGAAGACTGTTCCATGTTTTATCTGCATAAAACTGAAACACTGATTCCTCATGTTTAGTCCTGACTCTGGGCCCCAGCAGGAGGCCGGTCCCTGAAGTCCTCAGAGTGTCAGATGCTTCATGCCTCATAAACACTTTATAATATTTGCACAAAACTGGACACTTTATAACACCGGTCACTTTAATAAGTCATGTTTGCACTGTTGTTCTGATGCTGCTGTTGTATATATTTTCTACCTTTAAGTATTTGATTTGATTTTTTTAAGCATATCTTTTTTAACTTTGTGCATGCCCTTATTTGTATTTGTATTTATTCAGTGTCTTATGTTGCACTTTATCACCAAAGTAAGTTCCTAGTTTGTGAACTGTTTTCACAAACGGTGGCAATAAAAAGGATTCTGATATGGCACTAACATGTCAGAAATGTATTTCGGCGATAGGCCTTGGAGAGACTTGTCACAATCAGAGCTGCTTTACAGTCTATTCTGAGCCACAGGAGCCAGTGCAGAGACCTGAGCACAGGACTTATGTGCTCATACTTCCTGGTTCTAGTCAGGACCCGAGCAGCAGTGTTCTGGATGTACTGCAGCTGTGTTAACGCTCGTTTGGAGAGGCCAGTGAGCAGGACGTTACAGCAGTCTAACCTACTGGAGACAAATGTTTTTAGATGATAAAAAGCTGCAGCTGTTATTATTATTATTTGATGTGGCTGTTAAAGTTCAAGTCTCATTATTACCCCTAAATTTCTAGCCTGATTTGAAGGTTTTAGAGAGAAAGAGACTGGAGGTGACTGCTGACACTTTCTCTATGTTTCTGTGGGCCAAAGATGATGACTTCAGTCTTGTCTGGGTTTAGCTGGAGAAGGAAGAAACTTTTTTTCTAACCATGCATGTTATAACGATGTTTTCTAATCAAAAACACTAAAGACTAAATCCACTTTTTCACTACTAAACAGTGCATATGGTGTTTTAATAGCAGTATCACCTGTTCTTAGTCATTTTTTGGCAACTTTAATGTAAACTTGGTACAATTGCAAGTTTCTGGTCAAAAACGCCGACATCTAAGTTTGTGCGGTTTAGACCAATCACACTGTTCCTTATACCTTTAGACTCCGCCCCTCCTCCTCCCTCACTCTTCTCTTTCATCCTCCAGGCACTGCCCAGTTTATCAGCTATAATTGAAACGCGGTTGTGGGCGGAGTTTAGGTGTTTAGTCCTTTATTAAATCCATAAATCATTACTACAAACAAACATACACTCGCACGATAGCATGTTTTTGTTTTTTTTCTCTGTGGTTCATTCCCTGGTTAGAGCTTCGATGTGGGACCGCAGGGAATAAGAGGTACCACAGTGGGGGTAACAGTGAGTGGAAACTACCCTTGGGCAAGACACGCCACTTAGACCTGTCACAAAAACAAACTTTGAAGTGTGATATATCGCTGAAGTCTAGACGATGAACGATAATATTAAAACCAAACCATGAAAAACACTACTCTAAATGTGCAATATAAAAAACATAGCAGCACCTACCTACCTCGCCTAGTAAGAAGGTGGTGCCTGCGAGCGTTGGTGGTGTTCGAAGGGGCAGATGGTGTAGACTGAGTAAATGAATAATGCATTGTAAAGCGCTTTGGGTGTCATGAAAGGCGATATATATAAATCCAATGCATTATTATTATTATTATTATTATAGTACAGAGGGAGCTCACATGCAAACCCTTTCACTGCGACCTCTGACCCTAACCCGTGCTTGACTTTTTTTTGCAGGCGAACATAATCGAACTCGAATATTAACTTTGTCTTATCAGGTTCGTCCAGCATCGTTGATTTTACACAAACTTGCCCAAAAAAACATCCTTCAGATTTCAAATACACCCGCGAGATACCACTAACTCCACTTCTCACTCTCCCCTCTCCTCTTCCGCCGTTCAGATCACTATTTCCCCTCCTCGCCGTGCTGTCCGGGGACTAGAAAATCCTTGCCGCGGGAGACACACACAAACACACACACGTGGATCCTCCTGAGTTTGTTAGATACAAGGGAGGAGGCAGTATCGACCCAACGGGGGCTCAAATACAAAGGACTATACGCGGGCGCTTCTCAAAACAATTCATCTGAAAGCATTCCAATGAAGACCAAATATCACAAAGCATTACGCATTACACGGCTTTCGCTGCACTGTAGGCACCCCGTCGCGGCAGACGTATTCTTTCGCTGACAAAATATAGATCCATAATTCTTCCATAAAGAGAGAGGTTCGCGAAGGCCAGACTCTGCAGATGGATCTGGATAAAAGAATCAATTTAAAAGTTTGTCTGTGCTTTGTTTACATGAATAAAATGAAGTTACAAGCGGAGATGAGGTGGGATGTGAACACACGCCTAAAGTTGGATTTATGTGGAGTTTTTCTAAAGGTACGCCATGTAACTTTTCTGGTGGAGGTTCTGCACATCTGCTTACGTCCATGGAGATGTTTGGCTTCGACTGGAGTACGGTTTTAAATGAAAATATCACTTTTATTCGGTTGCTTGTGTTTGAAATACCTTTAGAAATATGTTTGTGCCTTACTGTGTTTGCCAGTTAAATCCAAAATGATATCTCTCTGTATTATTATTATTATTATTATTATTATTATTATTATTATTATTATTATTATTTTATAGATTTTTTTAGACAAACATAGTGACTGGGTGGAGACGGCAGAGGAAAGTGCTAGAAATTTGTAAGTGAGGAAAGAAGTTATAGAGAATGTGAATTCGGGGGAAAAAAAACAAAATAAGTAAATAAATAAAATAAAAATTAATTAGGTGTTGTGATCAGTAAAGTTATTTTTTCCTCCCTTTTTTTTCTCTTTCTCTGTATTTTTTATTCAAAGGATTATGAGCCTGCTCCCTCTGCCCTCTGTTACGCCTCGAGCCAGAACCAAACGTGATGGTGCAGTCAGATGTGTTGTTTTCAGTGTTGCATGCTCGTTGTTCACGTTCACTTATCATTCACAAATAAAATCTAATTTCCCTCACCTCAGATTAAAGTTTAGATTAGAGTTCATTGATTCTTCGCTCATTGATTCTTCAGAAATCAGAACGCAGCGTTGTTTTTCCCCCTCTCTTTTCTTTCAAATAAGCAGCCATATTTGTTTTCAGGGACCATGTGTGCCCCTGATTGGCTAATCCACCTGTCAATCTGAATATGGGGAGATTCACCGGTGACCAGATTCACACCTTCATAAACTATCGAAGACGTGTATATTCTGCGTGTCTCCATGGTGATAAATATGTTTAATGCCTGATATGTTTATATTTGTGGATGATGAATGTGGATTAATGCGAAACTTTAAGGCTGTCAGCTGTGTACAGTCTGCATCTAATTATAAACCGGTTTACTGTCTGTGAATCAGGACGTGCGCGCTTATCATGCCAGCTGTTGTTAGCATTACCGTCACAGCTCCTCCCTTCAGATAGATGTAAGGCAGTGTCCACCAGTAACTGACCAAAACTGAAGAAGCGACTTGGATGAGCAGCGAAATGTCTTCAGTCCTACAATGATTTGTCCAGTTGACAGATTTTGCTATTACCTTCACAGTAAAACTCACTGAAACGTTTGAAAACTGCTTATAACTTCATCATGGTGAATAATTAGGATGTTCGTTATGCATAGATAAGTGAGGAATAACGTTGGGCAAACTGTTTAAAATCAATTAGTTCTGTTTTTCATGTTTTTAAGATGCTAAAAATTAGAAACAGTACCTTTAATCAAACAGAAGCCACTGAGATATAGCAACATTTTTTTTTTTTTTTTTTTTTCAAATGTTTATGTATTGTTACCGAGGCAACAAAATAAATGAACTTCCACACAATACATACAGTGCATCTGGGTTAGGGCTGTCAATAGTATCAAAAATCAGTATAATTTAATTTAAGTAACGATACTAAAAAACCAGGACAGAAACAAACCACATGGTAATATAAAAGATTTAATGTTGCATATTTATGTATATATGTTTTTTTTTTTTTGTTTTTTTTTTATTATCTACGTAGTATCGAAAAGGCATTGAGCACCGACTGTATTGATTAGTATCGAA
Organism: Periophthalmus magnuspinnatus; assembly: GCF_009829125.3. Lineage (NCBI taxonomy): Eukaryota > Metazoa > Chordata > Actinopteri > Gobiiformes > Gobiidae > Periophthalmus > Periophthalmus magnuspinnatus. Next base: position 23,249,647 of record NC_047126.1, read on the forward strand.
ATCAAGTGTAAACTGCATGACGACGGTAATCTGGGTGTTCTTCGTTTCACCATTATTAGCGTTTTATGCTTGCCACAGAAAAAAATAAAATAAAATAGGTGCAACGTTGACCTCCAAAGGCCCTGGGGCCCAGAGCCAAAACTCATAAATGAAATTAGAATTCATCATTTGGCTCTCCAACAAGAGGCTGATTAAGTGTGAAGGCTGGAGTGGCAGAACACGGCTCTGAGCTACTCTCATTTAGGAGGACCGCAGGCACTTGTTCAACCCAGCGACCACAGGGAAGAGGTGACAAAGTACAACTGCAAAATGAATGTGGAATTTGCAGTTATGGTGTTGTACTTGCAGGCGGTAAGGAGATGGGATCTGATGTTTAAAGGAGCTGGATGTAATATTTTGACCTATTCTGCTTTTAGTCGCGTTCTCATTTTCCCTCTCGAAGTTGTATTTTGGGTGTTTCATGCATGTCTGAGTCATCTTTATAGTCCTATATTCAAGACGTCTTAGCTCCATCCCCTCATTTTCATCGCCACTGGGAAATGCGTACTGCTATGTGCTGTATTTTCCGGAGTTTAAGTCGCACTGGAGTATAGGTCGCACCGCAGTATAAGTCGCACCTGAATATAAGTCGCACCTGAATATATTATTTATTTTTTATTTATTAGTTTATTTGAATAGGGACAATGCACATTAATCGACATTTCTGTAAATGCGCCAGTATTAGCTATACAGCTAGTTTCCAACTGCAGTCCCACTGTAACTGTAAATCGCACCGGATTATAAATCGCACTGAAGTATAAGTCGCACCGGAGTATAAATCGCACTGAAGTATAAGTCGCACTGGAGTATAAGTCACACCGGAGTATAAGCCGCACCGCAAATGCATAATAATGAAGGAAAAAAACATAAATTTCACATATAAATTGCATCTGAGTATAAGTCGCACCCCAGGCTAAACTGAAAATAAGTGCGACGTATAGTCCAGAAAATACAGTACTTTCTTCTTACTTCTTGACCGGTGATATACAAAGGATTCAGCAGCCTTGCATAGTCATTTTGGTACAGATGCAACACAATCCACTGATTTACAGCTACACATAGGAGGAACTGTTAGTTGTCATGATGTTTACGGTGACGTCAGTTCCCATTGGGCACCGCAGAAGTCAGCTGACCTGTTTCTTTTATTAAGTTGGTTTAGGTCAATATGTCTGAATTATAACATAATGATCCACATGTGTCATAGATTATGACTATATAGCAAATACAACCATAATATTTAGTTTTCTTTACATTTCATAAGCTAGACTTGACTTGAGCTGTGTCGTTCAAATCAAATATAGCTGCTGCTGCTGATAATTGTAATGCTGATTTATTCTTGATTGCAACATTGAACATGAAGTCCAAATTGTTTATGTTATTATTCGATGTTTTGGTTCTCAAAGCAATTATCCAATCAAAGAGCAGAATGAGCCATAATGCCTGGTTCAGCGCTGAAATCCAGTTTATTTAAACCCAAAGGACTCTGTCTGATCTGAGTCATCACTATAAAATCCCCAGCACCTAAAGCCATAGACTGGGAATGAGAAAAACGTGTATGTTCAGTTGTGATTGTAGTTTTTGAACAATATGAATGAAGTGGAGTCTGATTTTTCTGAATAATCACAGGTAAGTACAGAGAAGTGGGCGGAGATAGGGCTAGGTGAAATCTGAAATTTTCTGGGTCAAGCCTCACATGCAGGACAATACAGGATTACTCCAACATACATGACTCTGTTAAAATCTTAAAGTTGATTTTTCATATGTCTCCTTTAAAGGTGCAGTTTGTAACTTTGCACAGAAAGAATGCATGTAGATTCAAAGTAGTATTTACAATATAAACATCTGTAATTTAATAGATATGTGTTGTATTAAGTGTTTAATGCCATACTGTGGGACATTCTAGACCACATGTGTCAAACTCAAGGCTCGTGGGCCAAATGTGGTCCATCACTTTATTTTATGTGGCCCGCGGCAAAGTAAATTAAAAGGTGTGACTGCCTTAAAATATCAGTTTGTCGTATGCTGGTGCAGGTGGGACCAAAAAGGTGCAGAACTCGGAGCAAGTTTACAGTGTTTATTTACAGTTTGTGAAATAACAGACAAGTATAGCTTAGCCCGGCGAGAGGCGAGGAGCCGGGTGCGAGCCAGAGTCCGGGAATGCGTCGAGGAGAGCAGGGACAGGAACAGGGAGTAACCAGTACCGGAGCTGGAGACAGGAACAGGGACGGAGCCAGGGGCAACGGAGGCAGGGAGCGGGAACCAGAGCGGGAAGCGGGGTGCAAGCCGGGGTCCAGGACGAGACAAGGTGGTGGAGACAAAACAGACAATACCGGAGCAGGAACACAGGGTCAGGAACAGAGCCAGAGGCAGAGGAGCTGGGACGGTCCAGGGAGCAGGAATCTGAGTGAAGTAAAAGTCAGCATCAAAAAGGTAACAAGAGAGTACAAAAGCAGAGCAGGAACAATCACGTTTGACACGCGGACGATCTGGCACCGAGTGTCTGGTCCTGGCTCCTCTTATCCACGACAGGCGGTGATGATTGCGCTGATGGAATGCAGGTGCGCGCGGGAGGAGCCAGGAACTCCGCCCAGCTCCAGGTTCAGGCAGGTGAGGGAGGGGAAAAGCACACAGGGAAACAACACAGGAGACAGAAATACGTGCATCATGACACAGTTTATCAGGAGATACACAGTTACACAGCCATTTTTCATATCTATGCAAATCCATATGCAATATTTGTAACTTGAATAAGTAATAAATATAGAAACGGTTAAGTAACAAGCTTAATAAGTAGTTGCATTTATTTTACATTACATTTGGTTACATTTAGTTACATTTCTAAACAAAGCAATAATATAACTCCTCCACAAAGACGAGCAGATGACAAACCCTTCATCTGAAAAGTTAAATAATGTGACAAAATTGGGTGTTTTAATACATGCATTCCTACTTTGAGCAGGCTTGTCACTCCACAGACATGACCTGTAACTCGCCCTTGTGTTGCCACATTCTCGTCTCCATAGCGATAGACAAGTTGTAACGCCATACTGTGGAACGTTCCTGCCAAAATATTTCAATCCCAAAGGAGACTCTCCACCAGCAAAGTTAGTTCAACTTTAAAATGTTCACTTTATCTGTTCAAAATTCAGACGCTTCAGAACAAAATATGACAATTATCAATAACCTCAGGCACTTGTTCAACCACAGAGAGACGAGTTACAGCAGCATCATTTGTGAAATTTTGAGGATTCTCTTTTGTATGTTCAGCAGGCTAGAAAATCGAATGGGGTGCTGTAATTGGTTACGCTATCGGTTGGAAAAATTCAGATGTTTCACTGCAAAATGTGGTTATTAACTAAGATGTGAAGCAGCTGTTCAACCAAATAACTAAAGAGACAAAAAGACAAATTACAACGTCACATTTTATGAAATTTTTAGAGTTATGTTTTCAAAGTGCGGAAGAAAATGGAATAATTTGTTTGGATTTGTTATAACCCTACCAACATTAGAATTTCAAATGTTAAAATTTATTCAAGGTGTTTTGTCTGTTTGGGTCGACAGTTCAAATCCACCTCTATCTATTTTAATCTGCCGTTGTGTCCTTGTGCAAGACACTTCACCATGCTTGTCCACCCCAGAGCAGCTGTGGCTAGACGTAGCTCTTTCGATTTGAATACGCTTCAAATCTTATGCCTAATTTTGACCACACTGATGTGAATGTAGTTTTAAAGGTACAGTTTGTAACTTTCTGGAACTCCATGGAAACAGAAAGTTAAAACCGTACTTGAGAACATTTGTCATGGAGATAGATACGTTTTATGCTGCATTTTGAAAGATTATGGCCAGAGGAACAACATTTCCACGGAAACCAATCGAGTCAGGTCTGTGGAGATGCAAGCCCAGAGTAGGGACACTTGTTTTTAGTGTAATGCTTTTATTTTTGTCTATTTTTGGCTAAAACGTTACATACAGGGCTTTAAAAATACTACGTGGTCTGATACTATTCCAAAACTATTCAGCGAAGGTCTAAATGTATCCAAAGTATTTTTATTTTTTTTTCAGTCAACACATGAACTCATGTCAGTTTCTGGCGCTGATACTTTTGACAACCCTAACATGATTGGCAGGTGACATGGGGTAAAAAACTATACTACTCTTTACAGAAAATTCTATGCTGCAAACACAGTATTTTTCAAGGTTTGCACAAAAAAGTTATGAATAGAAAATGGCTCGGTTAATGTGTTCATGAATACTTCTGTAAATATGTTTTTTTGTTTAGCTTGGCCTTGCAAATGTGTCAAAATATCTCCAAGGCTGGACTCCCGGAAAGTGCTGTAAAGAGGTCCAACAATTGATTTCAGTGTATGAAAAAAGTAAAATAAATAAATAAATAATAATAATACTTTATTAATACTGTATTTGAGTTTTGTTTTGTTTCTTTCCCCGTAGAAGCAGCTGTCGAGGTCAAAATATGTCCTCTGGTTGCTGCCTGCACCTAAAACATTCTATTGTCCGATAATCAGGAAGTGTGCTGTAGCATGCTAGATGTTGTTAGCCTTGTGCTGACAAAATTGCTTGCTACTTTCTGCAGGCTTGTCTCTCCATAGATATGACCTGTAACTTGTCACTTTCTCGTTTCCATGGCGATACACAAGTTTAATGCCATACTACAGAACATTCCTGCCGAAATACTTCTATCCCAACAAAGACTAAACCAGCAAATTCAGTCCAACTTTAAAATGTTCACTTTATCTGTTCAAAAGTGTGATGTAGCATGATAGATGTTGTTAGTTTTACTGTGACGACAGAACTCCGCTCTCGTCTTTGGAAGCTTGGAGAGCACTTGTAAACTCATTGTGGTGAATAATTAGGATGCTCGGGATGCATAAATGTAAGTGAGGATTGACTTTGGATCACTGCAAATGAAGTATTCAGTGCTAGTGCAGCCTTTGCAGCTCAGTGAGTGAATCTTGGAGGTTCTGAGCTTCACACGAGGCCTGACCTGTCTGTATATAGTGAGAATGGATAAAATACTAGTATGTATCCTCTATATACAGTTTAATCCACTACCAGCCAGTGTTCACTTGTGGTTGTAGTACCCTGTATCAAACAGTAAGAGCACACGCCACGTACAGTTGCTTTAAGTAGTTGTCTTGTCTGTCTTCTCCAGGTATATTTGACAGTGCTTGACGCTCCACTGATGTTAATCTTTGTGATGTGTACCTCAGGGTCAGAACGCCTCACAGCACGAGCGCAGGCCTGTTTGATGTCTTAAAGGTAGAAGCGATCGAACAGCCGGGGGGAGAGCAGAGGTTTAACATGCAGCTTTGATCCCGGAGACCAAGGTCCAGACTGGGGCACCCACGGAGGAGAGGTGCCCACTGTACTGTCTGTGTTTGTGAGTGTGTGTGTGTGTGTGTGTGTGTCTGTGTGTGTGTGAAAGAGGAGACCGAGCAAGGCAGGAGCAAGAAATGTTTAGCTGTAAGATTCTGTCCGATGCTCAGCCTTTTTTGCATTTACTTCAAAAGGCTCATATTACACTATTTTCCGATCTATGTTATAATGTTTCCTCGTCACAAACATACTCGGTGTTGTGTTTTGCTTCTCTTAAACTGAAAACACTCTGTTCCGTCTTGTGATGTCATGTCAATACAGGAAGTGCTCCACTGTGTTTTTAAACTCCATACAATTTCACTAGATTTAGATTTACGAGGCTTAAACAAAGCATTGAATTTATGTCTTAAATGAAGACGGGGTGCGATTTAATAACTTTTCTTCTTCCCACTCCTTTTTGAGCTTATATAAGGATTAATTTGTGAAATGTGTTTTAAGTGTAACCGCTACATGTGCTCACAAAAAAATAAAAATAAAATAATAATAATAATAATAATGATAATAAAATAACATTTAAAAAAATAAAATAAAAATAAAATAGATAAATACAAATAAATCTATAAATAAATGAATAAATAATAATTAAATATATAATAAATAAATAAATACATAAATACATAAATAAATGAATGAATGAATGAATGAATGAATGAATGAATGAATGAATGAAGGTACAACAGAATATTTTGAGATTTGGAGATGCAGACAAGCTCATAATAAAGGGTTAGTCGTGTGTGAATGGGACAAAACACTCTGGACATGTTTTTGAAGAGGTAACACGATTATAACATGGTTTAAAGCTCACAAGAGTCATTTTTGAGTAATATAGGAATGAAATGTTACTTTTTAGCCCAAAAATATGCACGTTAAAGGCTTGTTGGGTTTTTTTTTGCACTGAATAACTGAAAAAACATGGGTCTATACTCTGAGCGCGCCACCTCCAGAAAGTTACATACTGTGCCTTAAATAATTACCTTTAAATACGTTCTGCTATGAAAGGCATTTTATCCATCCTTTTCAGCGAGTGCCAATGGAATTACGCAACACTTGGCTTCTGACGCAGCTTAAAATACTTTTTTTTATCTCCTTGTGCTAGCTTGAGAAAACCTGGAGAGCCCCAGTACACAGTTTGTTTTAAAAAAAAATGCTGCTCTGTGGGAGTTGAAAATTCTCGTCTGGTTGCGCTGTAAATTGGCTGCTTTTCTGAATGCAGCAGAAGGCTAGAGTTGTGACTTTCGGCCCACGCGTTCTCTCAGTTACAACTGTTAAGATTATTTTTGTTCGGCAGTTGTGGTATTTTTGTTTGTTTGTTTACATTGATCTGTGTGGCACTCGGTGCAAGTTATGTTTTTAGGAAAGGTCATTGGTATTGCAGCAAGGAAGAAATAGTTATTTTTATTGAGTGAAATACAAGAAAATTCCCAGGAGACTGTAATTAGTGTTTTTTAGGGCTGCATGATGCTGGAAATTATTGTGATAAACGATATGGCTGATAAGTGCTGCTATAGTACTGCAAAATTATAGGTATTCATATACTTTTTGACCCAATAATTTCAGTTCATATGTTGTAAAAATAGCTCTTTGCCATTTGCATCAGTGTTTTATCCTCTGAGAATCAGAAAGCGTGCTGTTAGCATACTGGTTGTTGTTAGAATTAGCAGACACTTTGGGCCTGAAAACAAGTCTTGATCTTTGGTTTCATTCTGTACTTATTATTATTTTTTTAATCTATGAAGTTTTGAACTTTGAGAGTGTTTAAACAAGAAAGAAATGGGAGAAAATGTTAATGCCTGTCTGAGAAAAGTGTATAAAGTGTGTGGTGAGGGGTTTTACAGCCTTTAAACATATATAATTAATGTAAAAAATAAAGCTACTTCACAGATTTTGCCTATTGCGGGTTATTCTTAGAGCGTAACCCCCCACAATAAACAAGGGACCGCTCTACAGCCAAAGGAACAGCATGCGTGTGGAAATAAACAGGATCAGGCCAAATAAGAGTCACGTTTATGGAAAACACAAGTTTAAGACAGAAAACAGTACTGGTAAAACAAAAAGAAAAACACAAAATTTTGGCCAAAATATTACTTCTATCTTTTGGATTCTCAGCTCTTGTCGCAGATATTCTGAGTTGACATTACTAAACAAGATCTATGGACCATAAAACTAAAAGATATTATGATTATGGTTAGTGTCTTGGCTTAGTCAGATGATGCCAAATGCTTTGAGTGGAAAATCAGTTTATCTTAATGGAGTCAACTTCATTTGAGTTCACTTGTCCTACATAATCCCTACTACCCCCCCTGTGTCTGTGCGTTCGCATCAGTCTCCACTCCTTCCTCCTCTCACTGCAAATTTGTGGCGCTACCATTCATCTCATTAGCGTGCACATGCTAGCAACATTACCATCGCCATTTTGTGAAGAGCGAATGGGGAATAAATGCAAATAAAATGAAATTGTTATAGGAGAGGATAGAAATGAACGATGTAATCTCATAGTGGTTAAAATAGCGGTGGCATGTTCTCCTTATGTCTGTATTTGTGTCGCCAAGGTGATCCGCTTTCAACTTCAAACGTGAGAAAAAAGCAGTTTATCTTGAGCAAAATAATAGTTCACCGCTTTTAAAAAGTGCAGTATGCGACTTTTCTGGTGTCGCCAAGGTGATCACTGTAATAAACAATAGGGTAGTTTAACTTAAAAAAAACATAAGTTGAATTTCTGTCTTATAGTTTTAGGTTATTTTAACATACTTATACTACTTATGCTGAGTAACGTTATTTGTTCTAACAAGACATGTTTTACTTCAGCAAAACTTGACAACTTTCCAGGTAAAAGTCAAAATTTTAGTTGTTTATTAACCCAAATTCAACGCCATATTAAACTAATGGCTTTTTGTCTTCCCTTATGACAACTTATTATAATAACTTATACATATTTAGGAACGCATTGCTCCAAATTAGGTTAACTCATCATTTTAAGGCAACTCAAACGTTTACTTTATATTACTAACTGCAATATTACAATACAACTGTGCAAACTGTAAGGGCAACTCATACAAAAGGCATATTTTCTGAATTGGGGACAGTCTGTTGCATTCACAGTTATAAAAATATGTCAGTTCACATGTTTTCCCTGCAGCATCACAAATACATGTGTGTAGGCAATAGCAGTTGTAGTTTGTAGAGCCAATAATACATTCACGTGGAACTAGAGTAAACAAACATGCAGTTAGGCCTTGCACGTCTTTAAACCCGACTGAGCTTTTTTATCTACAATATTTAAAATGGCGTCTCATACACTGAAAAAACTCATTGCCATAACCTGTTTTTAAATGCCAGAGAACTTCAACGAGTCACAACATAAAAACTATTGAAATGCATTTTAGTAGGCAAGGCAAGTTTATTTGTATAGCACAATTCATGCACAAGGTAATTCAAAGTGCTTTACAGAATAAAAAAAATATATTAAAATCAAAATACAACAAATCAAAACTAATAATCACAAATAATCATCATAAAATTAACATTAAAAGAGAAGAGTGCAGAATCATGCAGTCGTATGCACAGATAAACAGAGCCGTTTTGAGCCTGGATTTAAACATTGTCAAAGTAGAGGCCTGTCTCACATCTTCAGGAAGACTCTTCCAGGTTCTAGCTGCATAAAACTGAAACACTGATTCCCCATGTTTAGTCCTGACTCTGGGCACCAGCAGGAGGCCGGTCCCTGAAGTCCTCAGAGTGTGAGATGGTTCATATGGCACTAACATGTCAGAGATGTACTTTGGTGCTGGGCCATGGTGAGACTTGTCACAAGCAGAGCTGCTTTAAAGTCTATTCTCTGAGCCACAGGAGCCAGTGCAGAGACCTGAGCACAGGACTTATGTGCTCATACTTCCTGGTTCTAGTCAGGACCCGAGCAGCAGCGTTCTGGATGTACTGCAGCTGTGTTAAGGCTCGTTTGGAGAGGCCAGTGAGCAGGCCGTTACAGTAGTCTAACCTACTGGAGACAAATGCATAGATAAGTCTCTCTAAGTCTGGCTTTGACAGTATACCTTTGATTTTTGCAATGTTCTTTAGGTGGTAAAAAGCTGCAGATGTTATTGATTTGATGTGGCTGTTAAAGTTCAAGTCTGAGTCCATTACTACCCCTAGATTTCTAGTCTGATCTGAAGATTTTAGAGAGAGAGACTGGAGTTGAGTGCTAACATTGTCTCTCTATTTCTGATGAAGATGATGACTTCAGTCTTGTCTCACTTTATCTGGAGAAAGTTGTTTTGCATCCTCATACTGAGCTGTTGGATGCAGTGGCAGAGTGAATCCACTGGTCCATATTCACCTGCTGCCAGTGAGACATAGATCTGAGTGTCATGTGCATAGTTGTGGTAGGACACATTATTGCTGCGTATTAACTGGCCCAAAGGCAGCATGTAGAGATTGAACAACAGGGGTCCCAGGATTGACCCCTGGGCACCCCACAGGTCAGGGGTCAAACCTTTTATCTGAGACACATTTTTCAATTTCAACAAAGAACTCCCTGTTTTCTAAATAGGATCTGACCTAGTACTCCCATTTTTACCTTGTTATTACTTATTATAATATTTCAGACTGGAACTAAAAGCAGTCACTGGTTTGTCAGTGACGGTGCTGCCTCATATAAGATTTGAATGCAGTAAAACACCAAATGTAAACGTAAAACCTGCACAGGACTCACCATGTGGACATCTGTCAGAGAACGTCGACTGTGCCAATATATTGATGCCAGACTTTTATAAGCAACTGTAACATATTTGTGTGACTGATTAACATTTCTTTTCCTCTGATGTAATGCAGAGTCCAGGCATCAGATGTCCTCTTTTCATTTGTGCTCTGCATGAAAGAAAAAAAAAAAAAAATCAATTTCAATAATCAAGCATCACCTTTCCTCTCTGAAGCTGCACAACACCTTCAGCATTCTGCCCAGGCGGCGCCATGTGGGACTCAAGCACAAAATTTACTCACTAAAAAACACAAATGAGTGTGTAGAGATCACTACAGGATTCAAATGATATCATATATTAACTACTGAAATTGATTAAGTTTAGATTTCATCACCTGGTGCAACTCCACAGGACCATCATGTCATCAGGACACACAGTGCAAGTGCAGACAGTCTTTAAACACACAAAAAAGGTCATTGTAATTATTATAATTACATTGATTTAGGAATGAGTGAAGGGCTGTTACATCCCCCGTGTTTGCCAAATAGAGAAGTGGGACAGATAAGTTGGCACTTTTGCTGAGCATTACCTTCATAGTTGTGTTGCTCTTTTTCAAACATTCACACATTGGACTGATGGACATTTGTGCAGTTTTCTCAAGCCCTGTTTAACCTAAGGCAAAAAAAGGTTATATTAAAATATATAATCACACAATTATAATCCAACAATATTGACATTGTTCTCTATTTTCACTAGTTTTGATCTGTCCATTGACACACGTTATGTCCAGTGCCTTTAAACACATATAGCATGTATCTCTCAATATAAAACAATGCTCACATTGTTCAGTAACATTAGCTAAGTGTTGGTACTGTGTCCTTTTTAAGTCCACCTGGTCCTGCCTCTCTGTTCTTTAACATCAGTAAAACCCATGGGTTCATTTGGTCTCTACATTTGTATTTGTGTATGGTTCGCGGTGCTGCTGGGCTCCTGCTGAGCGATAGGGGACTGATTAGACACTCATGGCACCGACACACGACAGGCTGTGTGAACGAGAGGACACCAGCAGCACAGACCTGTAAATATGTTATTATTCCACTAGTAAGATGACAATAGACACCTCTAAACACCCAAGGATGGTGGCATGTTATCCCTGTGTCTAGGCTGCTATGGTCAAGGTAATCCAGTTTCTCTCTTCAATTTCAAACATGAGCTGATCCTCCAGCTGGGTACTCTTGAGTAAGAATTTTGGTCCAGAATGCCTAGCTGGAGGATATGAAGACACGCCCTTAGCCCCTGCACTGTGTTTGCCCATTGTCTTTTACAGATTTGTACAGTTGTTCCTATGAGAACAATTAATTATACCTTAAATTAATTCAAACTGTTTAAACAATGAGAGATTTACAATATGTGTTTGAAGAAGCTTTGAAATTTACACAAAAGAAGTGATTTTGTCTCATGAGTAACCAGCAAACTAGCTTTGGGAGTTGGGCTGCGCTAAAGTGACACAAATGAAAAGAATGTTTTAAAATTGTTACACCAATAACACAAAAAAACACAAAAAGTGATATTTTTGCAATTTATGACAAATTTTCTAAAATGTGTTTGAAGGTGTTTTTCATGTCAACATGCTGCCTAAAAGAAAACAACTTGCAAAACAAAACATTTCTTCCTTTTTTTTTATTTTTTAAGAGGGAGTATTCCAGTTCTATGGGGTGTGAATTGGTAACACATAAATATTTAGATCACCATGTTACCTTTTATTGTTTTGAAAATGATATATTCAATGAAAACAACGTATTAAAATGTTTAATTACTGTATTTTCCGGACTAGAAGTTTCACTTTTTTTTCATACTTTGGCCGGGGTGTGACTTATACTCAGATGCGACTTATAGGTGAAATGGTTAAAATATATAATTTCACATCTTTGTTATTGTCACTGACAACTGCACGAGGGCACTCTAGACTTCTGTTCAGAGGTGACACCCAGGATGAAGAATTCAATGGATTTAGTGAGTTGGAGTTAGATCCAGTGTAAACTTATTTTAAACTTGTTTTGTTTTATGCTTTAGTTATCTGATTAACTGTTAACATCTTATGTTAACATACCAGACACTTATTGAGTTTGCTTCATGTAACTGGATACATACAAACGTGCTGTACTGATGATCAGCCTGTTGTTCTCTATTTTGTTGATATTATTATAATTCGCCTTTAAAGATAAAACATCTCTTCTTGGTCTCGGATTTTGTAAAATAAATTTCCCCAAAAATGCGACTTAAAGTCCAGTGTGACTTATATATGTTTTTTCTTCATTATTAGGCATTTTTGGCTGGTGTGACTTATACTCCGGACTGACTTATAGTCTGGAAAATACGGTAGTTTCAATTTTGTTTTTGAGCCCCCCTCCTCTTGCTCTTTGTGCTAAGACTGTCTCCCTTCAGAGAGCTATCACAACACAATCAGCCCTAATGAAACTACTGCACATCACATTCGCATTTGTTCATCGGTTTGTCAAGTTGTTGTGTAAAGTTTTGCATCATGTATTTGTGTATTTATTTAAAATGATCCTGTGGGAGCCTGGGTGTCGTAGTCTTGTGGACGGAGCCTTGAACAGAATCTTGTAGCTAACTGTAAACAGGGTTCGAATCATCCCTGGGGAGAGATTCCTATATTACTCAAACACGCATGTATACAGACGGGGAGAACTGTTAACCATGAAATCAGAATCTAACCTAATCCTTTTAAATTAATCTTCAATACCTCACTGTATCCACTTATTAACCTACACTGACCTATTACAAATTCTCCATAAACATAATGGCATTACACTAGACTGCATTCACTGGCTCAGCTCTGTAGCAATTAACAGCTGCCACACTTCACAGGTACATAATCACTCACTAATAAATCTGGTGTATTTCCTCTTCAAAAAGACGTCCCATTTTAATTATAGGCTTGCATACGAACGCGGCGAGAACACGTTTAAAGCAACGTATCATCAAGAAGAGCAGAGCGAAATATCACGACAATGTGGAAGGAAGTGGGAGGATGCACAAAACTTATCTAGGCTAATCTAAGTTAAAGAGGGAGTATTACGTTAAATCGATTTTTTTGAGGTTTATAACGGTATTTCCTCATCAGAAACATGCCTGAAGAGGTTTTAAATGTCATCCATGCGTCTTTGAGTAACAATTTCCTTTACAATATTAGCAATTATGGTTAACTGTGGGATTCTGTCTCCATAAATATACAAACGCATGATACGACTTCACAAACCTGATGCCATGCGCTGTGGTTTCGTTAGCCCCCCCAAAGGTAACGTGGCGATCTAAATCTGTTACGTGTTAGCAGTTAATACGCCATAGACCGCGCGGTGTGGTTGAAGTACCTTGCTCATTGACACAAAATCACCGCGAGCGCCTTGCAGCACTGAAATAGAACAGGTGCAGAGGAGTTACTGGAGCAGCCCCTCATTGTGTATTCACTGATGTTGTTGGAAGATCGTTAGCAGAATAAATGTGGACTGCGCGAATCACAACACCATATGTTCAGGAGTGGACCAAGGAAAAAAAAAAAAAAGAGGAAGAGGAAGAGCAGGAGGAGGAGGAGGAGAGCCACTGCAGCAGGTTTTAATAAATACACTGCAGAAATGGCAACGCTAAACAAGCCAGAATCAACTGAAATCATGTGCTGTTTTATCATTAGTTTCGAGTAGCTTAGAATTGTTAAAGTAGACGTAAACACATTTTTAACAGCTTTATCAGTATTATCATTATCAATAGTCACTGCAATTTCAAGTAGTTGGTGACATCACATAGGACTGTGCCAATTAAAGCCAAGTGTTTCTGATTACACCTGGCTGCACGGGTGGAGTTTGAAGTGTGGATACCCGTTAGACCAATCACATCTCTCCTTACATATCCTCAGACCCCGCCCCTTTTCCTCTCTCAGTCTTTCTTTACTCCACAGCACAATAGCACTTTAGCACTTTTTTTTTTTTTTTTAATGCAATGCAGATTGTAAAAGCAGCTGCTGTGTGCCGTCTGCCTCTAAGTCTACAACGCCATATTGTCCGAGAATCAGGAAATGTGCTATTAGAGTGCTAGTTGTTGTTAGCTTAGCCATGATGGAAAGCTATATTTCTGGGGGGGGGGGGGTTTCATTTCTTCTTTAGTTATACGTACATGCACAGAGAGTAATGTGTAGTAATGTGGCTAGTTGCAACTGGGAGGGCATCTGGTTGGAACTGCGCAACCAGCTGAGCGTATATGTTTACATCAGATCGAGTTTTTGTTTGTTTAAACGTGCAAACAATCAGACCTCCAGTTATCTTGAGTTTCCTGGCCAAGGTTTTTTGCAAGTTTCATTTCTATTGTCCGATAGAGTTTAACAGAAAAGAATTGAAACCCACACATTTCCGCTCGTTTCAAGAAGTCTAACGATTCAAATAATTTTCAGAGCATTTCAAACTGGTATTCACTCCTTTTAACAATTCAACCCAAAACTCACAATTACCTTGAAGCCCCCATCAGCAGTAAGTTCACTCAAAAAGAAAAAAAAAATAAATCTGGCACATTTCTATTCATGACAAAATGACAACAAGTAGCATAGTGTTTCATTATTTTTTCCTGCATATTTGAGACAACATTACACTATTATCCCCGGTCCCTCCGCTTTAAATAAATTAGCATGTAGATTAATCCCATTTCAGGTTGGTCGTGGAGGTTAGCGCTGTAGTAGCTTTGCCTTGATTTTCGTTCGGCCTTTATTAAGCGCAAGGACGTCACGGTGGAGCAGACGCAACCCGTTTCTAACCCGGAACCGCGGGATTATACGAGCTCAGACGGTTATTAGGTACATCTGAACTCTGGATGGAGAGAAAGAGGGAAGGAGGGAGAAAGAAAGCAAGAGATGGAGATAAAAAGATGGAGAGAGAGAAGGGGTAGAGAAGAGGACACTGGGAGAGACAAGAGAGGAAGGCGGGGTTGAAGACACTGTAATAAAGCAGGGATTATTCTTAATACAATTCATACTTTGCAGCTGATGTCAACAACATTCCCTGGAGGTGTGAAGTTAACTGGAAGCACTGCTCTGCCTGAAGCTCTGTTACTCGAGTTAGACTTTAATCTGAGCTTTGTTTCAACACAATCGGCACCCGGTGAGCTGATTTCTGCTGTGAAACGTACATAAATAAAAATGCATGAGGTTTATATAGAACCACAAGCCAGTTTCATCCTAGGTAAGGTGAGTGAAATGTCTTGCCGAAGGACAGATTAGATATATTGTGGTTGAGGCTGCTATTTAGTTATAATCTATGACATCTATGGATTATTATGTTAGGATTTGGACTGTTTAAATGGAAATATTCAGCTAAAACGACTTAATAAAAGAAAAAAAAAACAACAATGTGAGCTGACGTCGCCGTAAACATCATCGCAACAAAGAGCCACACAGTTCAACATCACTGATTAAGAAAATAAAATTAGAAAATGAAGTAAATCCAGAGCAGCGGGCGTGTATTGATGGTGGTGAAAATGGGGTCGATCGGCGAAATGGCGTCTTGAAAATTAGCGTTTAAAGATCTTTCAAACGTGTACGAATCAGTCCAAATACAACTTAAGGTAAGTAAGTAGAGGAAACAACTATAACATGGTTAAAAGCTTTAAAAAGTCAATTTTGCAGAATAGGTCCGCTTTAAAAGAGCCAAAAAAATGCACAGTTAGTCAAATATACACAGCAAAAACACAGTTTAGTATCGTACAGACCCTTTAACTCAAATTAAAGATAATGGACGCCAAACCATGCAGTTCCAGTGACAAGTGCCAATGTGAGATGTGCTTCTTTGGAAATGGATGACGTTGCCATACTTTTTGCACCCTTGTTTGTGGCTAAAGGTGTGCTATAATAGTTATTCTCAGCCCACATCAATGTATAATCACTTTCTCCAGGTGTCCTTTTTGCACATACGCTGAAGTATCTGAAATATATATCAGACTTTCTATTTATTGTATATTCCTGAAAGCCCCACAGACTTCATGACTTGTATGTTAGCGTTTTTATTTAGCTATAAGTGGAGCTACTGATGTGCCTGAAAGCTAGCCGCTACAATGCTAGCGCCGCCCACACGCTCACACGGACCCGCACAAACAGCCCGCGGTCAACCATGGAGAGCCGGGACTATTTTTGGCATCGCGTTAGCAATGACACATAGCCGTTACGCTTTTAGTATTTATTTTTTCCAGGGTTCTGCAAAGTTTGTGCTTTGAAGGAGAAGTTAAGGAACTTTCTTCTTGAATAAGTAATCGGTGTGGGTTTTGTGGCATGGTCAGAAAGTGGTGTAATATGAGACACTTCACAAGAATAGAAAACAAAAACAAAAAAAAAACTTTATTTTTGAAATTGTAGTGTGCTTAAATAAATCTAAAAAACAAAAAAAAAACAAAAACAAAAAAACAAGGCTTTTTATGTGTAATGACAAAATTGGACATATTTGGGACATAAATCTGAAAAATGAATAGAGCCAGGTCTAGATGTCTTACTTCATTTTGTTGGCATATTAGATACAAAAAAGAAAAAAAAAAGAGGATTTGAATAAACTATTTTACTGAGAATTGATGTTGAGAGCGCAAACTGACAAAAAAACAAACAAAACATTCTTACATTTTGAAATTGAAGTAATGAATCTGAAACTGTAGTGCACTCACGTAAAAAAGACAAACATCAAAAAGACATTTTCAGATAAAAATAAGACTTTTTATGTGTGAAAACTGACAAATTTGGACACGTGTAGGACAAGAATCTGAACAATGGCCAGGTATCTTCTTCTTCTTCTCTTCATTTTGTTTGCATATTAGATACAAAAAGAAAAAAACAACAACTGAGGATCTGAGTAAACTAATTTCTTCTTGACAATTGACATAAAAAAACAAAAAAACAACAGTCAATTTGAGGCTCAGCTTGTCGTACAGACGTTTCCTGAAGATTCTATATAGGTAGGCGGTTCTATTCTTAGCTCACGTACACGGTGCTGTTGTACCCTTGGGCAAGACACTTCCATATTGGCTACATTTAGAGTGCGAGTTGTGGATAGGAGTAAAAACGTACAAAATTATTAGGATTTTGCAGAAACACATTTGTAGATTTGTAGACAGAAAACTCAAGCTCACTCCATGTTTTCTCCTTTATGGCATCGTGCGTATAAATCCTTATAATACTAACAAAATAAGTTATATATATACAAAATGAAAGGAGGCTAAATAAATTAGGTTTGAAGTATCTCAGGCTGACTTTTTCTCCTTTTTAGTTTCTAGCACGTCTCCCTTCGATATAGTTGCGTTTCTGTGTGGATTTACTGACCTGAAAAGAACAGAAACGTCTTCATGTATAATTCTTTTTCTATTAAAAACAGTTTGATTTTAACTTTTCTCACAAGCTCCACGGGGGAAAGGGGAACTCTTCAGAGAGGATTCCAGTATTCCTTTTGTCTTAAAGTGTTTGCAGTACTTCAAAAATGCACAGATCTACATATATAAGTCAAGAATAATAATAATAATACATGCACGATTATGTTTTATTTAGATGAGAATGCAGGTCATCTAGATCAATACTTCTGCAACTCAGCTATGTCTTCTGAACAAGTGAACTAGGCCATATTCATTAATCTATCATTTCATAAGTAAAGAGTTATTTGAATAAAACATAGTTGTGTGTGTGTATTAAAGAAGACATATTGTGCTTGTGTCTGCTCTATAGTTATTATCGATGACACCTATGGATCATTATGTTAGAATTTGCACATTTTAAATCACAATATTCATTTAAAACTGAAAAAATAAAAAAAATTAAATTAAAGAACGAACTGTTGACGGTGAAAACAGGAGTTGATCAGCAATATGGCATCTTGAAAATAAGCGATTAAAGATTGGTCAAACATGCACAAATCACTCCAAATACAATGAGAAAAGGGTAAATGGTGAAGGGAAACACCTATAACATGGATAAAAACTCTGAAAAGTCGATTTTGCGTCATTCAGAGCTCACATCAGCCATGAGTGTCCAAAAAGTGCTATACAAGTCTTTTTTTTTTTTTTTTTTTATTGAATTGATTTAAAAAAAAAAATCTATTTATTTATGTATTTATTTTTATGTATTTTATGCACACAAAAAAAAAAAAATCTGAATCTGAAAAATGTACATACTTTTTTTTCTTTTAGTTTTTTATCAATTCACTAGTTTTAAGAGACTAAGAGGCTTGCACTTCCACAAACCTGACTCTTATTTGGCCTGGACGAGGGTCTCGTTTCCATGGAAATGTTGTTCTTTCGGCTATAATCGTATAAGATTCTACGACTAAACCTACTCGTGTTTGTATCCTCAGTATGTGACAGCTAATGGCATCCCAATTTAAAGGTGCTCTATATAATTGGGGAGATTGGTTATTGCGCTGACTGGAAACTTCTACAGTACAACATTAAAATCATCCTTTTCGTCTCTCGCAATGTATTGTGGTCTATATTATCATTATTATTATTATAGCGCAGGACACTACTTTACAAGGTGCATTGTGAACTACTTTTTCACCAAGTGGACATTCAGACAGCACTAAAAATGGCGTGAAGCCTAAATGGCGGCCTAAGTAGGGGATAGTGGACATTCAGACACAGCCTACATCTTGTTTTGTATGCACCTGATGGCTGACCAACCGGGCGGGGTCAGCTTAGCGTAGTCGTAGTAGTGTTTGGTGGTTTCATGCATCAGTGGCAGCCCTGTGTGAGCCCTCTGTGATTAGAGTGGCCTGGAGTACTTCATTTGTGTAATCAGGCTTTAATTGGCATTGAGGAAAACACATTCATCAGACCACAATGACTCTCCAGGTTTCAGATTTCCTCAATTGAGACTTGCTGCAGACCTCCACCCAAGGACCCTACCTTGCAGACAAGAGAGGGCGATTTATCAGTCCCAGTATCGGTACCAGCTCATATATATATGCACCGTATCGCTGTAGTACTTTTTTATGCATAAATAATTGTTTTTGCATGAACTCCCGTGCAGGTGTAGCCTTGTGAGTGCAGTTTGGGTCAGATACATAAAGACATGTTATAGTTTTGAGAACTTTTGCCAACTTTTTTAGCACGATATATTGCTACAGAGATATACTGCAATGAACGATAAGATTGAAACTATTTTATAACACTGATAAAGTAACAATAATGCAAGAAAATACTAGAAAAACATCTTTAAATAGACCGTATCATTAAAAGACATGAGCTGCAACAGATACACAGCAGAATGAAGCAATAATGAGCCGTAGAAGTTGCTTTTTCAAGCCTCTACAGCTCAAATCTTTTCGCAGTACAACAAAAATAACAAAAATCTCCCCGTTATCGCAACAACCCCAAAATACATTGTTCCTGCTCTACCTCCACTGACATGTCCCTCATCATTTTTCATTGGTTTACTTTATAAATGACTTAATTACGCTTTCTGTCACTTGTTGCCTTAGTTCATTGTGCGTTACAGGCCAATGAAGGTGATAAAGCTCATTTCAAACACCAATAGATTTCATTTCTACTTTGAAATTTAGTAGCTTTGTGTTGTCTTTGCTTTACTCTGCTTGTGTAGGTTAATTAGCAGTTTAAAACATGTCGTAACAAACAAAAAACACATATTTAACTGTCAACTTTGGCCTACATATACAAGAGCGTGAATAGCAAAAGCATATTCGATGTAGTTTGTCCTTGTGTGTTGCCGTAGACCTTGTGTCTGGTTCAGATTTGGCACAAATCTGTAATGGTTAAGGTTAGGGAAATGGTTTGGACTTCTCTTAAATGTAAAACTATGTCAGCTTTTGTAATGCTACGTTACTTTTAGGGACCTAAGTCGCGTGAGGGTCGTCTGGGTGGAGGTCTGCAGCCAGAGCCCTCTCGATTTTCCTTGCATATTATTTAATTACTCTGGTTGGTGGAGTCAAATGAGCGCAGAGGTGCAGACTGGCCAGCAGGGGGAACAGAGAGGTAGAGGCTTAGTCGCAGGTTACATGGATGTCAGAGGAGTCCAGAGATCCAAGCACAAAGTAGAGTGGTAATAGTGTTCACTTGACCGGCTGCACTTTGAAGGTGCTGTAAGATTTGATATTTTCCAGCGCTAAATTGTTTTATAAGAATCAAAGGCCATCGAGGTTCTCAAAGTATTTTTCACTCATTTTCCACATAGACTTTTAGAAAAATTCAACTATGCGTGAGCTCGTGTTAATGACGTGATTGTGTTTAGTCCAAAAACAGCACATTTATGACTTGAAATTTGCTTAAATTAAAAAGAAAATGGTTTAGTGTTTTTTTAAAAGTTCTATGCAAGTGGTTGAGAAAGTACTAAACAGTTGCCTAAATATCTGCATTAAAGAAACTGTGTGTAGCCTGCGCTCTTACAGTGAAAACACCAAAAAAACAAAAACAAAAATACATTCACAACTGACCCTGGGTTGCCAGTGCCTTAACCTGCAAATAGAGGACACATACAAGTTTTTCTTAGTATATATGCAGACTATGCCCCATGTGAAAGCGCAGAACCTACAGAATTCAGTCACTGAGCTGCAGAGGCTGAACTAGCACTGATTCATGATTGGCTGCAGGTGCTGGGGTTTAGGGAGTGGCGATTCAAAACAGAATCAAGTCCGATTAAGTTTAAACCAATGGATTTTAGCATTGGAACTGGCAACCCAAATGAGACTGGTGTGAGGCTGCTTCTGCTGTCTGATTGGAAAACTGCCTTGAGAACCAAAACGCCAAATTATAACATAAACAACTTGACCATCATGTCCATTTTTTTGTAACACTAAGAATAAATCAGCATTAGAATTGTTGATAGTACAAGTTATATTTGATTTGAACATGTTTACCTTTTATCTGGGGACACAGATGGGTCAAATTCATTATTATTATTATTATTTTTTTAATCAAAATTTTACATACGGGTCCTTTAATATAAGATGAACTAATAAAAAAGCAGTACTTATTATTGTCATTTTTGCCCAACCCTATAGATTTGAATATATACGCGCACACACATACACACACTCTGGCCCTTCTCTCTGTGAGACAAAGCAATTAGCTCTCTAGAAAGGTCCTGGGTTCAAATCCCTCATTATCTCCCTTGTTCTATATCCGTGAGTTGCTCTAGCACCATTGAAAGTCGAACGAAACCTAGAGGACAAATTTCCTTGAGGGGACAATCAAATCCACCTTAACCTTAACGCACCCAAATAATGATGTAATAACTGGCCCGCGCTTCCAACCGCCCTATAGTCTGCCCCGATCAATAGGGAGAAAAATAGCACTCTTAATTTATAATGTTACTTTCATATTAGCCAAAACACTCCGATGATTAGTTGAGCTTCAGCTACTTGTAATTTAGCGAGCGCTCTTTGGCCCGCAGTTGGAAAAGCAAAGTGCATTTTTTAATTAGAGCCCTTAGATCGTTTAGCGAGGAGGGCGGAGAGGGAGTGGGCTTTAATCTCACACTTGGTTTCACCCGTAGTGTCTTGCTTTTATACTTCCCTTTTTAAGACATAAATCTACCGCTCGTACTGCGAAAAGCATGCATTCGTTGGAGGTTAGGAACATTTGGTTTGTCTGATGAAAAGATGAGAAGGTGGAGGAGCTGACCTGTCATTGACAAATCAAAACACGCAAGAGACGCTCAACTTTAAAGTGTCTGGGCACAATTTTTCTCCCCGTTTATTTGAGCGAACTTGTTCCTACTTCAGTGCAGACGTATTGTATAAGTAGCCCTTGAGGTCAGTCGACTGTGTATCTAATTACAAAGTGTGTTATGAATCAGGAAGTGCACTGTTAACATGCTACTTGTTGTTAGCTTTACCGTGATGGCCTCTAAATCCAACGCGTCATCATCATAGCTAGCATACATATAGCTAGTGCTGGACAATATGGAAAAAATCAAATATCACGATATGGATTATTTTATATCACGATAACGATATATATCACAATGTTTTCAGTTATTCTCTGAAAAGTTTGACAAAAAATGTATTGCTTTTTTCCAACTTTATTTTGAAGCAACGTTTAACTCAACTGTCACAAGTGAGAAACATACATTTTAGTGCAACAATATAAATGTATCGAATGAAAACAGCTGTGGAGGAGGTGCAGTAGCCTTCACATTTTTTCCAAGATAACAGTTATTTAAGCATAACGTACCTCGGATCAAGGACTTTGACAAGGTCTCGAAAGCTGTCCTTCTCAACTACATATGCAGGAGCCTTTGCAAATGTAACTCGAGATGGCACATGTGATTTGTTTATGGCGCTGGGATGTTTTCTCATTTCTCTTGTGCGAAAGACTGCTTTATCTTCGGCTGGCTATAGTTTTTCTTTTCGCAACTTGTCCCCGCTCTTCCACAACTTGGTTTAGCTTGGATTTTTTGGATTCTTATGTATTCTTTTTCGTGGACCTTCTTTAGGCGATAGAAGAGGTTTGTTGTGTTGACGTCGGGCGCGGGAATAGTCTTGTAGCGTAGTTTGCATATGGCCGTCTTCCGCTCCGTGTTGGACCTGTTGAACTCAAAATGTAACCAAATGACAGACGTACCCCCTCTTTTTGGTTAAAAGTGCTTGTTTTTGGGCTGTCTGCGTCTCTGTCTGTTGCGGCTCCGGGCGTGAAACTTCAACCTGTTGTGCGTCCATCGTTCAGCACTCATGAGTTAAGTAACGTAAAGCACGTCGCAAAGCTGTACGAGAATGTAAAGCAGCGTCGTGTCGCAAAACCACAAGATGGAGTTTCTTTGCAAAAAATCTCTTTATTATTCTTTATTTTCACTTATAGTATGCATAGTGACCAGACAACACTAATACCATCGTCACAGGCTATTTAATGATATATTTGCTGTAATAATTGATAAAATTAGGTCAGAAACAATAGAAGAGAAATGGCATGATCGACTCTCTCTTCTTCGTCCCCCTGATATGTCTCGTCATATCGTCCAGCACGACATAGAACCGATCCAGGGAACGTGTGCTCACAGATTATTTGCTCACACACAAGCTCCTGCAGTTGTTACTTTCCCTTTTAATGCGGTGGACCCAAAAAAACATAACATCCAAGCTAGTCTTTGGTTCAGAGATAATTTCTGGCATTGATGGTCTAAAATAAGAACTCACCCAAACACAACACAACGTCCAAACTATGTAATATTTGGCTGTCTGTTTCTACTCGCCTAACCTTACACTGCAAAGCGGATTCTCATATTTGTAAGTTCACAAACTCATGAGAATCTTGGCAGGCTCCCGCTGGTGCGATAGTGCCCGGCCGCTGGTGGGCTAGAGACTGGACCAATCGCAGAGCGGCAGTGAGGTTTGGGCGGAAGCCAAAGGCGACGCTACCGAGCGAACCAAAACAAACACGGCCATGGTGACAGACCACTTCAGCCTGTTATTGTGAAAATACTGACTCTTTTGTTTGTGAAAAACGTGCAGAAGGCAAACACTTTCTGCATTTGTGAACAGGGACGATGTGCTGTTCTCTCAACTGGATTTGACCAAAGGTAGATTTTTTCTTTTTTTTCTTTCAGTATTTGTTTGAAGGTGAAAAGCAGTACACATGTCAATCTGGAATGACCCTGGTTATTTTCCCTGCCCCGTTCTCGTATATCCTCTTCCAGAAAAGTTACATAGTGCACCTTTAAAAAACACCTAATAACCCCGACACGTGTAAACTGTGTAGTGTGGGTGCGGCTGTCTCTTGTATGACTTGTTGTATCATATGACAATGGGATGAACACAAATGAGACGCCTTAAGGCAGTGAGGACATAATGGCTGAAACACTCTCACACTATTATGTGCGCTTATTGTTCAGCATATGCGTCAATCCAACATATTCATTTTCTTTACCTTTATTTCAGAAAAATCATTGTTGAAGCTATCAAGCAACAGCACATTCTTACTTTTAAATAGTTTTAAACTGCCCGGTTCAATAATGCGTTGGCAGACAATAAAATCACCTTGAATTTCAACAAAGAATGAGTCTCAAAGTGGTAATAGTCACAAGTTGAGCATGACTGCACTATCCACTATCTTCTTGTCTCCATGCCGATACTATTGTATGTTCCACAGTACAACATTAAACATGTCCATATTCCTACACACAAGCAGGTGACGGCGCAAGGTCAGATCTGTGGAGAAAGTAAAAATACATGTTTTTCAAGGTATTGCTCAGAAATGAAAACATCTATTATTTGTACAAAGGCAAGTTAGGCAAGTTTTGAAGGTTCAATGGCAAAACAATGACATCTCCATGGAGACAAGGAGGTGGCGGATCCTACAACAGAAACGTTACATAGCGCATCTTTAAAGGCAGCTTTGGAATAATTTATTTGCTTATCCCTTGCCTTGCCACTTGACTCACTTAACCTGCATGAAAGCACAATTTTAAACCAGTCGTAAAATAGGAGCCTCTTAGCCAAGTGCAGCTAATTAATCCAAACTATTTCATTACATTCACTCGACCAGAATGAGTGTGTGCTGATGGGCCCATAGAGTTTGTGTATGCTTCCAGTACAGTGCACTCTAAAGAGGGGGCATTACACTTCTATGGGGTATTAACTGCTAGCACGTAACATATTCATACCACGTAACATATTCATACCTTTTATTGTTCTGAAAATGCTATATTCCCAGAAATGTATTTACACGTTGATTAAGTTTCAGTTTTGCTTTTGACACTCTGAGCCACTCCCCCTTCACAGCACTATCACATTATAATCGCTGTGCATTTCGCTAAAGAACCTACTGCACATCGCATCAGGTTTGTGAAGTTGTAGCGTGTGAAAAGTTGTGTTGGGGCAGTGGTGCATGAAGTACTCAATTTTGTTACTTAAGTACAGATAACAGAACAAAATAACACTCAAGTAAAAGTAAAAGTATCACATAAAAAAAATCTATTTAAGTAAAAGTATTTAAGCACCTGTTTAAAAATGTACTTTAAGAATAAAAAGTAAAAGTATTTCACACAAGTGTTGTTAATTTGTTAAAGTATAAATGTAGTAATAACGATTGAAAATGATACATATTTTGGTCAAAAGTCAGTTTCTAAAATTTTCTCATGAATTTGTGTATTTATTTTTGTTTGCTCAAAGCTTGAACTCAAAAACTTTAGTCAGGATGTTACCACAAACATAATAAAAAAATAATCTTTTAAATCATATGAAATGTACTTTTACTTTTCAGTCCAGTTCAAAAATGTAGTGGAGTAGAAAGTACAGATAGCTGCTCTCAAATGTAGTCAAGTAAGGCAGATACCTCAAAATTCTACTTAAGTACAATACTTGACTCCTTTATTTCGTTACCTGTCACTGTGATGAAGCATGTGACGTAGGCTTTTGGGCTCAGCTTTAGATTGTACTGCTAACC
Organism: Periophthalmus magnuspinnatus; assembly: GCF_009829125.3. Taxonomy (NCBI): domain Eukaryota; kingdom Metazoa; phylum Chordata; class Actinopteri; order Gobiiformes; family Gobiidae; genus Periophthalmus; species Periophthalmus magnuspinnatus. The sequence goes on from NC_047126.1 coordinate 23,275,197, forward strand.
ATAAAGACGGTTCAAATAGGGCCCGGGAGAGATAGCTAGATTACTCAAACATGCATTGATTATTTATGAAACCCACGGGTGTTTTTATTGCGCTAAAACCTTGAAAAACAAACATTTTTACTGTGTAGCCTTTTTTCCAGTGAAAAACTACAAGACTGTAGACTTATATGAACTTTGTTTCAATCATTTTAAAGCCACGGTAAGTATCTTTTTAGCCAAAATACACTAAATAAAAGCTTTTTTTTCCATTTTGCTCATGTTTATTCTACTGAAAAACTTGAAAACATACATCCTTCCTGTGCACAGGTTTGCATCTCCACAAACCTGACTCTCATTTGGGCCTCTTCCTGCTAGTTTCCATGGAAATGCTGTTCCATTTGCTAATAAATCTGCATGGAGAATCTCGCGAAGTCTGGTTTTAACTTTCCATCAAACCATGCCAGTGACGTACCTTCTTGAGAAAGTTACATACTGTACTTTTCATCCCAAAACCCCATCCGTTTCAGCGATGTAACACTGCTAATTTGCTATGCTAAGAAACCAAAGCAGCAAATGAGCACTATAACCTTTTCTATAGGCTAAACAAAGGCGCAACTTCCATTTTAATTCAAATGAGCATGTCGGCGGCTCGTCCAGGACCCCAGCTGTGTTATTATAGCACTCTAATACATCCATGATACAAGCTAATCATGTTTATGCTAGCAAGTAATTAGCCGCACTGATTTCATGCATTTTTTAAGCGTCGGTTGAAGAGCTTAGCAGTCAATAGTCCGCTAATTTGCCATGCACATCGATTTGTGTTTATGTATCATGTTTGAAAAGCGCCAAATTAATGAAGGAAAATGCAGCTAGCACCGCCGAAACAATCAGCGCTTTTATATTAATTAAAAAACCCAATTGCAAGTCATGATTTGAATATTTCTTGGTAGCTTAGCTTAGTGATGTAAATGGAAGAAATGTTTGTTATCATGGACGTTCATAGACGAATGTTAAACGTGCACGATGTAACTTTTTTGTAGGGGGTACATCACCTGTTTGTCTCTATTACTCAATACTTTTACTTTCTGTCTATACCCAATATGAACCGATACCAGTGTAAGGACAGGAAGTGGCATTTATTTCCTTAAAACACGTTTAACTTATTACAAAAGAGATCCGATTGTGTTATGTAACTGTCATTTATCCTTCAAATAACTACTGAAGAGCTCTGTATGAGTAAAAGTTCAAATATTATGTTATATTATGATTATTCTAGTTCAAAAACAGCCTGTGAATAGTCTTTTTTACATCCAAATAAAACTCCCAACCAGAATATCGACTTAACTGATGGAACTGACACCCGATCCAGCAATATTTTCAGTATCGGTATAGTATCGGTATAGTATGTGTATCGGTGCGTCCCTAACCTTTATGCTATTCATGATATTGCTTTGTGTGTAATGTTGTATAATCTACTTAACATGCAGTACCTGAAAGGGGGTCGCCTCTCCACAGATGTGACATATAACTCTGTGGTGTGCTCGCCTCCATGGGGGTAGATAAATTCAACACCATACTGTCGAACATTTTAGGCGAAATAATAGCCTTGGAGACCAGCAGGTGGTAAGTAATTCCTTGATGTTGTGTCCTACTAAACATTTTCTGTCTAAGCTATTAAAACCAACCAGGATATTCCATATACTTTCACCAAACTCATTTTAAAGTGCTATTCACGATCAAGCTATTAGCAAGACATTCTGTGTGGTGAAGGTAATTTGAGCTCTGAAGTGATGCTGGTGTTTATATAGCCTTTTATATATATAGTAAAGAAGGGTTAGGGTCATGTTAACAATAGCCATTTAGAAAACTTTCCTCCCACTGTTGCCAACTGGGGGAGGGAAAAAATATCTAATGCAGGCAAATTGCAAGACAACATCTTTCATAGCCTACACTACATAATAATAAATAATACATTATCTAATACATTTTCTATTTACTTTTATTGATTAATTTAGCAGGACATTCTATCATTAATAACATTCCAAACACGGGTATTTTACTTCTATGGGGCATTAACAGCTAACACATGCATATTTAGATCAGAATGTTACCTTTTATTGTTTTGAAAATGCTATATTCGTCGAAAAAAACAACATGTTAACAAGTGTCACGTTCGTTTTTGACACTCTGAGTCCTCTCGCCCTTTGCTCTCCGCTTTAAGCCCCCCACCTTCAGAGCGCTACACAACACAATCAGCGTGCAATGAAACTACTGCACATCGCATCAGGTTTGTCAAGTTGTTGTGTACAGTTTTGTATCATGTATCATGCTTTTGTATATTTACGGAGTATTGTGTTGCCGCGCGGATGTCGTATAAGCTTGTAGGCTAAGTATTGCACTGAATCTTACAGCTAACCATAAGGACGGTACAAATAATGCCCAGGAGAGATCACTAAATTACTCAAACATGTATGGATAACATTTAAAAACCACCTCAGGCAGGTTTTTGATGAGGAAACAACGTTATAGCATGCTAGAAAGCTACATTTTGCATGATATCGCCTCTTTAAACTGTTTATTTTAGCTTCGTTATATAGTTTGATTGTAAGCTGCATTCAAAGTACGTCTGTCTGTTGGTTAATTTAATTCAACTGTCAATTGTTTTTCACGCAACTTTGATTTTAATTGAAAATCCATTGAACCGAAACACAGACATATACAGTCTATGTTTTGAATATTAGCACCATAAAGTTACATTATAAACGCTTCGACTAACTATATGCATGTCTTTGTTTTGAACCAAATAGCTGCTTATATACATTTCTGATAACATCTCAACAAATTTAATCCCGTTCTCGTCAGCAGTTGTGACAGAGGAAGTAGAATTGGCAGATTAAGTGCTGATTGTATTGAGCCGGTTGAACGCAGGTGCCTGAAAAGCTCATTCACAAACATGCAAACCTACCTACCGCAGCGCATTTATCTGCACATCTCATGCACGGGACCGCACAATTTACAAAGCCCAGCGTGCGCTAACATACAACGCTACATGTGACAAACACGTGCTCCCGACACTACGTTCTATAGGTTTAAAAACGCCGTGCAGTGAAAAGTCAATACGCAGCTATCAACTATATGTTTGCTCTGTTGAAAACGATGGTGTAGTGATCCACATAGAGTTGCCCCGAGCTGCTGGATTGACATTTTAGAGCAGTGGATTATGCTCATGGAGATGTTATTGCTGTGTCTAAAATGCTCCACGGTATGGCATTAAAAACATGTAGCTCCGTGAAGAAAATCAGGTGATAAGCCGAGTTACAAGTCAGATTTGTGGAGGTGAGTCCGCATCTGTTTCAAGGTTAGGAATAAAAACAAGGAATAAAAACATCCAAAATCCAAAGTTTGTGCTGTAGAGGGACGGAAAAGTCACTTCTGCTTTTAATTATTGGTTCATTCTGCATATTATTTGTTGTAACTCTGTGATGATACTGTATTTTATTTATTTATTTAGTTATTTATTTAATGCAAAACATACATAAATAGTGGACATACATATACAATAGTGACAAGTGGTGATAAGACATACAAGACAAACCAAGACATAACACGGTTTGTGAATGTAACAGTTATTTAAAATCGTATGTGACAAGTCTGTGTGTGTGTATGTGTGTGTGGGGGTGGAGGTGTGTGTGTGTATGTGTATGTATACGTCTGTGTGTGACATTTCTGTGATTTTGGACGGGGGTAAGGTGAAGATGGGAGAGCAGTATGCTAGTTAGTCATATAGGCTTATAGAGAATATAGATGGGAAAAAATAAAATAAATAAATACATAATAATAATAATAATAATAATAATAATAATGAATTAGGTGTTGTGCATGATACTGTATTTTTTAGATTTTTTTTAAAACTGGGATTATTTTTTATTATGTCTGTGGCATAAAGTAGTTTCAATATTATCGTTTATCGTAATATTTCTCTGTAACAATATATCAAAGTGTGCTTCAAAATGTGTTATCGTGGCAGGCCTGAGCAGGTCATGGTGTTGTAATAAAAAATGCTAAAACAAACAAAATACAAATGCGAACCTGGAGTATTTAGCCTCAGTGATGCATGTCTGTTAAAAAATGCTCAGTTTGAATTTTGCCAGGATTGTTGCATCACAGTTAAAGTCATTCTCATGTTTTTAGTTTATAGAAGTTTGTTGTTTGTAGAGATCAGGATTGTCTCATCATATATCATAGAATTCTGCGTAATGTTAAAGTGAAACACTAAACTTAACTAAAGATTCAAAGGTTTTCTGACGCTATAGTGTGATAAATATATTTACCAGTGGTGACCGAGCAGCTTGATGAGGTGTTTCGTGGCTCTTTTGTTTACGTTTTTATGTTGTGTTTGCGACAATGGACACAAAGTCAAGTTTTTACATTCAATCTCAAGCTCTAAGTCTTATATTTGCCAGTTTTTGAATATTAAGAATCAATATCTGACTTCCAGCGTTATTTGCTAACTAACATTAAAAGCTCAAATTAAATTAGAATTTGTACTGTAGCTATGTTTTTGATGCAATTTGTCCAGCATATCTGTTGAATTTGGCACTAATCATCAGAACTTCAGTAAACTAGGCTAAACTGTGCTGCACATGGTAATGTTTTCTAATGAGGCTCTGGTGTTACTTATGTGCGGTCGCCAAAACAGTCTTAGTTTTTCATAGCCTGTGATGTTTGTTTTTGTGTTGGCATGGGCTGATAATAATTAATCACATTCTAAGAGATCAAATCATGTCAAATTGTCAAAGATCATTTTCTTAATGAAGAGGTCTATAGCCAGTCCTCTGTCAGTAAAAGCATGTGGTTTGCAGCAGTGTTCAGACTTTGCACGGATAATTGGACTATTTTTGGCACAGATAATTAAGTCTTCTTTATGAAATTGATATCAGAAGCCATTTTAAACCCTTAAATAAGGCAAATTAAATAGTCATCAATACAAGGGTGGACATGGCATTCATTTGTTTTGCCATATTGCCTCATGTAGCCTATGGCAATCTGTAATCATGTGCCAAACTAATTTAGACTTTACAGTAGCTATTCCAGTTTTCCTGCCAGGAGTCACTGAGGATTCAATGTGTACTATTTTTTGTTACTTTTTTATTCATTTTTATTTGAAATGTTGTGTTGTTTGTGAATTGTATTTGCTCCTGAAATCCTCCCTTTTCTGTTATCTACATGTAACAATCTGATTTGGGACAAGAGCAGAAAGGAGAAGTTAGTGAGTGAGTGAGTTAGCTGAAGACTTGGTGTTTTGTGGTAGTTCTTGGTAAAAAAAAAAAAAAGGCAAGGCAAGTTTATTTGTATAGCACAATTTGTACACAAAGTAATTCAAAGAGCTTTACAGAATAAGAAATACATTAGAATCACAATGCAACAAATCAAAGCATAAATACACATCATAAAATAAACATTAAAAGAGAAGAGTGCAGAATAAACCCCTTTCAGTCATGTGCACAGCTAAACAGAACTGTTTTGAGCCTGGATTTAAACATTGTCAAAGTAGAGGCCTGTCTCACATCTTTAGGAAGTTTGTTCCATGTTTTAGCTGCATAAAACTGAAATGCTGTTTCCTCATGTTTAGTCCTGACTCTGGGCACCAGCAGGAGGTCTGTCCCTGAAGTCCTCAGAGTGTGAGATGGTTCATATGACACTAACATGTGGGAGATATACTTTGGTGATAGGCCATGCAGAGACTTGTTCACAAGCAGAGCTGCTTTAAAGTCTATTCTCAGAGCCACATGAAGCCAATAAAAAGACAAATTAAACTCATGTTTTATAAATTGAATCTGTCTCTATATAAGTACTTAGAATCAATTCTTTGATACCAATATCAATTCTGTGTTTGTGTCATGCATATAAATGAGGTTGTCCTGCATGCATCTGGCACAGGGCGGGCTGCATTATAATTAAATATGTTTTATGGGTGAGAGCTAAACGTGGAGAAAACCAATCTGATATGTGCGATGCCAAGCACTGGGTTAAGTAGTTAATCTCTGGTGTTCATTACAATATAATTAAACAACACTAACACCTTATCTTGTCACTTTATACTGAATTAAAAGCAGAATGATTAACTGAGCCCTAATTCCATAACAATTGCTTAGGAACTATTGTTTTTTTGTTTTTGTGTTTTTGTTTTTTTTTTGCTTTCTGCCATGTTATAAAATTGCTCTCTAATCAAAAACAATACTAGTCACTAAAAGAAATCACCAGGTTAAACATTTGTGAATTTACATTTTGGGTCTTGCCCCCCATCTGGGAGTATGACGTCATCCCTTTCTAAACTCTGAAAACCACCAGTACTTATCTTTGTTATGAAGGAGACTGCAAATTGTGATCGATTGAAATGCTATGGCAAACGTTACCTTCTCTGGCTCATTGTGTTTTTCTATCTCCCCTGCATTATGACGAGCACGATTCTTCACTGCGGCCTCCCCTCCAGCTGTGAGGGCTTACAGCGGCGCGCTAATTGGCCGTACGGACCGCACTCAGTGTACGTGTGAGTTTTTGAAATGGGCTCAATGCCTGCTCGCTGGCTCCCTCGTCCCCATTAGAGGAGTATTCAGCGAGAGAGATGGCCTTTGTAATGGGAGATAAGGGATTTAAACAGGTGTCCAAGCTCATTCACCGTAAAGCTGTACTGCGGAACTTATAGGATTTGGCTTGTGGTGGTCAACTATTATAAACGATGATAATGATGAGGAAAATAAGAGCGAAAAAGTGGTGTAGTTGCTTCGTCATATTACCATAAGCTAGTCAGTTCAAATTTTGCAAGAGGCTCATATGCGGTCACTCTTCACCAGGATGTTCCTGCAGTAATGTAGCTGGAATAGGAAGCGTATCCGATGTAAAAATCATTTAAGACAGTAATAAATAGGTCATTCTGTTTGCAAGGTCATGTTGCCTCAGACGTCTATTGAAATTCTGCTTCAGTTTTCCCCAGGTAGTTACGTACTAGATATAAATACAGAGGTTTCATAGGTTCCGTAAATCATCTGCAGACTCGTTTTCAACATTTCTAACATCGGTTTGCGTTGATTACAACTGCATGCTTATATTAGCATGATGTTTGTTTGTTTTCAGTGGTTCATTCCCATGGCTAGCAGTAGTTGGAGTGCTAACCCTTAAAGTTGAAAGCTTTTTTTCATTTTGGCTTGTGTTTATTGCACTGAAAAGTCTTGCATCTCCACAAACCTGACTCTTACTTGGCCTGGAGAAGAGCTTCCTCCTGCTTGTTTCCATGGAAATGTTCCTTTGGCTACAATCTTCCACAGTATGGCATAAAACATATCTGTCTCTATGGAGAATGTTCATAAGTATATTTTTTCTTTCTATTTTCATGGAATCATGAAGATGATGTGTGATCTCCAGAAAGTTGTATACTGTACCTTTAACACAGTATTTAAATAGGAACTAAACATCTAAACTCCGCCCACAACCACATTTCAAACAATGCTGCTAAACTGGCCAGTACCTAGAGTAAAGGCCTGGAGCCTAATTTTCATTCATTTTTGACCTGAATGCTGCAAATGTACATAGTTTGCACTAAAATTACAAATTATTAATTTGGATTTTGATTCTTGTATTCATTTGTCAGTTCATTTGTCTTAACAGAATCCTAATAACAATACTTGCCAGGAAAAAATTGTGATCAAATATTTTCAGGGGTAGCCAAAAGTTGTACTCAAGTAAGATAGTGTTATTGAAGTAGAAGTACAAAATAGTGGTCCAAGAAAAAAAAGCAAAACCAGTTACTAAGTAAGAGACATGGGACATAACATCGGATTTATTCCTTTTATTTATAGTAGTTACAAAACAATAAAAAAAAAATAATGCTTGCAGCTGATGCAATGCATACAGAGTATAGCAAATACAAAGTGTCCACTCTCGTCCTTCAAATGTATCATTTGAAGAAAAACAGAATAATGCACAGAATCTGGTATTTTCAAAGGACAAACACAAAAATGAGAAAAACTACATCATATCTGAAGGAGCAGTGCAAGAAACACAAACATGCAAATAATTTCATATTGTCAACATAAAGCTTTAGTCACTTGTCGAATTACTCACAGTGAGAAGAGTAACCCTAACTTTTACTCAAGTAAGAGTACTGTTAGTTCAATAAAAATATTACTCAAGTAGAGGTAAAAGTGTACTGCTAGAAAAGTACTCTGAAAAGTACAGTTTCTTTTAACAGTTGCTCAAGTAAATGTAAGTGAGTGATTTTAACTGAGTACTACCCACCTAAGGGTATTTTTCCTCAAATCGTTCAGCCCTACATAGAACAATGAAGGTTTTCCACCTCAGTCCTAATACGACACATTCATTTCACTTTATCTTTGACTAGGTATTTCTCAGCACAGACCCACTGAAGTTAGTTTATAGCTCTGGCAGCAGCAGTCAGCCATGTGTGAGCTTGGGTGATATTATGGGATTTCACAGCCCAAAAGCAGTTCAGGGGAGCACATCTAGACAGCGACCGTCCCGCGGGTGAGTGAGACCTGAACCAGGACCCATCCAGGGGTGTTTTGGGGGTCTTAAAGGGGGGAGATTTTCTCTATCTCCGACGTACAGCTTGGCACTCCAGGCAGCGCCACCAGCGATGAACCACGATGCACTAAAATGATGGTCGTCCTAGGTTTATTATAATAAATACTAGGACTACACCCTTTTGGGGAAAAAACATGTGATTACCATTAGATTTGCACTATATGTTTAAGACATATGAATTTATAAACTAATAGACCAGAAGATGTTAGCAGCAAGACAAGGTGGACAGAGTAATTTAAAGTGCATCAGAGAATAAGACAGACATTAAAATCACAATGCAAACAAATCAAAACATAAAAACCCATAACATGCCAGAGATGTACTTTGGTGCTAGGTCCAGGGAGAGACTTGTACACAAACAGAGCTGCTTTAAAGTCTATTCTCTGAGCCACAGGAAGCCCCAGGTCAGCTATGTCCATTTATACATACAGTCTATGGTAATTTGTATGAAATCAGGCCCTGAAGAGAATCGAGATGTGCAGCCCTGACACTATATTATTACTATATTGATGTATAGATCAGAAATATGACATTTGAGCAATATGGTTTTTAAAAAAAGGAGGTGGGGAGGTGTCATGTGCACGGTGATGTTCATGATGTTACTGCTTAGCCCAAAATATTCCACAGCAGAACATTTACCATCTTGTATTTAGTATTTAGTCTCTGTTCCTCCAGATTAGAGTGTTCAGAAATACTTGGCTCCGCTGCGTAATGTCACATTCAAATTGCTTTCTCTACACCGGAGTTCATTTTAGCTTCTCCCTTTGCATACGTTTAACTTAATGCGCAAATTAATAATGCATAAATTAGATACAAATTTAAAACTCACATTCGACCACCCAGCTAGCCTTAATGCTTGCCTTGCTTTTCACATTTCAGCACCATTTTGTGTCACCACTTTTTTTTATGAAGCAGATAAAATCATTTTCAAAGTCAAATGAGATTTGGGTGGACAGTGATGGATGCCCTAATAGTCTTGGCTCACATCCATCAGGGTGTCAGACGGCATAAAATACACTTCCTATGAACTCCACTCAAACGCAGTAGAGTGGAATGCGCCAAAAGTTGTAAAATGTTTAAATGATATAGAGACTTTATGAGGAAAAGTCATCTCTGATATCGTAATATGGTCGCCTTTATATATTTTTCCACATAAATCAGGGTAGAAAATGGCTGACAGCTCTTATGAAACCCATTCTTAAAGACCCTGTACTCAATTTTTTCTCCATATATTTGAGCAAAATTCAAAATGCCCCAGCACAGAGATTTTATATAAGCAAGTCAAAATATATATGCTGTGTACTGTCTGCATCAAATTATAAAGCGCTTTATCTGTGCACATTAGCATGCTAGTTGTTTTTAGTATTACCGCATTAACTCATCGCAGTGAATAAGTAGGATGTTTGGAATGGATAAGGTAAATGAGGTAAAACTTTGGACCAAAACTTAAGTGGTAACCCAGGAAGTGCCACTACAGTAGTCCCTCGTTTATCCGCAATAAGCGAAATCCGTGAAGTAGTCAGCTTTATTTTTTACAATTATTCTATATGTTTTAAGGCTGTAAAACCCCTCATCACACACTTTATACACTTTTCTCAGACAAGACATTAACATTTTCTCACATTTCTCTCTTGTTTAATTAATTAATAGTGACTCAGGCATATTTTACAGTTCCTCTGACCGCGCTTCGTCCTGGCGCCGCTCCACTGTAGTGTCAATAGAACACATTCTGTACTGTACAGGAGACACGGCACGGAGGAGACTGGTTGACAATGGTCTACAGTCCCTTAGCCAATCAGGACGCAGAACACAATGCTGTAATAAAGCATGTAAAATTGCAACAAAAAAAATCCACGAAACAGTGAGATCGCGAAAGGTGAACCGCGATATAGCGAGGGAGAACTGTACATGTGTTATTCTCTGTAAAATGAAAAAGTGAGGTGCTTATTCTGCTTTCTGATTGGATAATTGGCTACCGAAACACGCATGTACCCACAAATGACTGCATGTGAATAGTAAAGGGCACATATTATATAAAATCATTAACTTACATTAACCCTAACCCACCTATCCGCTGTCGCTACTCACATCCAGGGGTGGCACCAGACAATTTTGATTGGAGAAACTAATGGAGGTGCTAAGTTTTTGCAGTGGGGGCGCTCACTTAACATGTTCATTTGTGACCGTACCCCCTCCTCCTACCGTGTTTGCTTCCGGTTTTGAACAAGTTTCAATGTAGTTAGCCCCCTGTAGTGATTTATGAAAACTAATATGGAATTATTTTTTTAATTGTAGCCTCATTTTGAACACTGTAGTTGCCATTGGGACAGTTTTAGTCAAGATTGGGGCAAAAATCTTTGGGGGAGTGAGATGGGGCAGCATTGGCTATTCTAGGGGAGGCTAGTGCCCCCTCAAGCCCTCACCATGGCGCCGCCCCTGCCCACATCTCTCATCGGTTTTGAATATTAAAAATTAAGTTTCACAAATATTCCAATGCATGTTTCAAAAATAGATGTCAAGATCAACATTGTATTTTACATATAAACCACAAAACAAAGTAAAAATCTGGTTACATTCAAGTACCATCCAGCAGCATGTTGATGTCTCCATAAACAGTGTTTTCTGAGAGCTAGGGAAGAGTGAGTTGGGCAGGGTCATACACAGTCCAACGTATTCGGCTCCAGTCTGAAGGTTAGTATTGACATCTCTGTCCCCTGGTGCTTCTTTCCCTCTCATTATAAATATGTGCTGTTTGAACTGACAGCTCCACAATGGGCTCATTTAGACTCTGCAGAACATAAAGAACTGCACACACTCCTCTCCTTGTGCAGTACTGATGAATCCTGCCACCTATGAAAAGCCTACAGTAAATTAACTAGTGAAGGTTGTTGATTAAACATCCTATAATGCCCAAAATTGACTATTGTTAGCTTTTAGAATGTTGTTACCATATCAGAAACAGACCTGGAGTAGTGTTTATTTCATTCATGTTTGAGTAACTCTTTAATATTAGTCTCTCTACATTCCCAAAGCTCGAAATGCTCTGTTCCCCCTTGTGATGTCATCCCTATGAGGTAGTTTTTGACTTAACAGCTAGCTTTTACCTTTTGTTCTGCAGAGATTGTCAATTCCAGGCTTGAAATTATCCAAATTATTCTAGTGAAGGTGTATGGAGTTTTAAAACACAGTGGAGCAGGGTTTGGGTGTTAAATATGTGTGAATGAAACAAACACAATTCCATGTATGCTTTTGACGAGGAAACAACATTATAACATTACTGAAAATGACTTTCTATTGCCTAAATAAAGAGTGTTTTTATTATTATCATGGTATTGGAGTCATAAACTGTATAAAGAAGTGGACTAAGTGAGCGTAACTTCACCCATAGCGTTCGGCTCCAGTCAAATGAAGCTCATCGAAGCTTGCTGCTATTCGGGCGAATTTGAAGCCGAGTTGCGTATTTGGAATTCCAGCCACGAGTATCATAGCAACCAAAGAGCCAATCCGGAGCGAGGCTGTTGAAAGTAACGCCCCTTCCCGCCTGCACCGCTGGATTGGAAGTGAACAGGCACTTAGCAACGCTGTCAATCAAACCTGTTGCCAACGCTAGCGGGAGTGTCCACGGAGAAAGAAGGCACCTGATTCGTCTGTTATTAATGTTCATACCTTGATTCACGGACAAAATGGAGAAATAAAAACACCAGGATCACGTAGAGCGGGTTAATACGAACATTTTACAGAGAGATGGCTGACAATTTTTCAACGTAAAGTGAATTGGAGCCAGAGTTGATGGAGCCGGAAGTGCGCCCATGATCACTTACTATTTGGAACGCTGTGGCTAGTGCGTTAGCTATGTCTATTTATATATACAGTCTATGGTATCAAGTCTATTCTTTAGTATCGAAATCAAGTTTGAAATTTTAATACGGTGACAATTGGCTGCAGAGCGCTCCATTAAAATCACCCAAGCTGATCATTAGCGGTTGATTCAAATTTGATTACTTGCCCAGCCCTAGGTACAAAACTTAACTGCTCACTATATAGACCACCTTAGGCCACTTTAAAATGTCACTCCTCTGATTGGAACAAGCCCTCCTCTCTATCTAAAGTGTGAGAGGGAGCCACTCCAAAAGGACACTATCAGATGGCGCAGATGAATGGGGCGTATCTCCTTTACACAGCTGACACTATCACACCCACTGCGGCTCTACTCATTACATGTTTACAAGGCCCCACAATGACAGCCATTTTATCAGCGCCTTTCAAAAAAGCACCAATAGGATCTACGCGTGAGGAGTCGCGGAGAAGCAGATGGAGCAGGCAAAAGTTGTGGCAATTCACACGCACAACAGGGCCGGATTCAATCGTTTTGTTTTTTTTTCCAGGTGGTTGGATTTGTAAATATAAGGTTTGCTCAAATTATGAAGTCGATAAAAATAAACCCTCAGCCTTTTCAGCAGGTCTCAAACAGTAATGAAATGTACTTTTACTTTTCAGTCCTGTTCAAAAATGCAGTAGAGAAGAAAGTACAGATACATCTCAAATGTAGTGAAGTAAAAGTAAAATGTATTCACTTTAAAATATGTCAAGCTTTTACCTAAGCACAGTACTTTAATACTTTTACTTTGTTACCTTCTATCACTGCATATGGATCAGTTCTGTCTTATTTTATTAATGCTGTTTTCTGTCTCAGTCCCTAACTGACAATTCCTGCCTGTTCATAGTGGGATTTCACCGTTGCAAGCAGTGTTTTTTTCATTTATGTGTTTTTATTGTTGAAAAATGGCTAGAAGACATTTTGAAAACCTACGTGACCTAGAGTACAGGCAGGGAAAACACTCATAAAAGTCAATTTTGCATAATATTTCCCCTGTAATAATCGTGTAGCCTGTAGAATCGAAACTAAAACTGGTATCAAAACTAGATACTCATATGTACAAATATCATTACTGAAAAATAGAAACAGAAAGAACAGCGTTTTTTTTTTTTCTGGATTACAGTTTTAGATTGGTTTGGATCTGCAGAATTTGTATTATCATTATTATTTTGTGTTGAAAATGTCATTTTTTTAATATCACTATGGTATCAAAATCAGTATCAAGCCTTTTCTTATTATTAAAATTGAGTTTGAATCTGAATAAATGTTTAAATGTGAACTTCCCCCTGCATTTTGGATGGAAGTTTATGTTCTAGATTGTACGGAGCCATGTTTTATGTAATGCCCATAGACTGTATATATAAATGGACATAGCTAACGTGCTAGCTGCTGCGTTCCAAATAAAAAGTGATCATGGGCACGCTCCTGGCTCGTTCGACTTTGGCTCCAATTCACTTTACATTGAAATATTGTCACTTAACTGCTGCATTGAGCGTCATCATTTTGGTCTTAAAATGTTCGTATTAACACACTCTACACGATCCTGGTGTTTTGGTTTTTTTTTTAATTTCGCTATTGTTTCAAAATATGAACATTAATAACACGCAAATCAGACACCTTCTTTCCCCGAGGTTGCTCCCGCCAGCGTTGGCAGCAAGTTTGATTGACAGCGTTACTAAGCACTCACTCCTTGCTAAACCAGCGGTGCGGGCGGGAAGGGGTGTTACCTTCAACAACCTCGCTCTGGATTGGCTCTTTGGTTGCTATGATACTTGCGGTCGGAATTCCAAATGTAGAACTCAGCCTCTATGACTGCTCTAGCCTCGATGAGCTTCATTTGACTGGAGGCAAACGCTATGGCCGACGTTACGCTCACTTAGTCCTCTTCTTTATACAGACTATGGCCATTTCCAGCGTTTTTTTTTTTTTTTTTTAAGTATGGTAAACATGTACGCTACCAAATGAACTAATAATCTGAAAAACATGAAAACTGGTCCGATGCACTTTAATCATGGTATAATTTCTATATCAATTTATCGTTCAATATATGGAAAGCTGGAGCAATATCTTTTTGAGGCCAGTATTTACTGTGTGTATATTTTCTTTGCACGACTAGGAAAGTTTTGGGATTTTTTTGGCAATATGACAAGATTTCAGCTATAAAAGTTTGAATAAATCACTTCTATGACTCATTACAGATGCAAACGAAGTACTAAAGGGATTCATTCTCCTAGTTATTAAAGTTATTGTACATTCAGAATAGTTTTTTGGGGATAATTCTATTTTAGGGTTATTGTGTCAGTGACATAAATTAGTTTCAAAATTTGTTATCGTGACAGGCCTAGTGATAAGTAAGCACCAAACTTTCCTAAGCCACGGGCCCTGTGTTGGTTGTTTTGATGGAATTGGCTAATTAGCGTCGGCCTTTTACTCCGCGAGCTTGAGTTTGGTGTTTGATGATTTTTACACTCACGATCTCTATTTATCATGTGGTTTTTAAGCATGGATAGTAAAATATGTTTACTTCTTTATCTGTTTGTAGTTGTATCGGGAGTGCGGCGACCCAGACAAGACGGTGAGAGCAGCCAACGGACGATGTCAGGAGTAGAGACAGGTATGTTTAAAGTGTGTCCATGGAAGAGGATGTAACAGTGAAAGGGCCTGTGTTGCACTATTTTGAATCTATGTTATAATGTTGTATCCTCATCACAAACATACGCGGAGTTGTGTTTTGTTTCATTCACAAAAGTTTAGGCCAATAATCCAGTGTGTGAATGAAACAAAACACAACTCCAGGTATGTTTCTTACGAGGTAACAGCATTATAACATGACCAAAAGCTTAAATGTGTCAGTTTTACATAATCTAGGACTCTCAATGTGCTGATGGATTAGACAACTCCTCATATAATAATCATGTATTAATAATCTGAGTATATCAATGCAGTCTATCAGAAGTGTGCTAAAAATGCACCTGTACATTTCTCAGTTGAGTTTCAATATAATTTTACGATATTTTTAAGCCTTACACTGAAATTTAGCTTCATTTCCAGCCATTCTTTTAATCCTGTCCTTTTGAATAGTTTTCGTTTCATAGATGCCATTCAATCTGCTGTGGGTTGACAGGTCATTTATGAGAACAGGAGAAGGCTACACACGCGTTTTGTACTGTAACCCACGCACACACCGATCTATCATCAGCTCAATGTAATGGACGGCTGGGGTCAGAGGGATCGCAGACCCGTGGCTGACCCCTCCTGACACCAATAAGAGACGTGGCCTGTCAATTGGTTTGTGTGGATAGACACACAGAAAAGAGATATATAACACAAGAGCGAGCAGAGCAACAGCTGCGGCGGTAAGGGTGTCGGCCAGTCGTTATTGAAAAAAATAAAATAAGAGCAGCTTGAAAATTGAAATACACGAAGTTTGTAGTGTATGTAATAGATATTTATATTCTACTGATTAGGACTTGGTAATGGATGATACTTCTGGTAAATATTTGTTAGTTTTACAGCAGTCAAGTGGCAGTAGCAGGAAAAAAACGTCAAAAAGAAAAGTACTACCAGGCAACTGGCAACTGCGACACATTTCCCACCTCCAACTTGAAAAAATGCCCTGGAACGCCGCTGGTAATTACCACCGCAAACTGGGAGAGGATGAGACTCCCACTTCAGATACTGCTTCAACTGTGGCGTATTACAACAACATAATCACAAATTAAAAACTGTATTTGAGGGAATAACCAGCACATAAACGACGCCAACACTTGACTTGACTTCAACTGGAACATTCTCAGGTCGAAACTCGCCGCATTCAACTGGGAAATAAAAAAATAAAAATAAAAGGGCTGATATGGATTTTTTGAGTCGATACCGATACCTGATATATGGCTTGATGCTGTGGCTGATACCGATATTTGCCGATACTGGTATTTAGCTTTCAAAATCCATAGCAAGACCCACATGTGTGTCTGAAGTTGAAGTAACAATCACAAATTAACCCTTTAAGGACTGAGCACATTATAGACCAGCATAGCTCGCCTGGACGTTTTTTTCTTTTTTAGCCATAAAAATCATGTTAAAGGAAATATAAGCATGTACTTTTGCCTTTTTATCACACAACTACCTCTATTTTACATATCCATTCATATTTTTCCTTTTATGCAGGAAACTTAGATCAGAAAACAGCGTAATATGGGCCTTTTAGCTTGAGTTATGTTGCACATGTACACTTCCATCCATCTTCACACTTATCCGTGATCAGGTGGTGAGGAAGATGAGGAAGAGAAGGAGGAGGAGATGGAACCAACAGGTCAAATGATTTGTGCCTGACCACCATAGCTCAGTGTCAGGCCGAGCAGACGCGGTCTCATCAAAGGGGATTGACAGAGGGGGCGGTCACAGGGCGGAGGGGGCGTGACCTCACTTACAGGAGGGCAATGGGGCTGTCACCTCACATCACAGAGGGGAGAGTGGACGGATTGTCTAACAGGTAATGAGTTGAAACTAACATAGTATGGTTACTGGCCTTTAAACATGCTCTTGAGTGGCTTTGCTTTGGCTTTTCATGTTGTAGAACTTAAAATAATGGCTATGAATAAAAAACACAAATCATTTCGTACTCCACATATTTGAATTTTGGTGTGACAAAAACTAGCTGATTAAAGATGTGGTATTACAGTGGTCCCTCGTTTATCACATTCTAAAAATAACCCTCAATAGGCGAAATATAAGTAGTTAACTTTATTTTTTACAATTATTATATATGTTTTGCAGCTGTAAAACCCCTCACCACACACTTTATACACTTTCCTCACACAGACATTAACATTTTCTCACATTTCTCTCTTGTTTAAACTCTCTCAAAGTTGAAACCTTCATTTCATCGACATTGCTAGTTTTCTCCCCGACAAAACCCACAAACATACAGCACTTCAGAGTCACACTGCGATCCAACATTTATGTAAATTTGTCTGAACACATTCTGTACTGCACAGGAGAAACGGCACGGAGGAAACTGTGGACAATGGTCTACAGTCCCTCAGCCAATCAGGACGCAGAACACAATGCATGTTCATATGCTGTAAAAAAACCATGAAAAATTGCACCAAAAAAATCTGTGAAACAGTGAAACCGTACAAGGTAAACCGCAATATAGTGAGGGACAAAAGTATACATAATCACAGAGAAAGAAAAAAAAATCCAGATCCACTGACCCACAGGTTGGCAGTGCGATTGTAACTCCCACAGATGAATGCTGTTGTTGTGTCCTTGGGCAAGACACTTAACCCACCTCGCCCCCAGTGTCTGCGTATACTAGTGTGTGAATGGGTGAGTGGTTCCTTGATGTAAAGTGCTTTGAGTGCCTTGAAGGTAGAAACACCCTGTATAAAAAGTGACCACTGACCATAAGGGACAACGAGAAGTGGATGACTGAATTAGATGAAGATTTGGTGTTTTTTTGGTAGAAACTTTACATTGGTTCTTAGTACTTTTTGCATGCAATAGTTGTTTTTGCATGAACTCCCCGTGCTGGTTTAGTCTTGTGAGTGAAGTTTGGATCAGACACATAGAGATTTTTTGCCATGCCCCCTTTTTAGTCCACAAATCAATCGGCAGGACATGTCTTTAATCAACCGAGAGTTTCTTTAGTTGACTACAGCCCTAGATTCAACACATTTATACATCCTCAAAGCCCAAAACCAAGTGTTTTTAATGCTTCATTTTTGCTGTCCCCTCATTGCAGACTTGGCTTGTATAAAATAAACAGGAGAGAAAAACATATTGACATTCTGAGCAGTAAAAGGAGTTATATCTGATGTTTACATGTGGTGTGATTCATGCTGCTATTCTGGTTGTTCCTCATTAAAACTGGCCTCTTTTGGGTCCACTGCTAGGGGCGCTATGCTATGTTAGTTTATGTTTACATGTTTCACAGTGTTTGCTACTTTACTGCAGCAGTCTTACACATATGTTAGTATTGTGTAGGCTCTCTCTTTCACTGACACATATGCAACGTGCGCGCCTAAAGCAGGTATATTGTTTATTGTATTGTATTGTATTGTGACTATATATCAGAAGGAGGATGTGACAACAGGGCTTCAAGTGCTGATTCTTTTTGTCAAATTAGTGTTGCCATGATACTAACATTTCAGACTCAATTTCGATAAGGAATAGGACACTTAATGTAATCCTCAGTCGTCCAGGTAGGTTTCATAGTGGTCCATGGGTGTATACTAGTCTATGTGGTGGAAGAATAGATAGATCATTTACAAACAAAGTGTATTATAATCAGTTTGTGAAGTTGTAGTGTATTGTTTTGTAACGTGCTTTTGTGTATTTATGAAAAATCAGCGTGTAGGGGCATGGATGATGTAGGCTTATGGGCTACGTCATCTTCAAGCATGTTTTTGATGAAGGAACAATGTTATAACCTGGTAGAAATCTCCAAAAAATCAGTTTTGCTTAATACTCCCTCTTCAAGGCTCTTACTTCCGGGTTTGCGATTAATAAAATACTTGATTATCAGAAACATACAATACATAGCGGCCTGGTTTAGTCTCAAAGAGGTGTTCTTACATGACACGCCATGGAAGAAACAGAAAAGAAAAAAAAAAAGAACACAATAAAAAAAAATAAGATGAGTATTGTTTGAGTAGTTCCAGGATTGCCCTGCATTTGACGCTTTGAAGAGGTAATGAAATATATCGCTTTTTTCACTTTGAGGCTTTTAAATTAGCTTTACTCTATAGTCTTTACTCTATTATCATGTTGACGAGAGCCACGTTTTAAGTTAACCATTTCAAAGTGTCACTCAACTTATTTTATTTATTTTTATTTTATTTTATTTATTGTATTAATTTGATTTAGAGGGACATTTATTTTATTGTATTAATTTTCTTTCATTATTTATTTTTTCTTTATTTCCTTTATTTTTATCTTAATATTGTATTTTATTTATTTTATACATTTTATTTATAGTGACATTTATTGTATTGTATTAATTTTCTTTCATTATTTATTTTTTCTTTATTTCTTTTATTTTATTTATTTATAGGGACATTTATTTTATTTCATTTTTTATGTATTTATTTTATTTTTTTATTATTTTATTTTATAAGTACATTGCAGAATAAATGTACTGCACAGACCAGATTTAGCTTCCATCTGTAGTCCCTGGGCGGTCCCCATTTCAATCCAGTCCAATCCCCTCATTCACCCCTATTTTATTCTATTATTTTTATTTTATATTAACTATTTTATATTTATATTAACT
This sequence comes from Periophthalmus magnuspinnatus, assembly GCF_009829125.3. Classification (NCBI taxonomy): domain Eukaryota; kingdom Metazoa; phylum Chordata; class Actinopteri; order Gobiiformes; family Gobiidae; genus Periophthalmus; species Periophthalmus magnuspinnatus. The sequence continues at coordinate 23,294,930 of NC_047126.1, forward strand.
ATTTCATTTAGATTTCTTTTATTGTATTTATTTCTTGACAAATTCATCGTCTTTCTCACATCACGCCTTCATCTGATTGTGCCTTTGTTATGGAGCAGATCTTTAAAGTCCATCTCTGCCCGTCAGTCCTGGCACAGACGCATCAGCCGCCTCGTGCCATGCGCTCGGTAGATTAGGTACTTTTTACTTCCAGAGTTTAAGATCACATTGCCTTATCGTTGACAACAGAACCTCTACTCCAGCCAAAGATATATGTTCCAGCTCTGCGCTAACCCTTTTATTTATCTGTTTAAAAGCTCATAAATCATCGGCTTTTTCATATGGCTGAGCATTCTGTTTTCAAACGGCCTCTTGTTAATAGACCGCATAGTGTAAAAAAAAAAAAAAGATAGCCTATTTCAAATGTTGGCCTGATCTGACCGCACGGTTGCCATGGGTTTTAACAATATTAGTGAGATAATGAACAAAGTCTTTATGGAGCTCAACAGTGACACCGCCCACCCTCCGGTTCTGAAAGTATATTTCCATTAATTTTTCTCACAGACTTTATGAAAAAAAAAAAAAAAAATCGATTAAAAGTTTGAAAGCTTGCTCAGGGTTAATCAGCTCTGTGGTAACTAGTGACCACAAGATATATCATTTTATTTAAAATCTCTTTCTCAAACTTTATAAACCATTAAGTTATAAAAGCATTTCACCGAATCTTGCGTTTTAAATGTGCTTTTTGGCTTTAAATCAACCGTGTTATGAATATTAATTACCGTGTAGCTGGTTCTCTTCCTCTGTGATGCCTTTGAACTCTTAATATTAAAAGTGTTTATTGGAAAAAAATATTGAAAAATGTACTGTTGAGCTCCATGATTCAATGTTGTTGGACAATAGTCTTGCCACGATACAAACATTTCAATTCTGATACCATGTTGATAATAAAAACACTTTATTTAGACACTAGAATGTCATTTTCAATATTAATTCATAGTACTTCCTTTTATGTAATCATGTGGTCTTATATCGGTGTCTTTTATCAGTCGTCCAAGTTGGGTCCATCGTGGTCCATGGGCGTGTACTAGTCCAGGGGTGTCCAAACTTTTCTCATTAAGGGCCAAATATAACAACACAGACAAAACTGAGAGCCGATTGAGGGCCATAGACTGCTCGCCATAACAGTCAATACTTCAAATCTGTGTGTTTATTACAAGTTAGATTGAACCACTAGACCTTTATTTATGCATCCTCAGTGGGACACATTAAATATTTCAGATGGGCAGTGAGTAGATTTTCAAAAATGTACATTAAAAAGTACTGTACAATTCACCTGGAAGCTTGAGGGCCAAGAAAAATTGCTCTGAGGGCCGCATTTGGCCCCCGGGCCACAGTTTAGGCATGCCTGTAGTAGTCTATGTGTCTTGTACTTGTTCTGATGCAGCTCAAGATCATTCTAAAGCTGTTCAGAAGGTTAATTTCTGTCCTGTTGATGTGTGATTTTGTTAGTATTGATACCGCAAGTGACTCATTTTGATACTAGTTTTAATATAGATTAGTATCTGATTTTCGATACTTTTGACAGTCCTATTGATCAAAACGTTAAGAATGTGAAATATGACCAGATGCTGCCAGACAACGAGCTGTAGTCGAGTTGGATCTTAAGAAAATGACTCATAATCATTGTGCAGTAGCAGATGTGTATGAAGTATGGGTGCTGAGGAGGGACACGCTGCTCCAGGGGACATGAGGACACAGGGACACTCAGGGAGACATGTGTCCTGTGGGGTATTCAGACTCTGTCAGGGACCATCACAGCTCCTGTCAGCAAACACACTGTGACAGACAAAGTAGGAGACGTATTTCCTCTCTTCTTCAGTCTACTCCTGTCTGTTCCGCTCTTCTCCTGTTGGCTCCTCTCTGCTCCTCTCTACTCCTGTTGGCTCCTCTCTGCTCCTCTCTACTCCTCTCTTCTCCTGTTGGCTCCTCTCTGCTCCTCTCTACTCCTCTCTTCTCCTGTTGGCTCCTCTCTGCTCCTGTTGGCTCCTCTCTTCTCCTGTTGGCTCCTCTCTGCTCCTGTTGGCTCCTCTCTGCCCCTTTTTGCTCTTTTCTGCTCCTGTCTCCTCCTTTTGCATCCTATCTACTGCTGTTGGCTCCATTCTACTCCTGTCTGCTCCTTTTGGCTCCTATCTACTCCTGTCTGCTCCTCTCTGCTCCTGCCTGCTCTTCTCTTCTCCTGTCAGCTCCTGTCTGCTCTTATCTGCTCCTATCTGCTCCTTTTTGCTCCTCTCTGCTCATTTCTCCTCCTGTCTGTTCCTCTCTACTCCTCTCTACTCCTCTCTACTCCTCTCTGCTCCTGTCTGCTCCTCTCTACTCCTCTCTGCTCCTCTCTGCTCCTCTCAGCTCCTCTTTCCTCCTGTCTGCTCCTGTCAGACTGATTGTTCTTTTATGTGATGGACCTATTATGTAAATCGACTTCTTTGTGCTTTGAACCATGTTATAATGATGCTCCCTCATCATGCATATTTGAGTAATCCTATTGTCTCGCATTTGAGGCATGAATGCTCCGAAAATTTCAGTCTTCACCTACCCCCTGTCTCCCCCCACTGTTCTGCAATAAAAACACAGACTCACCATCAAATATTTAGGTTTCATATGCAACTTGCTACAATGTGATTCATCTATCAAGAGGGGGGGGACCAACAGCAGGGAATCAGGTCAATGGCTCTTTATCTAGCGTCGCGTCTCATGTTGATTTCTCATGATTTTATTTTTATTTTTTTCATTGTTCATTCCCACAACAATGCGTAATATGTCTCATTTAACTTTGGCAGCGCAGTGGCTGAGTGGCTGGGACTCTCGACTCCCAGCCAGAAGATTTCAGGTTCAATTCTCAGGGTTTTACATGCACCATAGGTAAAATCCTCCAGCTAATAGTCCTGACGAGACTAGCTCAAGATCTCGAGATGGATCCTACTTCTGACAGGTTGCCCAGCAGCATTGAAGGACGGGTCAAATGCAGAGGTCATATTTTCCCTACACAATAAAATATAACTCAACCATAACCCTAAATGAACTTAATAATGAACTTAAATAATCTTAGAATCAAAATATGTATGATAATAAAACTGCAAAATCAGCACTTTTTGGAGCTGAAAAACTTTAATTTCTCTTCATTTTTCTTAACATTTCTTCCCCTCCCTCCCTTTCCCTACCCTCCTCTACCCTCCTCCCCCACATAATATATAAAACACACTTGCTCTAGGTACAGCAGAGGCAGAAATAGCGTGATAGATGGTGTGTTGGCGCGGTAATAGCTCCCCGCTGCTTTGGATGTATTTAAGTTGTTAATAGCCGGCGTCAGCGGAAATGCCCCCACGAGACCGCACGGTACAAACCTGCGGAGAGGCTGTCGCGCAGAGAAGAGTTTGTACTGCGTTTGGACAATATTATGATTAGTGTCACCGGCTGTGAACAAAACTCCCAGTCAGCCATTTTGTATCATATAGTGTCGTATTCCACCCACTTGTGTATAACCTGATGAAAGAAGCTTGAGGCTCGGTTTTGCATCGCATTTGTGCCATACTGACAGAGCTGACACTTTGCATATTTCATAAAAGGTATTTAAATAAAAAAACAAGAGCAAAAAAACAAAAACCTTTTACCATGTTATAGCATTCCCTCGTCAAAAACAGATGTCATCCATGCATGTTTCAGTAATCTAGAGATCTAAATAGGTTATCTGTTGGCAGTTAATAGCCCATATAAATAAAAAAAACCCTCTTTAATGTATTTCTGTTGTAGTTAGTTCCCATATTTTTGAGGATAAAGGCAAACCAAAACCAAATAAAAGAAATTGGACTAACTGTAGTTTAAGCAGATTAAAGGTGCAAACAAACAAGACTTGGCCTGGTGGTGTCACTTGTGCAAGTGTAGACCCCCCAACCAGAAAAGTTACATACTGCACCTTTACATATACTTTAAAACACGTGAAAATAACGGACTAAAATTAGACAAAATTAGACGACATGACTAATATGTTCACAAAATACTATTTATTCAGGGTGTATTTCAAGCTGTTGTGCAAATGAATATAGACGTGTAGGAAAAATATAATGAGTTTTTTGCCAAATTACTTATCTATCTACTTATTATTATTATTATCATTATTATTATTATGTGTAAATAAATAAAGAAACAGGGTAGAAAAAGAAGAGCATTTTCCTGTTGTTTCATCATGGCCTGATAAACAGCCTCACACTGACGCATGTCTGAGGAAGACACTGACACTTTGAGAACATTTTGTTACTAATTAAAATTCACAAAAAAGATAGTTCATTTTCTCTACCTGAAAAATAACTGTAGGCTGGAAACCACAGGTGATTCAAATGTTTAAAGGTACACTCCAAAATCTTTCTGGTATCTTTCATATTCCACAGTATGGCTTTAAACTCTTCTTCTTCCTAGAGACAGGCTGGTAGTGCCCCCAGGCGCAAATTACAGGTCAGATCTGTGGAGAAATGCCTTTTTCAAGGCACTGCTGTATCATTAAATACTACTGCAAATGAATAAATGCAAAATAGATGAAATAGTCAAACTGTGGAACGTTCCAGGGTTCCATTGGTCTAATGAAGGGCTGAATGTACAACAGACATGTTTCACACTGCACTCTACTCCACTTTATTATTATTATTATTTGGGTTGTGATCTATAATTTCTGCCAAATGCAGTTATTTGTTTAGAGCGGACCTTTTCTGCAAAATAAATTTTTGGAGTTTTTTAACCATGTTATAGTTGTTTCCTCTTCTCATTTCCCCTCTCAAAGTTGTATTTAGAGTGATTCATGCATGTTTGAATAAACTTTATTCTCCTGTATTCAAGACGTCATTGCTCCAATCAACCCCCATTCTCACCACCACCAGTGCACACCCACAATTTACACATTTAAAATATCTGAAATGACGTCTTAAAAGAAACAAGTCTGCTAACTTCCCCGTTAGAAAACTGTGGCGCCCAATGGGAGCTAACACCGCCCTAAACCTTATCCCTACAAAAAAAACCTCTTATGGATAGTCCCACTAGCAAGTCTGGGATTTATTTATTTATTTATTTTTCATTTGTACCAAAATGACTACACGATCATTAATAAAGTAATAAACAAAGTACCGAGCAGTGGGGGTATGCTGGTGACGGTGAAAACTGGGAAAATAAGCAATTAAAGATTGCTCAAACATGCACAAATCACTTGAAAAACGACTTCAAGAGGGGAAATGAGAAGAAGAAACAACTGCAACATGGTTAAAACATCTGAAAATTCCATTTTGCATAAAACCAGAGGGGGCAGGGACTTAGCCCTAAGCTCTGGAACGCTCTTGTATTTTTTTTTCTTTTAATTTTAATTAGATTATATAAATTTTATAGTTTTAACTCTTTTTTTTAGCTTTATGTACTTTAATGCTTTATATATGCTTTATTGATTTATTTTATTGTTTTTTTGTTTGTTTGTTTTTTTGGAGGAGAAGCATAACATAGTCTCAAGTCACGGGGCTCAAGTCCGAGTCACTGACCTTTGAGTCCAAGTCGAACCCCAAGTCTTAGTCCATTTTATCAAGTCAAATTTCAAGTCCTCAAAATAGTGACTCAAGTCTGGCTCGAGTCAAAGTTACAATTTGCAAGTCCCCACCTCTGGGATATTTTGTGTCATTATAAAATGCTTGTACCTGGTGTTCTTGCCTCTTTGTATGTTTCATCTGTTGTGTGTAACAGTGATTCATAACAGCCTCAAACAGCAAGAGCAGTTACTTAACTTACCAGACCAAACTTACCTTTAGAAAAAAAGTTATCATAGGAATATAATCTGGCCTAGGGACGTTGCAATTGCCCTAGACCATAATATACCCGAGTATAATAGAGCATAGGCCTCTTTCACTTGGGTATATTCCACACAGGGGGTATATTGCACCTTAGGAGAAAAAGCTAAATCAGAGACTCCCAGAAATAACTTTGTCTGGCCGACCTTTTTTCTTTTTTTATTGCTGTCATATTTTGTGTGTGCATGCTGTTGTAGGTCTCTCTCAAAACTCTACAAAAAACTCTCAAAAAAGAATACCAGGGATACTTTTGGATCATCTGTAAACATTGGCAGGTGGATGTATTTTCACGTAAAATAGAAATAGGAGTTGTGTGCACCGTGGATCTATTAAAACGACTGGATATTGGTATCTTAGATGTGTCTTGAGTTGGATTAGTGGCCACTCATTGGTACTGCAGTGAAAAATCCCTCCCCAAATGCCAAGAAACCATTTTTTCCATAGATCGCAATGTAATCAGGAAAAAAACAGGAAAACCGGACACCTGGCCTAGTCTAATTTAAACCGTTTCTTGTAAATGCATATAAACTCAGGAATTATGATCAGAGTGTAGTGAATCTCAAAGATCCCAATAACATATCTGGAGAAGTCTGTACATACTCGGATGCCCGGTGCATGTAACTGTGCACTCATTTTATATAAGCAGCAAAAAAACTGCTACAAACAATGTTTGATTATTTTATAAAAGTTTTGTTCATTGTTTTGTTAAAGTGAAAGTGAAAACTACCTGAGCATCAGTGTAGAAAGTGCTGCAGAGCAGTAATGTGAGTAAAGCAGTTACCCACATGTCTGAAGATAAAGCATTGAATCACACTGTCAAAAGTGTGGTCTGGGACAAAAGTTTGATTTAGATTAGTTTAGCATCAGAATACTTAATATTCTGAATACTTAACACTAACTTTAGTGTTAAGCATCTCAAAATCTCACTTGGTTTTACATTAGGCTAACTAGAAATGATATGATCCAGATGGTTACAGGCCACGCCTGTGTAATGTGAACAGAATAATATGTGTGACTTGTGTGTTTATTCTTCAACAGCAAATAATAATAATAATGAAGTTGGTATAAGCAGCATACATAAACTACCCTCAAACTCCACAGGTGCACAGTCCTATTAGGGATAGTACCAGTACTATGTGATGTACTGTGTGATGTACTGTGTGACGTACTATGTGATGTACTGTGTGATGTACTATGTGATGTACTGTGTGACACACTATGTGATGTACTGTGTGACGTACTATGTGATGTACTATGTGATGTACTATGTGATGTACTATGCGATGTACTGTGTGACGTACTATGCGATCGCTGGGATTTGATCTCAGGTCATCTGCTTGCAAAGCAGCCATGCTCATGCTTATTTAAAGTCAAAATAAATAATTTATTTAACTGTTACAAACCTAAAATGACTGAGTGCAAAGAAAGAGTGCATAAAATAAAAACATTTTAGCAAATTCAAAATAGTTTACTGATATATTGTTATGACATCAACATTATGTTAATGATGATGTCAGTTATTCATTCAAAATGTGTCTATTTGATTTGACCAACAGTCTGTTTAATTCAATTCAGTTTATTTTTTATAAAGCTTAAAGTCAATAACAGACAAGTAAATTAACCAATAGGAAACAAGCAAATGGATAACTCTCCCAGAACATCCCCTGTCCTTAGACCCTCCTTCTCAGCAAGGAAAAACTCAAAAAATCCATTGGGCAAAAGAGAAACCTCGAGGAGAACCACAGTGAAGGAGAGATCCACTCCCATGGACAGACAGGCTGCAGACGTGTCCAGGACTAATGCGCATCCATTTGCAGATAAAGTTCTAATCTGTAGAATCAGAGCCTGCTCAAGACTAAAGAAAAGAGGAAGGCTTATCCAGGGTAGAGTAGGGCTCATCCAGCCAGGTGAAGGAAGGGATGATCTGGGCCCAGAGAACAGGATCAGGGCATCTGGGGTCCAGTCATCAACAGGTGGTCAGCGGCCAGGCATCAGAAACATTTGCACATCCCAGAGGGGAGTGGGACAAAGGACAACTTGTAAATAGCAATGGACAGATAGATGAACTGCATAGTGAATATTGTTGACAGAGAAAGTAGGAAGAAACAGAAACAATAAAATTTAGACTCAGGATTATTGTGGCCAAAATAACCGCGATTAACGATATTATCACGAAAATTATTAACCTGTTAACATTCCAACAGCCCAGGCCTACAAGTTTACAGCAATGTACATATACTTCTGCTTCACTCACACAAACAATCTACATATCAAATGAAAGCTACGGCGCTCGTACAAAAAAGTAAAAAATGTGGATTTGGACTTCACTTACCATTGAGCGCTCTGGTTCTGTCAAACATCAACATATTCCCACAAAGTTGGTCTCATTCGTTCCGTAAAGGTCCAGAGAATATAATCCAGTGAAGAAATTATGTCCACAAAATAAGATCCTCCATGTCAAATCTGCTGCAGGAAAGTACTCCAAATATGAAATCTGCTCCATCACTTCTTTGTATTTCTTTGGTCAATTTCAGGCATAATAAACTGACAGCGCCAACTTTCTTCCTCAGTGCTAAACACACATGTTAGCTTCTGATTGACACCAATGTTGGCCAATAAGGTGGGGGTTGTGGGTTACTGAGGCCGCAGACAGCGAATCAGTGCTACATATGACTGAAAGATTACGCCCCACTCTCCCCCTTGTAGAATCAAGCAGTTACATTACACACATTTAGTGACATTTGCCCCTTACAGCCAATGACCAGCAGAACACGACGATGTATGGCATGCCACGCTTTTCCGTAAACGACGTACCTGGCCGAAAATGTGTACTTCTCAGTGTAGCCGCCATCTTGCTGAAATGGGACAGTCCTTGTCGCGCCGGAAGTGACGCAAGTGCCCGTCGACAGCACTGTGAACGATGCATTTAAAGCACTGTGGTGAATTGGGACATGGCCGAAGCCGAGTGGATGCAGAAATCTGTGCATAATGGCGCATTCTACGCACTGTTGTTTTGCGTTTTAAACATGATGAAACGGACAAAACAAAGGAAATACACAATCGAGGACACTGTGGATGTTTGTACAAGTTAAACTAGAGTCATCTCAGACACATCTCGGTTCATGGCAAAGAGTGAAGTTCCCACAGTGGACTCAGGAGTAGAGGACATTATGTTTTGATGGATTGGATGCTGTTCTCGATTGGTAAGCATGGTTTATTCTGCTATTGACTTAATTGTAGGTAAAATATATTGTGTGTGATCGTTAGCTTTGCTTCTGTGCACATAGTCTGCATTTGAACCATGTGCTCTGGCACATTTGTGTTCAGCTGTATGAATTAGACTTAATTTGTCTATTGTTTAAAAGGTGTTGTTTTATTCTGCAGGTTGCATTATTGTAGGTAAAATATAAGATGTGCACACATCAGCATCTCATCTGTGCGCACGGGTGAGGCGCGCACTGGCACGTTCCCATGGAGAGTTACGGATCAGAATTATCTTATTGTTGATATCATGGCAGAATGGCAGAATATTTGTGTTCAAACACCAGAACTAACATCTAAATATTGTATTGAAACTGCAAACATGATTCAGTGTGGTGCCGAAAAGGCGATTATAATTGTGCGCGATGATCACGATTATTAAAAAATGACACGAACGATTAAATGCGGACCTTTTTTAAATCGCGATTAGCGATATTATCATATATCGTCCCATCCCTAGTGCTCAAGTTACCATACTTCCCCCAGCATAGCTGATCCTAAGGCAGCTTAGCTAAAACTGTGGGTTTTATTTCTGCTCCTAACTGGCCAATCCATGGGCTACTTCAAAGATAAACAATTTAAGCCTGGTCTTAAATGTAGAGACTGTGGTGGCCTCTGTAACATGGGCAGGGAGCTGATTCCATAATACAGAAACTTGGGTGCTAAAAGTTCTCCCTCCTACTGTGCTTTTAGACACTCTAAGAACAACCACTAGTCCAGCATTTTGAGAGCACACTACTCTGTTTGGATGATATGGTACTTATCAGATAAAAAGGATTTAAACCAGCTGAGGGCTGCCCCTCTGACAGCTACGTCTCATTGTAATCTCTGCAGTAGAATGTTGTGATCGATGGTGTCAAACGTTGCACTGAGGTCCAGCAGAACAAGGACTGAGACCAGTCTATTTACAGCAGCCAGTAACAAGTCATTTGTGACTTTAAGTAGTGCAGTTTCTCAGCTGTGGTGAGCTCTGAATCCTGATTAAAAAACTTCAAATAAATAATTAGCCTGTAGGTGGCGACAAAACTGTTTAACTACAACTCTTTCAAGGATTTTTGAGACAGGGAAGATTAGAGATGGGTCTATAGTTAAATCATATAGATCAGGTTCAAGATGAGTTTTTTCAGAAGCGGTTTAATCACTGCACATAGACATTTTCTAATGTAATGTATTTATTATATTAAGGATAGGATCTCTAATTAGAGAGAGGACTTATTTGAGGAGTCTGCTTGGAATAAGATCTTACATACAAGTTGATGTTTTGGAGAACATACAGGCTGAAGTTATCTCTGTTTGGTCGACAGCAGTGTCTAGTATCACTGTTGGATTTATGTGGGACACTAGTTTTACAACTTGGGCTTTCTCAGTACTAATTGCAGGAGTAATTTCATTGAATTTATCTCTGATGTTGTGATTTTGTAGTTAAAAAACTTAAGAAAGTCATTGCTGCTGAGCGTAGCAGGGATTGAGAGTTCAGCTGTGACAGTTTGTCAGCCTGGCTACAGCGCTGAACAGAAACCTGCTGTTGTTTTTGTTTATTTCTATTATATTTGGAAACTATCTGTTTTGGGCCTTCCACAGAGTCTTCTTATAAGACAATAGGCAGATTTTCCATGCCTGTTGGGATTGCTCAGCGTGGGAATGGTGCCATGGCCTCTCAAATTTTTGAACCTTTTGTTTGAGTGAGTGCAGTTCTTCACTGTACCATGAGGCGGGAGGTGTGGGCCTTACAGCCTTCTGTTTTAACACAGTGACAATATCACAAGTGGTTTTCAGGGAGTGCGTAGATCATAGACTAAAGTTGTTCTCAGCAGGGTCACATGACACGTCCCTAAATATTGGCTCTAATGTTGTATAAATACAAAGTGTGAGGCTTTTACCGAAGTCTTAAGACTCCAGTCTAAGCTTCTGAGCTGTGGTCCAGACTTTTCTGGACATTGCCTCTGTTCAAATCCCATTTCTCAAAACACTAAATTACTTAGGCATGACAGAGGTGAACTGAACCAGAGATTTAAAACTTAAAATTTGTTGGTGCAAAGAAATAAAGTAGGGGATTATAAAGTGATGTGTGGTCATTAGTTACCACAAAGATGATTAGCCCTGAGATAGATTTATTTTTATTTTTTTCTATGGGAATGGTGAATGGAAAATGTACTTTGGGAACAGTCAATATATTGAAGAGACCACACCTCTAAAACATGTGGTCTCTCACTGCAGCTGGTACAAAAGGATATGTGCCGACTGCTACCTCTTCTGGCAGATGTCCTGTTGACTTGAATACTGGATCCATGCGAGCCACAGCCGTTTTGAAGCGACTGACCAGAGCTGTAATGTCGACATGCTCAGAGGAGTATGGGACGTCTGCAAGAGCCTGTAGGTGCCTGCATGGGAGAGGACAATGTCAGTTTAATCACTTAAAGTATCTGAAATAATTCTAGTAGTTCTTTATATTATTAAATAGTTTGTTCAACAAAGTCTACCTCAACAGCTCAGTCTCATCACAATGTTCCCACACATTTTTCTGAACTCTGTGCGTTGACATAAACAGCTTCACGGTCCGAAGGGCTTGGAGACATGCATTTATCTAACAGGAGTTAGATGTTTGGGAGTCTGAAATCCAGAGATATAAATCATTCTGCCTATTCAGTAAGACCACAGGAATATTATCAGATGACCAGTGTAAAGTAAACTCACCCAGTGCGTGCAAGGTCAGGCCCTTTCTCGGATTGAGTTGGAGAGGTGGGCATCACAGGCTCACCCTTGAAGAGGTCCTTCACTTTGGGCACGGCCTTTTCTTGGGTCGTAGATTTCCCCTCAAACATGATGCCAATCTCTGGCCCTGCCTTGGACACAGGTTCCTCTTTCTTGGACTCTTTATGACCCAGCTTTGGACTGGGCGTACACTGTAGAAATGAACATATAAAAATTACGTATCAAGACCTATTTGATTAGATTTTTTAAACTTAAGATCACATGAAATATCCTTAAAGGTGCACTATGTAACTTTTCTGGTGGAGGGTTCACCACCTGCTTGTCTTATTGCTTGTCTTGGAGTGTTCCACAATATGGGATTAAAGCTACAAATATTAATTAAATGTGATTTGATCAGAAAAGTGACATAGCACACTTTTAGTGAACTAAGTATTGATGATTTCCTCACACTGGTACTGCAGCATATGCATCCAGTCACTGCGGATGGAGCCACTTTGTACTCTGTTGAAGATCAAAAATAGAAAAAAGTATTAAAATACATTTCAGTACACAGGACATCATTAAAGGTGTGTATGGGGCACTTACCCTGAAGCACTTTGGAAGCCTAAAGAACGTTGTCCTTGGTGCAGACTTAGGACCGCTGTAACAATAAAGTTAAGTTTAGGCAAGTAGTAACAGAACCACTGTAGAAGCCATCAAGAGCACAATTGGGAGTAGTTTTGACTATGCCTTCGCAGCATATGTGTCCTGTGATCTATGTATGAGTATGTATCTCTGTAGTTTAATATAAAGCACTGAGTATCCATATAGAGTCTATGTTTACTGATATCGACAGTTTAAATAATGTGAGATGAAATAGCGAAAACAACATTTACTCTAAACTAATGTGCAGATGTTGTAGCCTACGCAGCATGCTAAATCACTCATCTCAATGTAATAGACACAGAAAAACAATAAAAACAACATTGACAAACACGGATTTAACTTAAGTTTGTAATAATATTTTTCTACAATAGACATTTCTAAGCAGTCCATTAACATTAAACAAATGAAAAGTGTTTAGCAAAAAGCATTTAGGATCTTTTGTCTTCAAACTACGCTCTCTCTCTCTATCTGATTTAAGCCTAATTAATAGTCTAAATATTTAATCTGTCTAGTTTGTGAAGTGTTATGAGACAATGGATGATAAAAGAAAAAAAAAAAAAAAAGAATGTGTCTTGATTACCTGCTCGCCCGTTTAGGTGCAGACATCTGCTTGTACAGTCAATCGGGAGTTATGTAAATCTGGTCAAATGTTCCGGCTTTCTTCTGCCCTTGATAATGTGTACATCCCTGTGCGCAAGAAAAATCCACAATCTTTAAAACTCCAATAAAGTTTGTTAATTACGGCAGATGTGGTTGGTTTATATGGGAATTCTCTGCAGGTATCACTGCCAGTATGGGGTTTGGAGGTGCATGCTGAAACAGCAACTGCAGAAGGTCTATAGCTTATATTTTATCATTAGATTTTAGATTTTAACCCACGATGGACTTAAATAGCCTGTAGGATTTGGATCAGTTTGATAGATACCAGGTTAGTACAGTGGCAAAAATTGTACTTAGGCAAGACACTTCACCAACACTGCCTATTATGAAAGTGGTGTGTTCGTGTGTGTTTGTTGGTTGTGGTCGGAGGGGTCAATGCCACAGATTGGCAACCTCACATGTGTCAGTCTGCCCCAGGGCAGTTGTGTCTACAGTAGTAGCTTACCTCCACTGAGCGTGGAGTGAATGATTACTGCACAGTAAACTGCTTTGGATGTCTTGAAAGGCGCCATATAAATCCAGTGGCCAATTAATTAATTAAAAAAATTTGCTGTATGCAAGTTTATTTGTATAGCACAATTCATTCAAGTAATTCAGAGTTCCTTTCAGAATAAGAAAGACATTAAAATCACAATACAACAAATCAGAACATAAATAATCACAAATAATCATCATAAAATGAAGAATAAAAGAGAAGAGTGCAGAAAAAACAAAAAAAAACAAAACAACGTTCAGTCATAGTCATAGCTGAACAGAACCATTTTGAGTTTGGATTTAAACATTGTCAAAGTAGAGGCCTGTCTCACATCTTCATGAAGACTGTTCCAGGTTTTAGCTATGCCTCACTCTGCATGCGGATCTGTGTCGTCTGTGTTGGCCCTGTTTACTTTACATGAGAACCAAAGGCTCTGCTGTGCAGTGACCACCTTTGAAGTTGCATGTGCGAGACCACGTGTTCATTTGATAACTATTTACTTATTAAGGGAAGGGGCTTGTGGTTGGCTCTGGTGTCCGGCAAAAAATAGAATCCAATGGATTTCATTCAGACCACTGGAGCGCCTCCGCCATCTGAGCTCCTTTCGTATTTTGTACTATACTCACGGCTACCGGACCAGAGCTGCACCATGTGCAGTTTGAGCCCGGGGTAAAACTGCAACACTGATTCTCATGTTTAGTCCTGACTCTGGGCACCAGCAGAAGGCCTGTCCCTGAAATCCTCGTAGTGTGAGATGGTTCATATGGCAATAACATGTGGGAGATCGGAGCCACAGGACTTTTGTGCTCATACTTCCTAGTGTTCTGTCTGGATGTACTGCAGCTGTCTTAACGCTCGTCGAGCCCACACGGTGCAACACTGATCTTGCGGATGTTGCTAGTTAACAGATCGTGTGGCCTAAAACTGTTTTTGTGCTGCACATCCCCGTTGCTCTTAAGATATGAGCCAAAACTTTCAGTGTCTGTGTAATCCCTCAGTCGTCCAGGGATGATCCATGGTAAAAGCAAATTGTAAAATCTGTCAACAAGACAAAAACTTGTAGGAAACATCTTCACTGCTACAACTTTTTGCCCAGTTGACAGATTTTACAATTTGCTTTTACTACAAAACTTTCAGTATCAATCAATTTTGAAAACTGTCCGTGTTTTTTGTTTTGTTTTTTATTATTATTATTTTTGTCATAAAATGGTGGACACCTTTACCACCACAGCTGTTGCTCTATCCATTCTATTGTCCAAGTGACAGATCCCCAACCAGAAAAATGACATAGTGCACCTTTAAATTAGCTCTTTCTATCACCTTCACAATGGCACACATAATGTCTGTGAATGGCACTATTATGATCCAGTTGGCCCAGAATGAAGAGCAGTCACAATGAGAGGAGACAAGTTATGGCCCTTGATTCTGTGCACCTCACTGGAACACATGGTCACTGCCACTGTCTGGTTATGTTATTGACTAAAATGCTAGTCAATTTTTGTCCAGATTTAAAGGAACTGTATGTACCCTAAGCTCTTCAATCACAACTGAGCCATCAGTGCCTTCACCTGCACAGAGGAAACATTGGGCATGATGGGCATAGTATTTTATGTTATAATATGCTGTTTTGGTTTTAAATAAAATTATCCAATCTGAAAGCAGAATATAGTTCCTTCAAATTATGTTTTAAAGAAGTGGTATTTTACTTCTATGAGGTGTTAACTACTAACACATAACATATTTAGATCACCGTGTTACCTTTTATTGTTTTGAAAATGCTATATTCACCGTAAATGACATATTAACATGTTTCACAAAGTTTCACTTTCATTATGATGCTCTGAGTCTCCACTCTCTTTGTTGTACATGCTAAAACACTCGCACTATCACAACACAGTCACAATGCATCCAGTTAATGAAAGTACTTCACATCGCATCAGGTTTGTCCAGTTGTTGTGTACAATTTTTTGTCATCTTTTTGTATATTTATGGAGAATTATCGTGTTGGAGCATGGGTGAGATAGGCTTGTGGACGGAGCATTGGACAAATCTTACAGCTAACCCTAAGAGCACAAGGGAGAGATCGATTACTCAAACATGCACGGATGACATTTAAAACCACTTCAGGGATGTTTTTGATGAGCAAACATTATAACATGGTAGAAAACACCAGAAAGTCCATTTTGCATAATACCCCCTCTTTAAGAAAATTTCCTATGGGGCAGGGCACAGCTGTCAGAGAGTGCAGTGACAGTCCTATAGGGAAACATTGTCTTTCCAAACAGCAGGGCAGCGGAGGAAAGAGTGGAAGAGGCAGATGGAGAGGGAAGGAGGGAGGATAGAGGAGGAGTGAAGCACTGGGCAAGGTGTAAAAAGTGAGGCAAGTAGATTATGAAATATTTAGGAAGAGTGAGAGGAGAGAAAGACGGAGAGGTCATGATCCCTGCTCCCTCTAATGACCTCTCTGAAGGGAGCAGCTACAGGAGAGAGAGACAGAGAGAGAGACAGAGCGACAGACGGAGTTGAGAGAGGTACACAGCTTTCTGCCTGTAACTGTTTTGACTGGCCATGAACTTTTTTTTCACAAATACTTACAAGTAACATTTATTTTGAGATGGAGTCAGGAAATGTTCTTGCAGAAGTCCAGTCGGGATGTAGACAGATGTACACTAAGAGTTTGGACACATTTTCTCATTCAATATTTTCTTTTTTTTTCATTAGGTTCTGTAATTTCTAAATTTTATTTGCATACATAAGACATCAAATGTATGACAGAAGATATATGGAATTGTGTAGCAAAGGAAAAAAAAAGAGTTACATAACTCAACCAATTATTTTTATATTTTAGATTTGAATGCTCAGAGTAACCCTTTGTTTTGTTGACAGTGTTGCAAACCCTTGACTTTCTCCTGAAGTCTCCTGAAATGTTTTTTGACATCACAGCTGTGCCACATCAAGAAATGCCAAACGTGCAAAGCAGTGATAAACACAAAGTGTGGTTATTTGAGTTTTTTGTTTGCTACATACCATACATTTCCATTCACAGTGATGCCTCTGTGATGCCTACATTCCCATTGTAAATAGACATGCAAATTGCATCAGAATTGTGAAGTCGTAGCATAAGCGTGGGAAGTAGGGGTGCCCCTCTGTTAGATTCCCAGGGAACTACAAGAAGGCCCTTTGGTTGCTGCCCTCTGCTGAGCAAAACTAGATCTATTCCTAACAGAGATACGATCAAAATAAACAAACACTCATTTGAGGTGGTTTAACACGTGTTAGTGGCTCTGTGGACCAACCCCAGTGTGCACTAGATTTAGTTCTGTTTACTTCACTTTTGGGTCAGCCTTTTTCAGATAGACCGTGCATCATTCTCCCCAAACACACTCCATGAGCCTCGTGAGAGTCCATCAGCTGCGCTTCAAGTGGACAGAGTCCCATGAACATGTGATGGTCTTTTCTTTCACCTGTGGCTAAATACGCCATGAGGACTGCACACAGAGGAGGTGTAGTGGTGGAGGAGAAAAAGCATTTTAAATGATACACAGACAGACCCAGGTGTGCCTCTGCAGACTGAGGCAGTAGGACACTAGTCTAAGCACTCTTTTACTGTCACAGCAGACTGAGTAAGTTGGCCCGAGGTCGGCCGAGTTCACACCTCTCCGAGACCTTCTGTTTGAAGCGCTCTTGGACCGGCCATTGACTGCCGTCCAGAGTGCAACTGTTGTGGTCACACCAGCCTAAGCGCGCCCCTCTCGGAGTGAATGCTCTTTTACGCGGACCTAACTAGTGGCAGTGTGAAAATTATCTTATTGAATCATTTCTGCAACTGTTTGCCTAAAGGTTAAACTGAGTAAAGTAAACCCGAATGTGATGTCACGCGCTCATATGTGGTGCGAACCTTTGAGCACTGAGCAGTGACAGCTAGTGTTTATATTCTGTGGCGGATTTTTGGCAAAAGAACAGAAAAGGACAACCCCGGACTGGAGCCAAACTGGATTAAGAGGAAGAAACAAGCGTACTTAAAAGTTTGTACAGATCACATTTGGTTAAAACTAATCCATCAGGACTAAGTGTTCAGATGGTGAGAAAAGCACGTGTCCCCTGTCTCACAGCGGTGGATTTGTCTTCATCTGAGCAGGAGAGCATCGCGGTGAGTAAAACACCATGCTGTTAAACAATGATTTAAAATTTGGCACCATTACCAAAAGAGTGAAGACATTGTTTTCACATGTAGAGTTTCATTATTTCTGTTACTCTGACCCACGTGACGCCTGCTTGAGTCATACATGTGTCCACGTCTGTGTGTATGTCTACGATGCATATAGAGAGTAAGAGCACGAACCCTGTCCTTAAACTATAGCGTGAAATGATTTTTTGTGGTCTGATTTACTTTGCATGCATGATCACGGGAGTCCAGAAGCTCATTGTGTTGGTGGCCAAGGCCGACAGTATAAACACAAAATTATATCTGCATTCCTTGGACAATAAAGAAGTAAATAAAAATATCTCCGCACACCCTTCCAAAATTGCGTTCCCGCGGCTATGAGATTTGCACCCTGTTTTTGTATATATCTATGGAAAATAGTTGTGAGGTAAAATGGGTGACAGAGGCTTGTAGGCTCAGCATTGTTCAGAATCTTAGAGCTAATGTAAGCAGGGTTTGACAAGTGCCTTCGAGAGATCACTAGATTACTCAAACATGCATGGATGACTTCTAAATCATTAAAACATGGTAGAAAGCTCCAAAAAGTCGATTTTGCTTAATAATATTTGTTTTGAAGTAATGTGTAATATAATTTAAAATCAAGCTTCAGTTCACGGGACACATTTTAAACATGTCCATGAGCAGTCATATCTAAGCTAACTGTAACAAGAATCCCAACCCTCCTTACCGACGACATTGTGTTACACCAAAAATGGCAAAAAACTGTGCTAATTAAAATTGCAATTGGTACTGGTTGATGGTTGTGTCACATGTAGAATACGGATTTCTAGTTTTATCACAGTACTAAAATTTCAAACTTTCAATTTCGATACTAAGGAATAGGCTTGATACTCAATGCCGATTCCAATACCACGATTATAATAAACAATAGTACTTACTTTTATATTATATTATATCTGTGTAGTCCCTCGGTCGTCCAGGTAGGATCCATAGTGGCCCATACTTGTCCATGTGGTCTTATACTTCTACTACTACAGCTCAAGATCATTCTAAAGCTATTCTGTCCTGTGAGTAGGACTTTTTTAGTATCGATATCTAATGAGTATCTAGTTTCGATACTAGTTTTAGTGTTGCATGGTATCTGATTTTCTGTACTTTTGACAACCCTACAAATTTCTCTATAGGGACAAAATAGTCTAAAAGGGAAAATATTGCGCCATTAAAATGAAATCATAAGGTATACATCAAAAAGTCAGAGGAGGTACTTCTACACAACGCATACATCCCTTCTTTTATTGTTTTACCAAATCAATCCCAAACATAAACAACCCCATGCGTCTCCTCTAATGACACGTTACTGAAATAAAGTTTGCCTTCGGAAACTTGGAGAGAGGGAGAATAATGTGCCGTCGTTCCACATGAATCGCTCGGAAACATTCAAATGCGAGAGCGGCGAGATCCGAGCGTATTTTCCGAACGTATTTCCGACAGCTCCTCTGCAGTGGCACAGCTCATGAAAAATCACCAAAGCCATCGATCACCCAGCACTGCTCCTGTCCCAAACACAACACCATAAGACTAGGGTGTTGGAAAATTGTACTTTTTGGAGTAGTTTTCAGACGCTTTTAGTCCGACTTGAGTAAGAGTGTAACAGTACTCTTACTTGTGTAAAATTTCCGGTGACTGTGAGTAAGTCTACAAGTAGCAAAAGCTTTATGTTGACAGTGTTAAGGGCCCATATTACGCTCTTTTTTGATCTATGTTATAATGTTTCTTCATCAAAAACATACCAGGAGTTGTGTTTTTTTCATTCGCTCACGTTTAATACACAAACCCTGCGTATTTAGTCTCTATTTAGTTCTTCTCTCAAACTAAAAACTTCCTTTCCACCTTGTGATGTCACGTGGTGATACAGAAAATGCTCCCCTGTGTTTTTAAACTCCATACATCTTCACACCAATAGACTCATTTGGATGATTTCAGCCTTGTAATTGCTAATCTCTGCTGAACAACTTCACCCACTTCATGACATCACAAGGTGGAACAGAGAATTTTGAACTTTGGAGATGTAGACAGACTAATAATAAAGGGTTGTGAATGAAACAACATGGCTTAGAGCTCACAAGGGTCAATTTTGCGTAATAAATGACCTTTAAATGTTTCTTTCACCGCTCCTTCAGATTATGATTTAGTTTGGCTCATGTTTGTGTCCTTTGAAA
This sequence comes from Periophthalmus magnuspinnatus, assembly GCF_009829125.3. Lineage (NCBI taxonomy): Eukaryota > Metazoa > Chordata > Actinopteri > Gobiiformes > Gobiidae > Periophthalmus > Periophthalmus magnuspinnatus. Next base: position 23,314,919 of record NC_047126.1, read on the forward strand.
ATACAAGATATATTGTGTAGTGTTTTGTCTAATTGGTGTCTGTCCAAAATTTTAATGCCACGCCGTGGAGCATTAGCACTAACATCTTCACAAGGACTTCAAGTTTGTTTTAAATCTCAAAATAAAATGCTAAACTGTGAAGTATGTTATAGAGAGTAGGATTTTAAAACAAACGAGGAGGTTGTTCTGAGCCCAAAATGTAGTTTTTTTGGAGAACGGCTGGTGATAATCTCAGTATTTACATTGTTTTTTTTTTTCCTTTTTTAATAATAATCTTTTTTCTAATTACAAATGATTTATACTCAATATTTAGATTTTGAATCAAGTTTCAAAGCTTGCTCAGGGCTAAAGACCACAGGACCTACCATTTTATTTACAAATCTGTTTCTGAAACTTTATAAACCGCTAACTTATTAAAACATTTCACCAATTTGTGAGTTTTACACATGTTTTTTGGCCTTAAATCAACCGCGTTATGGATATTCGTTACCACATAGCTGATTAGCCTCCAGGATGCCTTTGATTTCTTATTATTTGCGTTTTTGAAAAGTCTACGGAAATGGAAAATTTACTGCCAGAGTGGACTTCGAAGTGGGCGGGGCTGTTGAGCTCCATTACCAACATCTCAATAATCTGTCCACTTTTATTTTCAACCTTTTCCTATTTTCTTCCCCTTATTATTTGAAAGTATGAGTACATTTTGGGCTCATATTATGTCCATCTCATCCATGTGTGTTAAAGCAGAGGGTGGCTGTGACTGGACCCCGCTCTGCCCCTGTCTCTAATGAGGCACAGAGTTTACACTCTCTCACAGTAAACACATCTGAACTCATGCTCTCAGCTGGACTGCATAAACACATCTCTAAACCGTGGAGGGCCCAGTTAGCATGTGGGGACAGAGCTAGCATCATTATGAGACAGGCACGTTAAAGAAGGTTAACAAGCCAGAGTTTTAAAGCAATCTTGGTCAACTCCACAACAATATTTCATCATGTTTGCATAAAGTTACTGTTATGAAACCATGAACCTGGGTATTAAGAATGAGCTATGAGAATGAGCTATACAGTAATCTATGCACTAATTCTACCTGTGACGTAACTATCCAAGGAAACTTCAAACAGTGATTTCTGAAGATCAGAGCAACACAAACTCATAAACAGGATTAATGAAACAAGAGTGAATGAAACAAAACTCCAGGTATGTTTTTAATGAGGGAACAATGTCATAATATGGTTAAAAGCTCAAAAAGTCAATTTAGTAAAGTCTATGTCTTTTTGTGCATATTGTATTGTGTTTATCTACACATTAGATTAGTTTAAAGTTCTGAACTGCATAAACACATCTCTTAGCAGCGTAAACTCTGGAGGTTTAACAGACCAAAACCAACCTGCAAGACAAAGTTTTAAAGCAATTTCGGTCAACTCTAGAAGAATATTTCATTCAGTTTGCATAAAGTGTAGCTATTACTTATTTATGGACCTAAAAAACTGTTGTAATTCTACCTGTGACATAATCATCTGGGCAAATTTGAAGTCCTTTCATGTATATTTTAGTTTATCTGCTACACTTTATTGATATCACATCTCCAGCCAGATTGCATAAACACATCTCTTGCTAACTTAAACTGGAGGGGTGAGTTAAAATGTGGTGGCAGAGCTAGCATCATTAAGATTCAGGCAACAGGCTCTTTTAAGAGGGTTAACAAGCCACGACCGACTGGTAAGGAAGAATTTCAAAGCAATCTTGGTCAACTACTAGAACAACATTCAATTTGCATAAAGTTTTAGTCATTAAACCATGAACAAAACAAAACCTAGCTGTTTAACCAATATAAAAGACACGCTAATATAGTCACGTAGTTGTAATGATGTCAGAAATGCTCAAAATGAGTCTGGTGATACATTTATGGTGTATAGTTTAGTTTATCTGCACAGAGCTTGTTGGCATCACATTTCCAGCCAGATTGCATAAACACATCTCCTGCTAGCAGCTTAAACTGTGGAGGGGCGAGTTAGCATGTGGGGACAGAGCTAGCATCATTATGATACAGGTAACAGGCACTTTTAAGAGGATTAACAAGCCACTGGCAAGGAAAGGTAAAAGTTTTAAAGAAACTGTGGTCAACTTTAGAACAACATTTCACTTTGCAAGTTTTAATATGATGATTTTTCTAATATAAACATGGAGGTGTAATTAACGCAATTTGATGCAGAAATATTTTGAGTATTTTTCTTATTACAGTTGTCCCTCACTATATCGCGGTTCACCTTTCGCGGCCTCGCTGTTTCACAGATTTTTTTTTACAGCATATGAACGTGCATTGTGTTCTGCGTCCTGATTGGCTGAGGGACTGTAGACCATTGTCCATCAGTCTCCTCCGGGCTGTGTCTCCTGTACAGTACAGAATGTGTTCAGACAAATTTACATAAATGTTGGATCGCAGTGTGACTCTGAAGTGCTGTATGATTTCTCCCCGACAAAACCCACAATGTCGATGAAACATTCTGCACCAACAAAGTCTTTGAGAGTGTTAAAACAAGAGAGGAATGTGAGAAAATGTTAATATCTGTCTGAGAAAAGTGAATAAAGTGCGTGGTGAGGGGTTTTACAGCTGCAAAACATATTAGTAATTGTAAATAAAGCTGACTACTTAGCACAGGGGTGTCAAACTCAATGGGCCAGATGTAACTGCAAAAATGCAAAAATGTATTAATGTAACTGAATGTAATGTAAAATAAATGTAACTGCTTTTTTAACTTATTACTTGACTACAAACATTGCATATACGTTTAGATGTAAAAAAAAAAAAAAAAAAAAAAGACTGTAACTGCATATCTTCTGACAAACTGAGATTTTAAGACAGTCATACGTTTTAATTTACCTTATCACGGGCCACATAAAATGACGTGGCGTGCCGCATTTGGCCCCCGGGCCTTGAGTTTGACACATGTTACTTAGCAGATTTCGCCTATTGCGGATTATTTGTAAAAACCCCAGCGATAAACGAGGAACCACTGTACTCACTTAATGTATGCATTCTGAGCATTCTAAGTATTCACAGTGATGAGTTTATAAGCACTTTCCACATTGACATAGCATTGACCTCAAGAGCTGCTCATACAATGAATGTCTGTACAGGTGCAATAGAAAATCTGATCAAAAACATGGAAAAAATTCAGATACAAGACCTTCAGCTGTACTTTCACTTGAGTGTAAATTTTCAGTTCCACCAGCACTGGCAGAAATGCGGGAGAAATATGGGCTTAGGCAGGTTGGACTATTCCCCAGTTGAGTGTGAATATACTGGCCGAGCTCCAGGACTGTGCAGGTCTCGGTGGCCTGTCCAGATGCTGCTGCCTCTGTCTGCACCGCCTCAGGGCTGGTGCTTCAGCTGACAGGTGCTATGTCAGAAGAGCACACAACCAGACCCCACACCACCGGACCCCCACACACACCACCGGACCCTCTGTCTCCTCCAAAAACTGACACACACAAGGAAACATGAGGAAACAGTTAAGAGTTCTGCTGAAACAAGTGCTTTCTGGAGGGGGAAGTGTGTTGCATGTTCACTAATATTATTCTACTTTAGGGTTGAATCAGAGCTAGTATTGAATCTAGATACTCATTTGAGCAAGTATCGATGCTAAAAAAGTCACATTCACAGGACTTTAGAATGAGTTGAGTTGCATCAGAACAAGTATAAGACACATAGACAAGTATATGAACATGGACCACTATGGAACATACCTGAAAAACTGAGGGATGACATTCAGATAACACCATGTGACAATATAAAAGAGAGTACTATTATTTAATGTTGAAAATGACATTCTATTGTATTGTGATAACACTATTCTATGTTTAGTCTTTAGTTTTAATTTTGGTTTATTAATCAGCAAACTCCAAATGGATATCACTCTGTTGTTCAGGTTTTGCCAGACGACTTTTATCAGTGTCCAAAGTCAGGCTTAAAACTATGTCAATTGATTGATTCCATTCTGGGTGATTGTGTGGAAAAATGAGTTCTTATAGTGGGTCCTATTGGGTTTTATGGTCTGATAGTGTATGGATGATTAGATCTGGTTCGGTGGTCAGCTGGAGTGAGGTGGGCGGGTCATTGATGTTTTTGACGTCCCTCAAGCGTTTTCCATCTAATAGATATTACACTGCTTTTTGCATCAGAGTCAGAATTTTTCAAAACATGCTGCTCTTCTCTGTACTCTTTCAGGTTAAGTCTTGTCCTTTGATAGATGAGGGTCGCAGATGGTAGCGCAGTATTCAAGGCTGCTGTGTACTAGCGAGTTATAGACAATGGTCTTAGCCCCAGGGAGCCAGTGCTTCAAGTTCCTACTGATAAAATGAAAAGGCTGTAGAGGCAACAGTGGCTCAGCTCATCTCTTCCATTAATGAAATCATCTGAGGGTCTGTTGTTGTGTCCTTAGGCATGACACTTCACCTGCTTAACCTAACATAGTATGACCCTTACCAACTGAGCGCGGCGTGAATGAATAATGAGTACAGTGTAACGCTTTCGAGTGTAAGGTATTATTATTATTCATTAATTAACTGTAGTCACTCTTTTTAGTTTCAATGACATATATTTAGTGTGGACATCAAATAACCAGAAAGTTTCCAGTTCCATCTCAGCTATAACCAGTGGACTGGGCAGGACACTATCCATCCATCTCCACTAAATGTACTATAAACGTTTGTGTGATTGGAAGTGATAAGAAATTGTCCGCCGAAGGGCAGCAGTAGCTTACCATCACCTCCATATCTAGAGTGAACAAGACAAGTAAAACGGCTGAGAGACGAGGTGCTGTACAAGATCGTAGGGCTGAGTATTACCATGTAGCTCCCGGTGCAATACATATCCTGATACAAACAGCACTAAAAAGAGTCTTAAAAGTTTACAGTTGTTGTGCTCAATAATAAAATGCATTGGGATTTCATGTCCACAATGTTCTTACAATTAGAAAGTAATTTTTTCACCTCAGCAGCTTACACTTTAATGCACTAGTCAGAAAGTAGTCAAAACTTAACAATCAATTTATAATAAAATGTTATTTAAAAGCATTGCAACACAGCATCTCCTATAATGTGTTTGGGGTCTGTGAGCACATATTGTCACATTGATGTTTTGAGTACAGCCCTACAAAATTTACAGTTGTTTTGATCGTTTTTATCATTAGGTAATAACATAAAATACAATGCAATGCTGCCCAAAATGATTTTACAAAGCCTGAATAAAACATACTATTTGAACTTTGACTTTTTCAGCGTGTTGTTCTTTTTATTTTGTCAGTGTACATTAAAAGCTTTTCTCTTGTCCTCTTTGGCTCCTCAAACTCTCTGGTGCAAAACCAGCTAAAATTGTCCTGAAAATATATGACCGTACTAACTGTCTCTCTCCCTCTGTGTTCCCGGTGCTGCCCTGGTTATTGCTCTGTGCCATTTTTGGACACCGCTGCATCCCATAGGTGAGCAAAATTTTTATTACAGATTAAGCACTTAAAACTTGGAAATTTTGGAACCAGGATTTTGTCATGGCCTTTGCCAAAGTTTGTTTTTTGTGTTTGTGTCTGCGGTGTTTTAAACTTATGGTCTTCTATAAATCTTTAGCAATTGAAGGGGACAAGACAAAATACATGCTCAAATACATGGATAAAAATCAAGTACAGGGCCTTTAATATTCCATTTGTTGTCATCTATCTTTGTAGGACAATACAAGTTCTATTTAATTAGTCAAACAGTGTCAAATCATTAAGACATTAAGTGTAAATTAGCATGAACAAATATATTTGCACAACTTATTTGCACTGCATTAGCTGCTGCTCCTGTGACCTGCCATGTGTTGTAATCAAGGCTCCAGACTGTGACCAAATGCTTGCATTTTGACCCTATTTTTGGTGTGTGTGTGTGTGTGTGTGTATTTGCAACCACATATTTTTGTGAGGTGTGTACAAATTCACAGAAGTTAATTTATTTCCTTAGTCAGTACTGCTTAGGATTTGCATTGAATGTATTTGAGTAATAAGACGAGCCGCGCTCATTTGTGCTGCTGTCTCTTCTCTCGTCTTGGCTCCGCCTCCCCTCTCCTCCCACAGCAGAGGCAGACACAGCTGAGTGGAGGCTGAGCTCAGACTGTTCAGGCTGGGTCTTTGTGCCCACAGCAGCGGTCAGTGCCGAGTGTGATCCATAGACATCTCTAGTATCTGTCCAGGACTTGTCTGAGGCTTAAATTCAACCACATTTTTTGTTCTAATAAAAAGATAGTCACACGTGGCAACATGCTTTATCATTTTTTAATCACCAGTTTTTCAGTGTGCTCAAAGAGTAGCTTTAGTAAAACGCACAGTAACCTTTATAAACTCAGACCACACTGTGTCCCACAGAGAGACACAGTGTCACATGTCACATGCGTAGGAACTCCTGTGATAAAAGTGAAGATAAGGAGCTAAGTGTGTTAGCATCAGGCACTGACTGCATATATACAGTCAGTGGTTGACAACTGTGCTGCTCTTCACTATAATCTGCATTCTCTGTGCTTTAAAATGTTTCTCATATGAAAGAGTATAGAATACATCATTAATCAAACTATATGTGAAACTACATATGAATAATGAGAGGAGGCACTGAGTGAAATGTACACCGTTCTTATTCCATTGTTCCAACTTCTTCCAACTTACATTCACTCAATATATGGTTTATTTTCAAACCAGATCAGTTTTGATATGCTTCTTGCTTTCAGCTTATAAATAAATCCATCTGCATTAAACACCTATTAGCTGGTTACATTCCAATTAAACATTAAAATGAAGCATATAAATTAGCTCCATAGTATTAAGTAGGAAAAAAATGCATCAGTTTATACATGTGCCCCAAAATGTTCTGGTTGTGCTCCCAAAAGCCTTCAGTCAGGGGCCACTGTGCAACAATGTTTGTCTGGAGCCCTGGTTGTCATGTAGAAAGAATTGTGAGATTGAGCAAAAATTGTTATATAAGCCCGCAGTGTGTAAGATGTGTCTGAAATGTCAGCTTTTGCCCAGAGTTTAACCTGCAGGCACATGTTCAGGTCGCCTACCCTAATCATAAAATGTGTCTTGGACTGATAAGTCAAATCTGTGCACAACACCTCTGCAATAAAATCACAAAAGCCTGAATAAAGCAGTGTGTGAACACATTTTTTGAGGTACATTTCTCTGAATCTGGTATTATGTAAAATCTTTTTTTTTAGCTTTCTACCTGTTATAACATTGTTCTCGAATCAAAAACAGGCCTGAAGAGGATTTAGATGTCATCCATGCGTGAAATTTAGCAGTCTCTCCCGGGCACTATTCGAACCTTCCTTTAAGGTTAGCTGTAAGATTCTGTCCAGTGCTCAGCCGACGAACCATCCATACTCCCACATAATTCACCATAAATATACAAAAACATGATACAAAACTGTACACAGCAACTAGACAAACCTGAAGTGATGTGCAGTAGTTTCATTAGTGGGATGCACACTGATTGTGTTGTTTCAAAACAATAAAAGTTAACATGGTGATCTAAATATGTTATGTGTGAGGAGTTTATACCCCATAGAAGTAAAATACCTCTTCTTTAACCAGTGGAGATAGAGAGGCTGAAGTGGTTGATAGTTCTGCGGCTGCGGTGGAGATGTTGCTGGTGATTTACATGAGAAGCTAAAACATGTAAGTCAATAATCATATCTGATTGTTACATACTATCCATGGAATGATGAAAAAGTTGGACCATTTCCCAGAGGTGGGTAGTACTCAGTTATGTTTATTCCATTGTATCTACTTGAGTAGTAGATCTAGTTTTTAAGAAATTGTACTTTTCAGAGTTATTTTCTAGCAGCATACTTTTATTCCTACTTGAGTAATATTTTATCGAAGTAACAGTTCTCTTACCTGAGTTAAACTTTTGGTTCCTCTTTCCTCTGTGAGTCTACAGTGACAAAAACTTTATGTTGACAATATGACACAATTTGAACGTTTGTGTTTTTTGAGCCACTCCTTCAGTTTGTGTCATTTTTGTGTCTGTTCTTTGAAAATACCAGATTTTGTCCATTATTTACTTTTATTCTTACTTTTTTACTCTTACTTGAGTAATTTCTTGGACCACTACTTTGTACTTCTACTTGAGCAATATTATTTTGCTGTAACTTTACTCTTACTTAAGTACAGTTTTTGGCAACTCTGCCGTCTACTCTGACATTTCCATGGCAATAAACAACAAAGGTGAGAAGAAACCCTCAATATCTTGTATCTATAACAGACATGTGGAACCCATGAACAGGGTTTTACTTCGAAAAACAGACAGTTACGGTTGCACTAAAAAGAGAGTTTTATGTAATATGAAGCATTTGTACAATACTGGTGGACTCCCATAACAACAATGAACTGTGAAGTCAATTATGTGATGCTACTTTACTATAAACTACTTTGATTCTAGTTTATTCTTTATTTGTCAGGGACCATGTACAAATGCATTAATCTTACAAAGGAGAATGATTTGTACCAGATTTAGCTACTGCTACTTTCCATGTGCAGTCCCTGGGCAGGTGAACACACATTAAAAATGCACATCTCATTACAATTACATTATAAGACTAAGAGTTCATCATTAACATTAGCAGTAAAATCCAAAATGTCACTATTTCAAATACATCACGTTCCCTACAGTCCATACAAATACTGATGATCATTATGTGCACGTTTTTACAGTGAAGACAGCACAGTACAAATTAACTTAAGCGATGTTGACACACTTGATCATCTCAAATGTGTTTGTTCAAATTTCTAGTGAAATGATTAAAATCTACAGACAATTTCAGAGTGAAGAGTCTGGGAGCTGATTCCACGGTCTGATGGTTTGAAAAGAAAAGGCCAAACTGTGCAAAGGCCGACAATCTGTTTGGAACTGTGCAATTTAGATTCACAGAGTTTGTTTGGAGCAGAGTTTAATAAATGTTTGTCAATGGAGGTGGAGGTGCATTATTAATCATTTTGAATAGGTTTCTCAGATTTGAATATGGAATTAAATTGTCAAAACTGATTTTTTTTTTCAACTTGCAGTGCAAACTTTCAAACAAGGTATATATATGTTTTCACAGTAATACAAAATTTGCATTGTTGCCACATAATGAATAATTCCAAACAAAATGGTTAATCTTTTGGATTGTCATCAAGTCCTCAAAATGTCGCCTCTACAAGAAGCCAAAACCAACGAATAACCATATTTCTGTGCTCTCTGTTTTACATTCCATTTACTTGTTTGAGTTTTTACCCTCAATCAAAACATTTATAGCCACGTTTTATTGATTGCAAAAAATATTATCCAATTATCATTATTCTGAAAATCCCAAAAGATATTACCATCTCCATTTCAGTCAGTCCCGCCCACCGCTACACTATAATCTTGTCACATGTTGCCTGATCGGTTGTAATTGGTCGATTAGGGCGGGAGTAGGCATGGCTGTCCTAACTCTTCACCCCATTACCACTCCTTCCTCCTGTCTTCTATATCACATCAATTCCTTCCCTCTTCCATCTCCGCAGCTGTAGAAATTACTAGTCTCCTCGCAAGGGCGCATCATCAATCCCATGATTCATAGCGGGGTGCCGACATAATGGCAGGGCCTCTGATTGAACGCGCTGCCCGGATCTTCGCTCGGTTTAGCGCACGTGAGGGATGGGCCTGCAACGAAAAGGCGTATTACATTTTAAAAGCAAAACAAATCCAGTGTTTGACCTGAACCTCCGGCGGTCCCCTGTACACCCACGCTATGAGCTGTTTGTTTGACCTCTGCTAGCTTGCTTTTGCACTTTATCGCTCCATTAGTGCTAAATGCCGGGCTAGTTTAGAGTGTTTTTATGGATGTTTTGGTAATGGCTGAAACAATTATAGAAATGAAACAGCCAGGCTAGCGGAATGCGATAATAGAACTAATGCAAATGGAGCAACTTATTGTACTGAATTTACATATATATTTTACATAAAGATTAATTACAGTCAAAAAGTCTAAAGACTGCAGTGTTGTTAAAGAGTGGCTTTTTTGCTACCATGTTATAACATTGCTCCCTCGTCAAAAACATGCCTGAAGAGGTTTTAACTGTCAGCAATGTATGTTTGAGTAATTTAGCGTAATTTAGTGTTCTCTCCCTGGCACTATTCAAACCACTTAACGGTTGGCTATACAATTCTGTGCAATGCTCAGCCCACAAAGCTACAACACCCGATGCTCCCTCAGGATGATTTTCCATAAATATACATAATATAATATAAATAAATACACTACAACTTCACAAACCTGATGTGATGTGCAGTAGTGTCATTAGCGAGATGCACGTCGATTGTAATGGGGGGTGACTTATAGCATTTTCAAAACAATAAAAGGTAACATGGTGATCTAAATATGTTATTTATTAGCAATTAGTACCCCAGAAGTGCAATAATCCCTCTTTAAATAATATTGACAGCATTACATTAGTGAAGTGGCAAAACATTTCCTTATTGGTTTTGTTTTTGTTTTTTGCTCAAAATATATGTATAAAAATCATAGTAAATTATTTAAAAAAAGAAAATTATTAAAATACATATGTGGCACTCTTTCCTCAAAACCTTAGACTAGATTTATGTAAAAGAAAAAAAAAAAATAGAAAAAATCTTGGTAATTCCCATTGCTGACAGCAGAGGGAGCTCCAGTGCCTAAATACCTCATTGGAAACAGAAATGTAGTTTATAAAGCGCAGATGTTATTTTATGTTTGAAAATGTGAAATACCAAATAGTGTTTAAGGGAATTAAAGCTTCAACAATGCATAATATGTTTTCTTAACAACACAAGTTTTTGCTTCTCACAATCATTGTTACCTCTTAGTTATATTGTGACATTTATTGATGGGTCTGTCTAGTCCTGACCAAGATCCTTGCTTTCTCACACAATTAGAAGAGTCTAGTCCAGCCCATTTACAAGCAGTCAATATGCAGCCGGCCTCGTGTCTATGTAACAGTGGTAATTTGCTCCTGTTCTCTTGTTGGCCTGTAGTTTTTATTGAGTGCTTTGTGACATTTTGCAAATTGGTGTGTCATTCAGAAAAAAAATGAAATGGAAAAATTGCTTGCATCAAATAAAGTGGGTAATAATAGTTATATAAATCATACAGGCCCAGACAAACATTATGCTTGTTTCATTCAATGGGGCAGACCACCAACTGCTTATTACAAATTGATAAGCCTCTTTTCCAGTGGCGTGGTTCACTTGCGGCTGCTTTGGAGGAGGTTCTGTTTGGTGTGGAGGTAGCCGTCAGGTTTTTCTGCATTTATTTCATGTCTCTTGCCTCTACACTGCACTTTAGCATCTCTGTATGTAATGCGTTTGGTTCGGTTCATAGTAAATGCATCAAACAGGGTGGTACGGTTCTCAGCCCCTACTGAAAATGAACCAGTGGAAACAAGGCTTATGTGAGAGTAAGACAATATAACATAAACCTTTTGTGGGAAAACAGATTTATCACAAAGACAGCACTCAAAAAGAGACGAGAATACGCATTGTTGTGATACTTCTTGCGGTTAATATCTAATAAAAACTGGACAACAGAAAAAACAGTGAGGTACAACACACTTCATGATGCAAAATTGACTTTGACCTTTTAACCGCGCTATATTATTGTCCCCTTTTACTTCTACGGGGTTAACTGCTAACACATTCTGTGATTAATTAGATTAATAATAAGGATTTGGGACAACAGCAGAAGAAGTTAGTGAGAGTGAGTTAGCTAAACACTTGTGAAAAGGCACATTAAACTTCATATAAATTGTTTCGTGGTACTTTTTTCTGTATAAATAGCTGTTTTTGCATGAACTCCTGTGTACGTGTAGTCTTGTGAGGGCAGTTTGGGTCAGATATATAGACATACGTAATAGTTTTGAGAGCTTGCCCCCCGTTTTAATCCGCTAATTGATCGGCGGGTCTTCAGTCGACCAAGAATTTCTTTAGTCGAGTACAGCCCTAGTGCACAAGTTCTGTCGGCTGTGCTGCTGTTTGGGAGTGACATAAGACTACCCGCAAGACAGAGACACAGATGGTATTTATAAAGTATTCATGCTCTAGTTTAGACCGTCTGACTACTGCAAACTCAAATCATTTGTCTTGATTAAGGGTGGGACGAAACACAAGATTTAGGTCCCTGAGACACTTTGACACAAATTGTAATAAATATATCATGGCATAGTTTTACTTTTTAATGAACATTTTAAAATAATAATATAGCCAAATGAATATGGAATTTGTGCCCTCAGCTTTCTAAGGTTGTTGAAGAATATGTGCTGAAAATGAAATAAAAGTGGAGATGAATGCACCCCAATGACTTGTTTTATCCCCCTTAAAGTTCCTTAGCTTTTTTGTTTTTGTTTTACAGTGCTAGTAGTTTTTAAATGTAATGCTAGGTCTCAAACATAATGGACCTGTTTGCACAACATCAGCATCCAAAGTAAAGATGAACTTAAGACTGCAAGGTCAGACTCATGGGCCAATAGACTTGCTACATGTTTGCACTCCACAATAATGTAGTGTAGAAAAATATGAATCAATTTCCCCCACAAGCTCTTTAGACCCAATTGTCTCTAATGTATTAATTACAATTTTTAATGTGGGTTTAATTACAGTAGGTCAGTTGAGAGCGCGTTTGTCCACTGATCCAAAGGTTGGATCAGTGGACAAACGCTCTCGACATGAAAAAAAATAAAAAAATTACAATCATTGGTAGAGCAGTCTGATCCACTGAACCACAGGTTGGCAGTGTGATTCCAGCTCCCACAGATGACTGTCGTTGTGTCCTTGGGCAAGACACATAACCCACCTCACCCCCAGTGTCTGTGTACACTGGTGTATGAATGTGTGTGATGAGTGAGTGAATCCTTGATGTAAAGCGCTTTGAATGCCTCAAAGTTGGAAAAGTACTATATAAAAATGTGACCATTTACCATTTAGTGTCACCATAATGTACTCTATACTTGTACTTGAGTCACATTATGGATTCCCTTCAGTAACAGGTATGCTATAACATTGTTCCTCTTTTCAAAAACATGCCTAAAGAGGTTTTATATGTTTTCCATGCATGCTTCAAACTCTCCCCATACAAACCTTAAGGTTAGCTATAAGATTCTGTTCAACACTCCTACATCAAAGCCTACATCATCCACGCTCCCACACGACAATTCTCCATAAACATACAAAAACATGATACAAAACTGTGCCCTACAACTTCACAAACCTGATGCGATGTGCAGTAGTTTCATTAGTGTTGTGATCTGTTCCACATTATGACATTAAACTAATCTATCTTTGTTTCTTCTTTGACTAGAGGTGGATTTATTGTTTAAAAAAATAATAGTAAATTAAATGCTACCTAGTGTAATCCCTTGGTAACTCTTCATTCATGCTTTAGTTAGTTAATTAGTTGTAGTTATTATAAAAACATATCTAATAATGACTAAATAAAGCTCAGCCTGAACTCAGCCTGAATCATTCATATTAATAAACTTTTTTTTCATTATGAATTTGTTTTTTTATTAGGCTAATTAAAGTATAGTAATTACAAACTGTATGTAATGCCTTTTTAATGTGTTTTACATTAATACAAGGGCCAGTTCTAGACATTTAGTTGCACTGGGCAAGATTTTTGTTGTGGCCCCCCAATGGATGCACGTAAAAAAATAAAATCAATAAAAATCAATAAATCAATACACCAGTCATAATAAAACAAATGCAAACAGATTAGATAAATAAATGGATGGGCATGTAAGAAAAGCATACTGTAATAATCATTATATGCTTTGAGGGCCAAATCTCGGAGGATGTTGCGGCCCTAAGAAACCGCTTAGTTTGTTTATACAACGGTCCGGCCCTGCTTCATACTTGAGTACATTTTTGGCTACTCCTACCTCTGATCATCATTCAGACTAACCCCTGCGTTTACCCGCCCTAATTTCCCTGTCATACTTTACCGTGTCCCGTTCCGTGAACTCAGCACTTTCTTTGGAGTTGGAGCCGTCTCCCTCAGAAACTCACAGTAGCGTTTGGCTCTACTCCACTAATGCGATCAGCGCCAGTGGAATAAGTGAAGTGAGGAGAGAGCCCTTTGGTTATGTCAGAAATGCACCCACTTACATCACGCTCCGTTCACCCCTCCAGACGTCAAAACAAGACATTTCCTGACATTTGGGCTTTATTTGGTAAAAGTCGAAAGTCGCAGTCTATTAAGGAAATTCATAAACAAATTATAACCCCCTCACAAGGACACCGGGGAATAGCGTCAATTTCTCATGATGTTGCAATGTGTTGAAATGGATTATATATTGTTGTGGTTGTTTTTCTAAATCATCAATTTGTTGATCAGAATAACATGGTGAGTAATATGTGTGGGCGTGTCTGTGTGCGACAACCGCTTTTTGCATTAAAGAGGGGGCATTATGAAATATTTTTTGAGGTTTCTACCATGTTATAATGTCATTCCTTTGTTGTTCCCTCATCAAAATCTTGCTTAAAGAGGTTTTAGATGTCACCCATGCATGTACTTTAGCAATCCGTCCTTGGCCCTATTTGAACCACGGTTAGCTCTAAGATTCTGTGCACGAGCCACGTTACCCATGCTCCCACACTCTTAAAGATATTAAAGAGTGATACCAATTAGATTAACTTTAAAGGAGGTCTATGTAACTTTTCTGGTGGAGTTTCTGTCATTAGCTTGTCTCCATGGAGCTTATTGTTTTACCTGAAATGTTCCACCGTATGGAGATGGACCGTATAATTTGAAAGTCAAGTATTTTCTTGAAGACAAGCAGGTGACACCCAAGTTACTGGTCAGATCAGTGGAGAGGCAAGATCGATCTTTGTAAGAATGCATCTTTTTCATGTTTTTGTTCAGCAACTGACACACCTGTAATTGAATAAATACAATATCGAACTGTTTAATGTCATACTGGGTAACATGTAGGCAAAGCATCTTTAAAGTCACAGTATGTAACAGTATGTTTTGTTGTTGTTGTGTTTATTGCACTGAAAAACATGCCTCCTTACTCCACAAACCTGACTCTGTATTTGACCCATGAGCAAGGCCCACACCTGCTTGTTTCCACAGAAAGGTTGTTCCTTTGGCTATAATCCTCTAACACAGCTCATGCCAGACTGATATGTGTCGGCCTGAATTGCGTTCTGAAGTGATGACTCTCACTGAAAGAGATCGGAAAAGGTGGGACGTCATGACAATTATTTAAATCTGATTGGCCGAAGTGTCACAACAGCGGACAGAAGACAAAATATGTAAGTCTTGCTACATCCAGCTGAGAGAAAAGCACAGCCATCTTCCCTGTCCATGAATTACCTTTTTTTTTTTTTAACAAACAAAATGATCTGTATTGATGGTCAAATAGGCTGAGGTACATCTGTTGGTGTCGCCATATTTGTTGTTTTGGTTCACTTTAGCACTTCAAACCTCAGTGCTGCTCTGTGATTGGTGCACCAGCCACCTGTCAGGGTGCAAGGTTAACCCTTTAAGGACTGAGCACACTATGGGCCAGTATAGGTCACCTAGACTTTTATATTTTTGTTAGCCATAAAAATCATATTAAAGGAAGTATCAGAATTTACTGCATTTTTTCACACATCTACTTCTATTTTACACTTTCATCCGTATTTTTTCTTTTACGCATCGAATAAATGACTGGGAAAACCCCCGCAGCACCGTGCTCTCATTCGTCACCTTCGCGGAGCAACAGAGGCAGATTACCGTAACTGACGGAAAAATATTTAAATAGCCCCGTGCCTCCGCTTTGAGACGCTGTTTGAATTTACATGAGAGCACGACCGGTTGTAGAGTTACGCTGCTGGAAAGTCCGCATCCGCGCTCTATCGCTGACGATAGGATCCGACGCTATAGGGTTAATGATCTTCAATCGTAAAACTATCTTTACAGAGAATGCTCCGAAGTGTGGTTTTAATTTTCGATTTCCATGGAGTCATGCCTGTGACGTGCCACGTCCAGACAGTTGCATACTCTGCCTTTACGTAATTGCAATATTTTTGATTTGCTGATTGTGACTATTCAAGGTGCGATTTTGATTTGGTTGTGATTAATCTTTCAGCCCTGCTTTTAAATGTACTTTTTATCAAACTTGTTCAAAAACAGCATCTAGACAACAGCCAAATTCAAATCCAATTCAAACAGTGCAATCACAACCCCACAGATGATTCAAATCTGCTATATAACTTTTACCTCTGTTGTATAGTTGGTATTCTGAACACCTCTTGAGAAAATAGAAACAAAAGTACTGAAACTTTTCCACAAACTTCACAGCGGACTTTCAGCTGTGGGTGGATGAATTATGGCCCAGCATTTTGTAAATTCTACACCACAAACTCAAAACGTGTGTCTGCAGTGGAAAAGGGGAAAAAGAGTCTGTCGTCTGTCAACATAAGCTGTGCCGTTAGCCATGAGCAGAGGTGGGCAGTACTCAATTACTTTTATTTAAGTAACTTTTCAAAGAAATTGTACTTTTCAAAGTACTTTTCTAGCAGCATACTTTCACTCCTAGAAGGTTGAGTCAAAATGTCACTTAGCAATGTTAGTCTTTTGGGTTATACATAAAGCTCAGAAATGTTAGTATATCAACAATAAAAATACGAAAATGTAAAGGTGTTGGTTGTTACGATGAAACAGCTCTATGAATAGTAAGGCCTTATCAGTTCTGCAGTGTTGAAGTCATTGCCTCTGTTTCAATTATCGAGCCATTTTTGAACAATACTCCATTTTACAGCAAACAGATGTTATAGTTTAATGTTAAATGCCTGAGTATAATATTTTTTAGTAGGTTAAGGTTACGGTACACTTTATTGTCCCCGTAGGGAAATTTGTCCGCTAAGACATCTCCTCAGAAGCGGTGAGCACTGCAGTGTTGTGCCGATGGTGCATGTTTGGGTTGATGGGGGAAAGTGGAGTCCCTGGAGAAAACCCACCCAGACACAAGGAGAGACATGCACGCCCCCTACTGTCTGACACCTTCTTCAGGACTGCATCCCATGTCACGAGTTATCCCCCTTGGACCTTGTTTGCGGATCTCGATGGCCTCTCGGATCCAGCAGTGATGTTTGTGGCTTTCCGTAACCAACACTCAGCAACATTTACGTTTGTGTCCATTTATCTCAGTTTTTAAGCAGTGGGTCAACAGTCTTTTTCATGCAGTTGATAGATCTCCACTGAGGAAGGAGCCTTTTCTGCTGACATGATCTACATTTATCATGGAATCCAACTACATTTGTGACTACTCTTATTTCTCACACACTTTTTGGTCATCTGTAACTGTTTGCTGACACTTTTGAGACGAATATTCTTGCGCTGACTCAAACCCCACCCATCTGTTCTTCCACCTTTGCTGTGCTTCCATGGATTTCTACACTGTACCCATCTTTCACAGCAACTTTACTAACATAATAACTAATAAAACGTCCACACAGGAAGGAAACCAACAGAATAATTACTTTGTATGTGGATGGATGATGTAATAGCGTAATTTCAAGAAATCTTAAACTAATCTATAAACATACAGTAGCATGTTAGTGTTGGGTTAATACAAAAGTTTACGACTTTATGGTGTGCAAATGTTAAGCATCTTCTAACACTCGCATTATTCTTATATAAATATAAATCTCCAGCCACTGTTTGTTTGTGTTGTGTGTGAACAGCTGTGCAGTGCTGTGCGATAATTGCTTCTTCGTTCTATTGGCTCACGTTCGAGGCAAAGCAGGTTTTGTTGAGTAAAATATGTTCTAATTATATGTTGAATTTTGTGGTCTTCCTCGATGGAGACCTATGTTTTCACAAAAGACACCAGATAGATGGTCTTGGCCCACTGCCCAATTAGTTATTGGTTTAAACAAGGGAAGAGCAATTTTGGTGAGTGTTTTTATTTTTACTTTTTACCTCAATGCTGATACTCAGACAGTATTGTTGTTATCTATCAGAAATGTGCTGTAAATGTTTGGGTTGAGGTTCTAGCATTACACAAAAAAAAACATTTGTATATCGTAAAATATCACTTTACACCCTTGTTTAAAAGAGTTCTGTCCTTTTTATTTGCACTGTGAACACAATTTGACCTCAGAACGAGTCCAGTGATGGTTTTTAGCTTTAAAAACTGCTTAGGAGAAGTCTGAAGTTTTATCTGTGACATAACAATTCAGGCAAAATGCAAATAGAGCATCTTTGAGTTCTCAGAGAAACTGACTTTGTTTTGAATATAGTGGTAAATGTGGATATATATGTCCCTGTATAACCGCTATACACAATATTCAAATTTTCCATATAGATTCGAAAAGTGTATTCGGCTTAAAATATCACCCTGCCTAAAGTTGTAACAAGCACAAATATGACACTATAAATCATGCAAGTACGACAGTGAAATTCAGAGAAGAGTGCCAAAATTCAGTCTTGCATTGTATTATTCATTCACTACAGTTAGAGAGGTGGTGGTACACTTATTTTAGCCACAGCTGCCCTAGAGCAGACTGACGAGACTGTCAATCTGCGCCATCGGCCCCTCTGACGACCACAGACCTTCACATACTAAGCAATGCGGGTGAAGTGTCTTGCCTAAAGATACAATAACAACAGTTTCCACTAGAGACACAGCTTCCTCACTGTGGCACCTGGTATTCCCAGCAGTCTCCCATCCAAGTAGTAACCAGCTTACCAACCCGGCTTAGCTTTAGACTGGATCAGGTATTCACAAGGTAGCATGGCTGATGTATCCTATTGAGAAGGATTTTTTTTTTTTTTTTTTCTCAAATGAATGAATACACCTATATATTTTCCTTATGCAAATTCTCATATAAAGGTCATACAATTACTTCTAAATCCATCTTTGTTCAATTGTAAAAACTTAATATTCACTTAATGTTGCAGCACTGCAGCCCCTTCAGAAGAAAACATCAAAGATTCATGTCAGAATTGTATATTTTGTGCATGAGGCGTCTCACAATGAGGCCTCTCCATAATACATCACAGCTCCAGTCTGCTCTAGCCAGACACCAGAACCACCACATTACCTCGTGAGCCTTTAACTATTCATGGGCTCCGCTCTGTCAGATGTTCCACACCTGATAACACAATGCTTTAAGAATGTTAAGGATTCTGCAGTAGGCATCATGCATGTTTTATGGGCAGTTTGTTTTCTTAAATCATTTATGTAGAAGTAACTTATTATAGATGAAAGAGAAATAAAAATTGAACCAAAGCCGCTATTTAGTTTTCAGAGTCCTGCTGTCCCAAAATGCTGCAATTGAGAATATACACTTCTTCAATACTTAATCCATTATTGGAAATTTTTTTCCCAAAGGTGAAATTATGAAATCCATGTGGCATTTGTAGTACTTTGGCGTTATTTTTTCATGAAAATTGCCAAAAAGTACATGAAAACATTATAGCATATATCAGAAAATAGTGCAATATGAGCCCTTTAACTGTAAAATTATGATATATGTCAGCAAAAAAGCATAACACATCTTCTGGAACTTGTGCAAGTTTTTTAAGCGATCCCTTCTCGACCCTATATATTTTCCTTCATACTGGCAAGGCTAAACTATTGCAACACACAAAATAGGGCACTTTGAGACGTTCCCTTGAAGTGAAGTCGACCAACCAAAGGACCGACTGCCTCCCTCCGTTCAAACACTTGATCAGACGAGTTGCATAGTGCTGGGTACATTGGCTTCAGAATTATAATACAAGTGGCAGCTGGAACTTTCTTCTCTGCATGGCTCCCAGACTGTTTGAAGTGCAGTCTACCCGGTCCCTTACCTGTGAGCTATGCGGCTCTGCAAAGCTCTGTGTTTGAAAAATTTCTCAGGATTTTTGTCATGTCTATAGAGGGATCAATGCCCCCGTGTGTTGTGTCTGGTAACATCCAAATACTTTGAAGGGAAGTGCTCAGGGTTGAGATTGTTGTTGCGAGCTAGTACTTCCGAAATTGCTTTAATGAGTGGCATTGTGGATTCTCAGTGTTAATAAATTAAGAAATTTCGTTCTTTTTTTTTTTTGTCATTCCTGATTAGCAATTGGTAGCATATTGGTTCTAGTATCGGTATTGGCCAATATAGCTATCTGATACTGATATTTTCTCCCTTTTTTTGTGTCCATGTGTCACCCCTTGTCTTTTCGAACAGACTCATGAGTAACAATGGAAGTACAAGAGTGTTATATTTCTGTACACAAACATATACTACACAAATATGAGAGATTATTTTATATCCCATTTTACATACATTTTGTTATTATTTTTTTTTACAAATATGAGTTTATGTTCTTTACTTCAACTTAAGCTATATTTCTAGATCTTGCTATGGATTGTAAAAGTATAATATCAGTATCAGCATTCATTACCGAGATGCACGCTGGTTGTGTTGTGATGCTGCTCTGAAGGCGAAGGCTCAGAGTGTCAAAACTGAAACTTATAAACCAAATTAATATGTTGTTTTCTGCAAATATAGTACTTTCAACAACAACAAAGGTAACATGGTGACCTAAATATATGTTAGCGGTTAATACTTCCATAAAAGTGTAATACCCCCTCTTTCAGGACATGTTTCAGAATTAACAGTTAGCCCCGCCCATCCACTCTCTCATGTACGAGGACGTCTGTGATAGCGGCAGACACTTCTTTCCATACTACTACTACTGCGTGTGATCTACCATAACTGCGCAATTGATATTTTCGGACATCTATGTACTTCTTCAGGAAACTTCCGACACTTGTGGTAATTCCATGACATTCAACAACAACATACCTAACTCCCCGTCTTCCATTTTGACCTTTCTTCCATACACTCCACTTTGAATCTCTAAAGCCCCATAGAAAGCACCCAGCCAGACCCATGCACTACACTTCATATTAGTATGCTTCACCCCCTGTGCTTAGTGTACCCTCAGGCTTCCATACCTCTCCATCTCCAGTCCAGACTTCTCCTCTCCCTTTCCCATTTTCCCCTTTTTGATCCGCTCTTCCATAATGAATGAAAGGATGCGTTTTGTCATTCACCGGAGATTTCTCGATCTGCCCCTTCCCAAGGTCGGCGGGTGGCACCTGTCAGCGGAGATGGAGGGGCAGACGCTGGTGGACAGGACCGACCTTTTTACACAAAGAGAGTGTGGAGGAGAAAAAGATGTTAAATGCAAATGGATTAGCTTCAACTATAGTGAATATGATTATGTAAATTCTTTAAAGGGGACCTATGATACGAAATCTACTTTTATGAGCAGTGTCCCAATGTCATTTGTTTATTCAGAGCTGTATATCAATTGATTTGTGCATGTGCATGTTTGAGTAATCCTGTATTGTGCTGAATATGAGGCTTGAGTACTCAGAAAATCTCAGTTTTCACCTGCCCCCTATCTCCGCCCACTTCTAAGTAAAAATAGATAGAGCCAGGTTTAAATTTCTTTCTTGATTTGACATATCATACATACAAAAAAGTGCAGGGAGGGATTTTGGATCTGTTATTTAGTATTTGAGTAAACTAGGTCTTACGTGCCCATTTTTTGGAGTTTAGGGTTAGATATGGTAAATTGTCATGTTTTTATATAGCACTTTTCCACCTTCAAGGCACAGAACGCTTTACATCAAGGAACACATTCAAACACATTCATACACCCACGTACACAGACACTAGGGGCAAGGTGGCTTAAGTGTCTTGCCCAAGGACACAACGCCGATCAGTGCCACCACTCAACCAATGATTTGAACTGCCAACCTTTGGATCAGTGGACAAACACTCTACCAACTGAGCTACTGTCGTCCCCCTTCCATAAATCTCTTTCTTCTATAGTTTTCGTGGCCTTTATTTATTTATTTGGAAAGTTTAGGGGGAAAATGAATGGGAAATGAGATAGTTCCTCTAGCATGTCCTTTAGCTCCCGTGTCCTCCTTCCGATGAGACACTGAGACAAGACATACCCAAACTCACATTCATAATTGTTACATTTTGCCCGACCATAAATTCCCCACTCCATCTCGGCTACACCATATGTTTTGGACCCATCACGGAATCACGTATCGCAGTGCTATCGTTCACCCATCTGTAGAAATAAACCGCTTTTTGACAGATTCTAATGGGGAAACGTGAGTCCCTGCAGTACTCGCTCGTCCACGTGCTGGTGAAATTTTGGATTTTCTAGCACTGTGTGTTTGATATAACTGATTGGATTCCTTATGTCGCTGCGCTGGAACATATGTTTGTCTTCCACTCCTGTTTTTAATGAGACTCCAAAATGAAAGAAGAGGGAGGATGAAAATTAAATCCGAAATAATTATTGCAGCAAGTTTCCGCTAGTCCTTCAAAAGTATGGGATTGGAGATGACTGGCGTCTCCGTGGGAGGCAGTAGTTGGTTGACTACTTTGTGCATTTCAAAGTTTTGTAAAAGTATCTGCTACAGATTTTTGGATTGGGAGATTTTTGGTTCTTTTTGGGTATATGATACGATTTAAACTGTAAAAGGTTGAACTAATGAGTCATTACAGATTGCAGCTCATGATTTTTTTTTTTTTTACAGTATTGTACATTTAGAATATTTTTGTGATTTAAATCTATTCTTGGGTTATTGTGTCAGTGGCATAAATTTGTTAATATTATGGTAAATGATCATGTTTTTATATAACGCTTTTCCAACTTTAAGGCACTCAAAGCGGTTTACATCAAGGATCCACTCACCCATTCACACAGACATTCATACACCAGTGCATGCAGACACTGGGGGTGAGGTGGATTAAGTGTCTTGCCCAAGGACACAACGATGGTAGTGATCTGTGGTAGCTGGATTGATATATACAATATATACAATATATATACAAGGAGGGAATATAATATAAATACAAAATATTTGCTCTATACCAATTATTATTAACAACAGAGCAAAGCCGTTGTGGTGGACATTGCAGTATCAAGTGATGGAAACATCAGGAAAAAGGAACATGAGAAACTAGAGAAATACCAGTGGCTCCAAGAAGAGCTGGAGAAGGCCTGGAAGGTGAAGGTATCAGTGGTGCCCGTGGTCATTGGACCACTCGGGGCAGTGACCCCCAAACTGGAGGAGTGGCTACAGCAGATCCCAGGAAAAACAACAAACATTTCAGTCCAGAAAATTGCAGTAGGAACAGCAAAGATACTGTGCAGAGCCCTCAAGCTCACAGGCCTCTGGTAGAGGAACCGAACATGGAAAAGAGGGGATAAGACCACACACACACAGATGCATACATATATACATACACGCATATACACACATCTCCAGTTGAACTTTTATTATCAAGTTGTCCGAATCTCACTTATTCATATTTGCATTGTAGAACTAGCGATTAAACATCATCTAATACTGTCCCAACGATGGTTTGGTCTACCTCTAGATCTGATTTAGCCCTTGAAACGTGCATTATGTCACCTTTCTGCCTGTCTCTATGGAGATGATATTGCTTTACCTGGAACGTTCTACAGTGTCTTGCATGTATTAAATTACAGGTGTTTCTATTGTGTTTTATCATGCTTGCCACACCACAAATCTGACCTGTAACTTATATGGTGTGGCAGTAGATAAGTTTAATTCCAAACTGTGGGACATACCAGCAAAGCAAATGCATCTCCATGGAAACAACAGTGCCAAGTGAATACGCTGAGTGAGGCTTTGCTCCCTCATGTACGCTCCTCTGAGCTTGATCCAAGCTGACAGTAGTAGTGTCTGTGTGAGTGTGTCGGTGCAGACAGTTGACCTGCAGTGTGGCCTACCTCACAAATGTCACTGATCATGGCTTACGTCCATACACTGTGTAATAGAAGTGGACTGAGGGAGTGTTGCAACTAAATGAAGCCAGTTGAGGCTCGCAGTTATAGCCGCTAATCTGCAACCAGGGACCATATTTGGGAATCTGAGCGTGAGTATCATAGCAACTAAAGAGGCCATCAGGAGTGAGGCTGTTGAAGGTGCAGGGGGTAAGCGCTTAGCAACGCTGTCAATCAAACAAAAAAGAGAAGGCATCTGATTGTTTTGTTAATAATGTTCATATCACACATGTTTAACCCACAAACCCTGCATATTTAGACTCAGTTCTTCTATAAATTAGCTTTTTCAGTCCAGATAGTACACCTGAGTTCTGCCCAGTGTGCCAGAGTATAAATCAATATATATCAATAATGTGGGTCAAATGCCATTAGACTAAGGGCACGTTCACATTTGCACATTTGCCACGTCAACACTAAACCAGAAACTTTACCTGAACTGAACATTTTACTACCAGTCAAATGTTTCCTCTTTATTTCCGTGACTATTTACATCGTAGATTGTCACTGAAGACATCAAAACTATGAATGGACACGTATGGACTGTAGTAAGCAAAAAAATAAAATCCTAAACTCAAAACTGTAAATAGCCACTCTTTGCTTTGATGAACACTTTTGCACTGTTGGCATTTCTTGACCTTGGCAAGGCACAGCTGTGAAGTGAACTATTTCAGGAGACTTCACCAAGAAGCTCAGTGAGAGAAGGTCAAGGATTTGCTAAAAAATGTCAAATTTATGGTATACAGATAATCTTTTATTTTTCTAGTCACTGTCCATGCGTTTTAACTCACAAAAGACTGATGTAAAGTGAATTATGCACCGTTTTGGGGTCTAATTGTAAATGTTTTTTCACTGTTGTGATTGGTTGATTACTTTTAATGGGGCAGTCCCTTAACTTACATAAGGGGAGCGGAAGGGGCTGTCTTAATAGGTGAGGAAGGTCACAGGGACCGAAACGTTGCGCGAATAAAAGTGAACCAAGAGTGAGAAAGTGTGCAGGAGTTTTCTTAACCTTTCAGATCAAGCGCCTCTTCTCTGACGTACCTGTCGCCAAGTCAAATGTGCAGAGTCTACACAGAAACGAAAATGTAAAATATGGAAAATAAAATAGATTGAGTAATTTAACTTTTATTTAGCGCAATTCCACATATTTTGCTTCCTTTATTTGCTGCCATCTGTTTGTAGAAAATAGTAAACTTAAAGCAAAAACTTTTGGCTGTTAGTTTAGATCAGGACTAAATCAAAACCAAGACTAGACAAAGACTACAACAGGACCAAACTAAGGCCACATCAGGATTTAAATAGGTTCCATTTATGACCAAACTAGAGTAGGCATGGGACGATACTGAAATTTAGTGTGACGATTGTCATGGGCAAAATAATTGCGATTAATGATTATATCATGATAATCATTAAAGTTGCTGACAGTTTAAAATGTTGTGGATATTAATGTTCATAATTTATTCTTAAAAGTTCCATGTTTAAAGAACTGTTTTGTACTTTGTTATCACTGAAAACTGTAAGAATATTCTGGATGAGCAGGGCTGTCAACTGAAATTTGGGGGCCCAGGGCAAGAAGTCTCACATGGCCCCCATCTAATACAAATTAATAGGAATAGAGTCCAATTCTGGGCCCCTAAACCCTGAAACAACAGACCACTTTGTCCTCCCCGTCGACTTCCCTGGTGATAAGTCATTTTTTCAGCTCATTCTGGTGACGCAATGGTGATTATGTTTGTTGACGATTATCACGATTATATAAAATGTCCCACGAATGATTATTGTCAACCCTTTTTATCACGATAAATGATATTATTGTTTACTGTCCCATCCCTAAACTAGAGTGAACATGTGAAAGTTGCACTTATCCTGGACTTTTCTTGTGTTTGATGCAGGGTCTGGTTCAGTTTGTGTAGAAGGTCCTTATTCTACTTCTGGTTCAGTTTGTTTAGAAACCTTTAACCTCTGTTTAGTCCTGGTTTTTCTCACGTTTTTTTTTTTATATTTGAAGTTTTGTTCCTCTAAAGCGACAGTTTTGAGGTCCTATCTGATGTAGTCCCCTGTGTATTCCCCGTTTAAAGAGGATTTGTTTTACTTCAATTGTGGTTTTAACTGCTAACACATACCATATTTAGATCACCATGTTACCATTTATTGTTTTGCTGAGTCCCATCCCTCCCTTTTCTCCCGGCTTAAAGTCACTCCAGTGTTGCCAGGTCTGCAGTTTTCCTGTGGAATTGGGAGTGGAAGAGCTGCCCCAGGTGAAAAATATTATTTGTGGGTTTGGCCAGAGCTATTTTTCCAAGTAGATTTTAAAATAACCCTATTGAAAGTCGTGAATTTCAGTGACAAATCTTCATATTCAAAGACATCGATGCGATTTGGAGCTTCTATCTGTGCTTCAGACAGAGGAATAGAGGCAGGTCTGTGTTGCCGGAGGAGCGCGACTTTCACAAATACAGTGGAAAACCCAGCTGTGCCCTATATTCCGCAGGTTTTGGGAGGTTTTTCAGGTATAATCGTAGTTTAGACCTGGTTTAGTCCTGTCTTTCTCGTGTTTCTATCAGTACCCACGCCCTGCTCCGTACAGATTTGTCCCGTAGAGGAGCTGACCTGTCTTGTATATCCGGTGTAGTCCTGGTTTAGACCCAGTTTAGACCGGGTTTTGTCCTGGATTAGTTCTGGTTTTCTCTTTCAAGCTGGCAGTGTTTGCATCATTCCCGCCGTCTGCTCCAGACAGCTTTGACCTGCGGCGGGGCTCTTCTCTCAAATGTCACTGATCATACTCCATTCCACCCGATTACCCATCAGCCCCTGCTCCTGTCTCACATCACACCACTGCTGTTCTCGTGTGTCAGGTTTTATACAATTTGTGTGCATGAAGTACTGAACATATGGATTAAGATTTGGAATGACAGCAGACAGGATAAGTGAGTGAGTGAGTGAATTATCGGAAAATTTTGTACTTTTTTGGTACTTTTTGGTATTTATATGTAAAAACTAAACACAGATTCAACTCATGATTCACGTTAAAGCTGGCTTTATATAGTTATATTGTTTTGTTAGTACTTTTTTCTGCATAAATTCCTGTGCAGGTGTATGTCAGATACATATAGATAGTGTACATAATAGTATTGAAAGTTTTTGCCACGCCCCCTTTTCCCGTGCGTTATATTTATGCAACCACACACCACAAAACCTGGATTTCAGAATCAAAAAAACAAAAAATAAACACTGTAATAATTGGTAATACTTCATATTAACTACTCCCTAATTGGCCTTTCAGACAGTTCTATGGGGTATTAATTGCTAACATATTTTATAGTTAGATCACCATGTTACTTTTATTGCTTTGAAAATGCTGTATTCTCCAAAAACAACATATTAACATGTTTAATGAGTTTCGTTTTCGTAACTTAAGAGTCCCCTGCTCCCCTTGCTCCTTCTAATAAAACTATTACTACTACTACTGCTCATCACATCAGGTTTGTCGAGTTGTTGTGTACAGTTTTGTAACATGCTTTTATATATCTATGGAGAACTGCTGTGCCAGAGCGTTGAATAGGTTGGTTTGTGGGCAGAATTGTGCTGGTTCGAATAGGACGACTCAGGAGACATCGGCTTCTTCAGTTCTGTTCAAATTGCTGGTGGGACGCTGCCTTATATCTGTCTGAACGGAGGAATGCAAGTATTCAGTATTCTCCTCCCTTCAGATAGATATAAAGCAGTGTCCCACCAGCAATTTGAACAGAACTGAAGAAGCCGCTTGGATGAGCAGCGAAACATCTTCACTCTAAAACTTTTATACAGTTGACAGATTTTTAATTTTTCTTTTGCTATGTATCATATCTGGACTACTCAGGGATTACTCAGACAAGTGCTCTATGTATTCAGAATAGTACTCTACAAAAAATACGTTGTAATGCAAGTATTCAGTAACTAAATATATTTTGAAAGTATTCTTCCCATCTCTGCATGTACACAGCTGAAACAATACCATTCTATCTGAACAAAGCGAGCTAAACTGCAGCCACGTAACAGCTGTAATTCAGAATGACATTATCATCGGAGCAATCACGTCTCATTTTCACCTGGGTCTTTCACAGCAGCCAAAGAAAAGCCGGATTGGTAATTACAAAGAGAATTACACCCTCTGCTAATTATACCCAGGGTAATTAGGCTTTTTAATTAAAGATTATTGTAATTAAGTGATTATGTCGTTCAACTCAGATTATGTTATGTAAAGCCACCCAGGCACTTGGAGCTGTCTGTTCAGATCATGTTGTATTACTGATATTTAAGGGGGTGTAAAGGTTACACGCCATTTTAAATTATCACAGATACTTTTTCACTTTCACTAAATAACTCAATATTTGAAGTAACTGAATGAGTTTTGTTGACAAATGGTTACGGTGCACTGTGTAGCATCTCTGGTAGAGTCTGGTATATATATGACTGGTTTCCATGGATTTATTACTGCTTTTCCTGGAATGCAGTATGCATTAAATGTATATGTATATGTATATGTATACTTTTATTCAGTACCAGGCGTTTTATTGTATTTAAGCGCTTTAAAAGCATGCATTCATACAGTGAGCAATAGCAGTGCGTGTGGTATTTCACGGATAAACGATCATCATTAAGATGGAAAAAAAAAACAGATATAAACAGAAAATAATTATTTCTTACCAAGCGCTGACTTGGTCTTGTGATAAATCATCATAGTTCCAGTGATATGACTTTTATGTTGAGCCAATATGCTTTACAAAACAAACCTAGCCAGCTTTTCCCTGTTTATCGATGCACGCCACTCGTGACAAGATACAAAACATTACATTTGCAGTGTATAATGCAACTAACAACCAACACTAGCAAAGCCCAATGGATTGGACATAAAGAGATGCAAAAACACAGTGTAGAGGCAGAGAAATGAAATAAATGCAGAAAAAGCTGATGAAAAACCATAAGTAGTTTTTTGTTTACTCTTAACTTTAGCCTTCTCTCACAACGTCACAAACTCAGAATTACTTAAAGTCTTTTTGTGATTCACTGGCATCTGCCTTATGATTAAGATTATAATTCTGCTATGATTTAGATTTGATTTATTAAGTTAATATTAGTTCTGTTTGCATAACGTCAATGCAGCAGAGCCCTGCCCCTGGACCCAGAACTGGAGCATGGAGCCACTCGGCTGGAGAGAGCCGCAACAGACCCAGACCAAAGCGGCCCCAAGTGAACCACGCCAGTGGAAAAGAGGCTTAAGGAGCGAGAAAAGACCAGGCCCCCACCAAAAAAAAATTGCAAAGTGCACCTTTAAGCACATTATTACTACATTTGCAAGTTATACTCTTGCAGTCAGTAGCATTATGTCCAGCCAATCTGCTTCTAATCTAGTCTGAGACCAAAACTGAAAAAAAGTAAAAATAATTTTGCATGAATTTGCGTCATGTCTACTGAGTGTAATTTTGATGTGGTGTGAGCGCTAAAAGCACTAACAGTTGTCTTAATGTATTTAATTTATGCATACAGACTCATTTCATTTTAATATATTGTACATATTTTAATGATTTCTTTGTTTATTGTTGCTCCATTTACTAAATAATTCTAGAACATGACTTTTTATTGTATCTGCCTCCCCTCTGCTCGCGGGGCAGCTGTGGCTCTGGCTGTGGCTCTGGCTGTGGCTGTGGCTCTGGCTGTGGCTCCGGCTGACACTCTTGCGATCCTGTTGTTGTCAGCCTGTCATTTGGTGTCACATGTGATAATGAGAGCTGGTCAGTATAGTCGCCTCGGTAGCAGACGGCTGTCAATCAAAACTCCTCTGACGCGTGATTGGACAGGGACACATTAGGCCCGGAGCGATTTGTGCTGCCAATGTTTCTGTGAAGGGAGTCTACTGTTGATGTATTGGCAGTTTAGAAGCATTCACAGACAGAGTAAATAATATTGTGATTGTTGATTTGAAATGCTACAAAAAAGAGACCTGAGTAAAATAGAAAATGGGAAAAATTTAATGGGACAGACACTCTGTTTGTAGAGCTCAGTTGTGGTGTTATTTACAATGAACTGACAGACATTATTTTCAGTATTTACTGTTGTGCACCTCGACAGTATTGAGTTCAGAATGGAGATGAACGAGAGTTCAACATGTTCTGAGAGTTTGATTCTGAGTGCACAAGGCGCAATAAATGTTCTATTCTTATAATCCACAGCGGTCATGCAAAAGACATGAGAGTTCAACACGAGAGTTCCAGAGAAAGGGCAATGTGTCAAAGTCCAGCACAGTTCATTAAGTGTCCACAGCAGAGGGCGATAGGTGTGTGTGAGCGTGTGTGGAGGAGCGGCTGCAACGCCTCCTATTGCAGCCATCCAGGTTCTGGAGTATCCAGTTTCTGGAACCTGGTCTGTGCAAATCAGGACCAGCAATAAGTACTACAGTATTTAAGTATCACAACAAGCAGCAATTTGTCATAATAATCATCCATATATGTACATGTATAAATATTTGTACTCCATAGAATAGTAAAACATTTTCCATTAGCAATAGTCAACAACACATTTTAGCTTAGTTTAGTACATTTCTGTGGGATAGACATAGGCCTCTTTTTCCCTGTACAATTGGGAAACGGGTATTAGTGTTTCAAAAAGGAAGGCTTTTTATTTATTTAGTGATTTAATTTTAGTTTAGTTTATTTTTTGAGTACTCAAAATTACATGTTGACCTTATTATGTCACTTTTTTCTATTTAATTATTATATGATTCAAAGCAAGTGATTTTGATTTTAAAATATACTCATTCAGTTAGCATACAATAGTCAAATGGAAAAAGGTGACATAATACATTTAAATAGTGTCAATGGATAATTTTTGACTGCACATAAATAATTTAAACGTGCAAAAATCTTCTCTTAGTAACTGTGTTTTTGTGAGAATTCTAAACCTAAAACACAAAACAATGAAAATCTTGCAACCCATTTTTTCTTATTTTTGTGCCAGTAATATACAAGAACATTTTCAAGTTGATTTTTATTTTGGACACAACTATTCCCTTTTTGTTCTATTTCTATTTGGAAAAAAAAAAAACACAAAAATCATGACATTAGCCCCCTCTGCACTATGCTGAAATCACTGCACCTGCGTCCCCTGCAAGTCTCCTGTTGCCTTTGTGCCTCTGAGCCAAGCACCTCCGCAGCCAACCCCAAGCACTACCAGAGAGCCATTTGATTGGACCTTTAGTGTAGGATCAGACACAAGCGTCGTAGGCGTTTGTTGGTGTGAATGCTGTTTGCCAAGCTACCTGCTTTCATTTGCGAGCATTAATCAAAGTAAAATGGAGCCCGCGGCACAGCAGATGGCTTTGGAGAACAAATGTTGAGCAATCCAACTGCATCAATCATCAACCACAACAAAAAAAAACAACAAAAAAAACACTCGGACTTGGAAAAACATTTAGCTGCGCACTTTTAAATGCATGTAATTTGTTGTGATTCGGGCAGCAGTGGTTCATTTGTTAGAGGCAGGCATCCACAAACGGAAAGGTTGTAGGTTCAATCTCAGTTATGCATATTGATATTGTGTCTCTGGGCAAGACACCTAGCTTGGATTGCAATTTGACTTTCTCCATGTCTATTATAGAGAAAGAAATAATAGTGGAGCTTTTTTCAAGGTGGCACTGACAGATATTGAGACCTTGAAAACAGGATAGAACAGGGTTACTCAAGCATGCAAGGATTACTCAGAATACAAACTAATGACGAAGAAACATAAACAGCTCATTAAGCAAATTTAGCATAATATTTTTCTTTTTAAAAAACGTTTGCAATACATGGACGAGGCTAGCTACACTAAGACTTCTGCACCAGTATAACTACAGTAAAGGTTAATGGTGTTGACATGTGTGGCGCTGGTGAGAGATGCCGTTGACACAGAATGAGAGCCATGTCTCTGCCATTAAGCCCCACGACAACTGTGACTACAGAGGTATCCACTGGGGAGAGAATGAATAATACACTAATGTAAAGAACTTTGAGAAACGTTTAAAGTTATTCATTTAACCCATTGTTGTATAATTGTATTACTTCTCAATCATAATTATTTTATCTTTAAACAATAGTGGTCATTTCAGCATTGTTTTTGAAATCAGGACATTTCTGCTCCCATCCAGAAGCCATTTTCAATTTGATGGAAGTGGCTTGAGATACTCTGAGCTAACCAAGTTCAGCCCCATAGGGAGGAGTTTTAAAGTGAATCTGGTCTGCTCTTGTTTAGTAGCTAACATCATCGTAGACATGTTGTGCATTGGCTGTCTCTCCTGCCGCATTGTTAAGTGCATTTGATTGGCTTGTACTATATTAACTAGCAGAAAAGTTAAACAGCTTTTATGCAAGGTTTGAAGTTTCACACCCCTCCCCCTCCTCCCCCACCATCATGGACATGACCTCCAAACCCACCTCCTCCCCCACTGCCCTCACAGTTTTGGAGCAGGACATGACTAAGCTTTTCAGGAAGCAGAACCCCTGTAAGACCACGGGCCCAGACGGTGTCTCTCCTTCCACCCTTAGACACTGTGCTGAGGAACTGGCTCCTGTCTTCACGGACATTTTTAACACCTCCCTGGAGTCATGTCACGTCCCAGCCTGCTTCAAGCTGTCCACCATCATGCCCGTCCCCAAGAAGCCCAGGGTCACTGGACTTAATGACTACAGACCTGTGGCGCTGACGTCCGTAGTCATGAAGTCACTTGAGCGCCTGGTCCTGCACCACCTCAAGTCCTTCACCTCCCCCCTTCTGGACCCTCTGCAGTTTGCCTACAGAGCCAATCGTTCTGTAGACGATGCCATTAACCTGGCCCTTCACTTCATCCTCCAGCATCTGGACTCCCCGTGAACCTACGCCAGGATCCTGTTCGTGGACTTCAGCTCTGCATTCAACACCACCCTCCCTGCTCTGCTCCAGGACAAGCTCGCTCAGCTCAATGTGTCTGACTCCACCTGCAGGTGGATCACTGACTTCCTGACGGACAGGAGGCAGCGCGTGCGGCTGGGGAAGAATGTCTCGGACACTCGGACTATCAGCACAGGATCTCCACAGGGCTGTGTACTTTCTCCCCTGCTCTTCTCCTTGTACACCAACTGTTGCACCTCCAGCCACGACTCCGTCAAACTGGTTAAGTTTGCGGATGACACCACCCTCATTGGACTCATCTCGGACGGCGATGAGTCTGCCTACAAGAGGGAGGTGGACCGGCTGGTGTCCTGGTGCAGCAGCAACAACCTGGAGCTTAACGCCTAGAAGACAGTGGAGATGATTTTGGACTTCAGGAAAGTCACAGCTTCCTGCCTCCCCTCACCCTGACAGACTCCCCCATCACCACTGTGGACTCTTTCCGCTTCCTGGGCACCTGCATCACCCAGGATCTCAAGTGGGAGCCGACCATCAGCTCCCTCATCAAGAAAGCCCAGCAGAGGATGTTCCACCTGCGGCAGCTGAGGAAACGCAAGCTGCCAGTCCAGATGATGGTGCAGTTTTACACTTCCATCATTGAGTCCATCCTCACCTCCTCCATCACTGTGTGGTTCTCTGGGGCCACTGCCAGGGACAGACAGAGACTGCAGCGCATTGTGCGCTCTGCTGAGAAGGTGATTGGCTGCAGCCTTCCATCTATACAGGACCTGTACGTCTCCAGGACTCGGGGGCGAGCAGGCCGTATAGCAGCTGACACTTCTCACCCTGGACATGGACTATTTGAGCCACTTCCCTCTGGCAGGAGGCTACGGTCCATTGGGACCAGAACCTTTCTTCCCCTCTGCCGTTTGTCTCATGAACACTTTATAATATTTGCACAAAACTGGACACTTTATAACACCGGTCACTTTAATAAGTCATGTTTGCACTGTTGTTCTGATGCTGTTGTATATATTTTCTACCTTAAGTATTTTATTTTATTTTTACGCATATCTTTTTTTTTTACTTGCATGCCCTTATTTGTATTTGTATTTATTCAGTGTGTTTTATGTTTTATTTTGCACTTTATCACCAAAATAAGTTCCTAGTTTGTGAACTGTGTTCACAAACGATGGCAATAAAAGGATTCTGATTCTGATGGAACCACTCTTGGACGAATGAGCGATTACACTATCTTGTTTCTTCTTTCAATCATGGTATTTGATTGACCTGTTCCAGAGAAAAGAGATACAAATGTATGTTCTTAGAGTCCAAGCCGCATAAGTAAAGTAAATGTGTGTATTTCTTATTGCAGAAGTGGCACCATACCTGCGTGGCACCGCCCGTGTCCAGCAGGTGGTGCTGGAGGGGAATAGACTGGTGCTGAGCTGCTTGGCCGGAGGGAGCTGGCCCCTGGAGTACCGCTGGAGCTTCAACGGCACCAATATCACTGACTGGTCTCCTCAGTACAGGTCAGTCTTGGAGGTTCTACACACTCTGGACAACTCAGTAGCCTCATACATTTATATACAGGTGGTGCTGTTTTGTACGCAAGTGCTCCCTTTGCTGATCAGGTGCTTTTAAAACTGCAGCAAGATTTTAATGAAAAGAAAAATTCCATCATAACTCTTAAATTATCTTTGAATGCACATAAAATATTTACCATTTAAGTGATGTGCAAGCTACAAATCTTTATACACTAAATGGTACATCGATTGAGAGTCACCAGTTAAAAATTTCTTGGATTTTGGCTTGACAAAAACTTCCTTTAAATTACATATCTCGGACTTATGTAACAGCCTAAAATCAAAATGATATTTTATCACAGAAACAAATCCAGGAAAGAAATTGTTCAAGCAACCTTTCGTTGTATCCTGGATTATGGGGATGTGGTGTAAATGCAGACTTCGGCCTTTGAAACTGCTAGAGCCGCTCTTTCATTCGGCCCTTTTTTTCATAACAGGTGATGGATTTGAAACCCATCACTGTGTTCTCTGTGGAAAAATGGGTTGGCCTTTGCTGTCTGTTAGAAGAGAACAGCATTTATCTATTATCTATTTACCAAAGTTTGCACTAGTGTGGCTATGTTTCAATAATTGCCAGAAACAGCCTTAGTTCACCATTACAACCAATATTAGTTAGAGTTTGCAAAAACAGTTTCACAGCCTTTATTTGCGTAAATTCTCCAAACTTTGTTGCCAGACACAATTTAGACTAAAGTCAGTTGACCTCGAGGTTTCTCTGCACGGATCTGTTTGCTCAGATTTATAGCAATTCAACTGCTGCCTCTACGACCTGAGCCCAGATAAAACAAAAAAAAAGGATGGCTGGATTTTCACAAACCTTGGGCACATATTTAACATAAAATTTACATATGCACTTAAAAAGATAGCATATTAGCTGTGACCTGTTTAAGTAGAGGTTGCCATAGTAAGAGACCAATAATTGAGCAACAATACTTTACAGAGATGCGTGGGTCTGGAACAGTATCCCGTCTCCCTGGTTTCAGATTGGCGTGAGTGACAGGCGGATTAACCAATCAGAGAAAGAGATAGCGTTATTATGCAGTCTATCCAGTAGTTGCATTTCTGTGTGGATGGATTGTTGAACACTCCACAGTAGGACTGTCAAAAGTAATGAAAATCAGATACTAATCAACACTAGTACTGAACTAGATATTCATTTATCAATCAAAAAATCACATGTGACCAAAATGTTCTTTCCCTGAACAGTTTTAGAATTATTATAAGCTTTAGTAGCACTAGTATAAGACCACATGTTAACATTAAGAAAGTACTATTATTTTGTTGAAAATGTCATTCTGTTGTCTTACAATCATTATCAAAATTGGTTCTGATCTTAAAACGTGTGAAATTTTAGAATGATGACAGCACTTCCCCATCGCAACTCATGCATGGTGCGTTCATGCATTGACAGAACGTTTTACCTTTTTACCTTTACCTTGAAGAGGAAGAAGCATCTATCTGTTAGCAGTGTAGCACATACTGACTAAACCCACAGTTTGTAAGAGTTAAACAAACCCATATTTTACCCTGGTCTTGGGCAACTATGACAAATGTACTTCCGAATAGAGCGAAGCCGAGCCAGCAGATTTCAGCAGATTGGGCAGTGTCCAGGAGGAGGGTACTATTGGACAGATAGAACTGCTTAGTAACTCTATGTTCCCAAAGGCACCACTGTTAGTAGCTGTTATACGGCCAGCTGCTGTTAGCCACTCGTGGTTAGGTTTATGGGCAAAACAAAATGTCCAATAATAGGAACACAATGTTATTAGGGATCTTGGCAACATGTCTGCATTTAAATAATTGGCTTTGGATGAAATGTGGAAAAGCATATAAAACTGAGCTATATTCTGTAACTGAAATGGATGATACAAAAAGGAGACATATGTGATATATTGATTGAGACTGTAAAGAAGTTATGATCACTGATAAAATATACCTCTTGTCGTTTTTTCACATTATCACCTATTCAGATTGTCGTCTTCCCCCTAAAAAAAATTAAAACCAGGACAGTGGTTAGACTTTTTACTTAATTTGGAGTTTTAAGCAATAGACACCTTGTTTCAACAGGTATCCTCCAATACTGGGAACTGGGGTTAGGTCGCCATCTACTGGCAATAGAGGTAATTCCAATTCAATAAACAACCCTCAACTAGGGTTAGCTACTTTTTTTCGCGACATGCTAACAGAAACATGCTGTTGCAGTGATCGCAATTTTATGTGGACCTAGAAATTGTGCAGGAAACATCAGGACTTTTACCTTTTACATCACAAAACTGGAAAATTCAAAATTTGATGGGACAGGATTCATCAATCAAATGTAAATAAAGCAAAATACAACTTCAGGTATGTTTTTCATGAAGAAACAATGTTATAACATGATAAAAAACTCCAAAAAGTCAATTTTCCAAAATATGTGTTCTTTAAGGCTTCACCTAAAGATGATTCTTGTTTTAGCCTAGGATTTAAGTATAAGCCTTGGCTGAAGTAACTCTGATGGAATACTCCTAGAGTCCTTTTGGTTTTAGTCATAGCAACTGGTAACCTAAATAAGGGACTCATGTGACGTTCATCCTGCTTTCTGATTGGATGATCATCTTGAGAATCAAAAAGTCTAATTGTAATGTTGTTGTTTTTTTTTTTTTTTATATATAATTATGAATACATTGCAATTATTATCAGTACAATATTGAACCTTGTATCTGGTGACATGGATGTTCATGAAATCTGAAATACAAATTTTATATACCCTCCCTTTAAAATGTATTCTATCTGTAACAAAACAAAAAATTATGTTCATTCTATTGGTTTAAATTGGTTTATCTGTCAAAAAATGTCCAAAGTCAGACAGAAGTCTAACATAGAAGCTTTATAAATTTTAATAATTATAATTCTAAAAGCTGATTAAAATTTGTCACGCCATGAATTTGACCATCCCTTTACACCTTTTGGAAAGACACGGACTTGTTGGACTGAAATTCCTCATTTGGACCTGTACTTGAATGGTCTTTAGCTGTTGTTAAAATGGATAGTTAGGCACACAAAGATGATGCACCCGATTCCCATCCAATTTCATGAGAACAGATGGGCTCTTTCATACGAATCAATGTGTTTCGGTTTTGTGTACACTGGCAACGTGCACCAACAGCCGGGGAGTTAAACCCTCAACCCCTTCTGGACTTCATAATGAGCCCCGTAGTGATGTCCGATCTGCTATCCCTGTGTGTAAGTGGCTGCCAAATCCTCCATTAGACAAGCATAACGCTGCAAAATAATAATAAAAATGTTGGTAACACATTGTTTGGCACAGAGGGTACTCCTGGGCGTCTCCTCCCCCTCGTCTGGTGCTTTGGGGCTGGGACGAGTGGACCTTGCTCAGATCAAGGTTAGGGAGTTAGGAGTGGGCACATATGGACATGCAATTGCAAATCGGGGTGGGACAAGTATTAAAGCATTAATAAATTGGTAAAAGGAATATCAAGCATGGGTTAAGTTGTACAGGTATTATGTAAATGTTTTTGGAGCTTAGTGCAATAGTTTCATTAGTGGGATGCATGCTGATTCTGTTGTGATAGCGATCTGAAGGGAGAGTGACTTAGCACAGAGAGCCTGACTATATAATATGTTATGTCTTAGCAGTTAATACCTTGTGGATTTATAATACCCCCTTTAACTCTAGGTTAGAGTTGTATTAACTTGAACATTTTATAACATTTTTGGCTAGCTTTGAGATTAGCATGCAATAAAAAACAAACAATGGGGTTGGCCTGAGAGAAGTTTTACAAACCCATTAGCAAATAGGTAAAATTAGATAGAAAGGCACGTAATGGGGAGAGGGGGGTGGGGTTAAATAATCTAAATCCATAAAAGTCTGAAGAAATATCTCATATATAAACTAGTTAAAAGGTCTCAGGTCTCAGCACTGTAATGCTAAATTAACTTAAACTAAAACATTTCTTACACTATCTTTTGTATTTTCACTTTGTAACAGCCACCTTCCTGTTTTATTTTGAAGAGTTTGCATACGTCCTGTCTAGCTAGCATCTTGAGTGAGAGTTAGCTTGGCAACAGAAAAGATAATAAAAGCTGAATTAACATGACCTTTGCATTAGCTGTCCTTTTGACAAGGCGTTTGGCTAACATGTAAGTACTTGGTAAATTACATAATGTTTTACGCTCTTTATATAGTCGCATTTAATCTGCAGGATTACTGAAACATGCATGAATATATCTCAACACAAAAATAAAATTCAAAAAAGTAAGTAGCTCTGATAAACATTCTTTTTTCTCATGAATTTCAGATAGAAGTCCATATATATATATTTTAATTAGAAAAAATTAAAGCATTATCAAAAATTGTGTCAAATTGTCATCAAATCAATTTGACCATATCTTTCATGTATTTTTTTTTTCTTTCCAGTGTGATCATGAACTTAACCACGACCTTTGACCCTGACCTTGTGTACGTATATGTGTGTGTTGCAGATTGTCCATAGAGCAGACGCAGCGTTTGGATGCGGGCCTGTACCAGTGTGTGGTGAGGAACCGGATGGGAGCGATCATACACTGGAAGACCCAAGTGCACGTGGCCTGTGAGTACACTGTGTTTACTATACTTAATCCAGCATCTCCTTCACCATCAGCCAGTCTGACGCTAATCACAATTTAGAATCACAATCGCAGCACCATTTCAAAGGAATGACAAGAACATCTCAAATTGTACAGGAACAAAAAGGAAAAGTAAAGCTTAACGTCTCATTTATGTGAAGTCTATTTTTGATGGATGCCGCAGTGGTATTAATGATTTTGTAAATGCCACACAGATATAGCCACACAGAAGACAAACACAGTAAAACAGTTTTCAAGTTTTCAGTGGCACGTTATTGTATCAAGACGGAACCTTTTATTTCCTCGTTTCTGGTATACCAAAAACAGAGATGGATGTCAACGCCGGCCAACTTAGCTGGCCAAAACATTTCTGAAAGGAAGTGAACAATAATTAGGATTCTCGTAATACACAGGGAAGTGAGGAATAACTTTGGACCACTGCAAGCTTTTTAAAATGAACTATTTCTGTTTTTCACAAATAAATTGGGTACCTTTAGTCTTATTATTACTATGATATTTTTGTGTTTCCAAAAATAGCAGGACTTAAAATATAAATAGAAATACTACAAATTGAAGTCTTACTATAATGGTACATGGTTTTGTCAGAATACAGAAAGAAACAGGTTAAAATGTGCCATATTGCCCTTTCCCCCCTACCAGTATTGTTTTTTGCTTTGTGCTTGCTGTGCTAACTTTCTTATAGTCCCATTGCACTGTTATCATGACACTAAAACTCTATTCTGAGGCTCAGGAATAGACTCGATATTCAATACTGATTCCGATACTATGATCATAAAAAAACAAAACGAAAAAAAAACAACTTAGAAAATAGACAATTTAAATAATAGAAATCATTTTCAGCATTAAATAACAGTATTTTCTTTTATGCTATGTGGATTTATATCTGCGTAATCCCTCAGTTGTAGGTTCCATAGTGGTCCATGGGTGTATACTCGTTAATGTGTCCCATACTTTCATTCTAAAGCTATTCAGAAAAGGTTCATTTTCGTCCTGTGAATGTGACTTTTTTAGTATCGATACTTGCTCAAATGAGTTTCTAGTTTCGATACTAGTTTTAGTGTTGTTACATATCTGATATTCGATTCGTCAACCCTATCCCATTGTGACCTATAATACATTTTTATGTTATTGTTATGAATAGAACTGGAGGAATAATAAAAAAGCATTATGTGTTTTGTTTTTAATGAAAGACGGGGGCAGGACTCAATAACTTTCCTCTTCCCACTCTTTTTCCAGCTTAAATAAGAAGAATTTGTTTTATGTGTTTATTGGAGACATGTATATTTACTTTCCTGACTCGCTTGGAATAAATAGATGAAATGAATGGTGCCAGGAACAATAGGTACCCGGGCAAATACTACCACAAAGTTTGTAAAAAATGTCCTCAGTGTTTTTTTTTTTTCTTTCATTAAAGTATTCAAAGTAAAGGCAGTGCTAGTATACATTTACAGTAGCACATAATACTTTTGAAGTAGCAATTACAGTGACAAAGGTGTATACTTTTTTACAGATAACTTTTCACTTCTACAAATATAGTGTCTCTTGATGAAGTTTTAACCCACTCTTTCCTCTCCAGTTTAACTTATGATAAAATATACTCTAGTTTTATTTGTTAACTTGCACATTTTCACATTTTGCCTGATTTTTCTTCCAGATTTGGGGAACTACTCGGGTGAGGACCAGAGAAAGACAGTTACACAGGGCAGGGCTACGGTGCTCAGCTCTCCTCCGCTGGCGTCGTACCCCCAGGCTGTGGTCACATGGTACAAGGACGGTCAAAAGATCATCCCCAACAACAGACTGTAAGCACTTGTATTTTAAGTTGCTGTATTGATTATTTTGAATTTCCAAATCAAATGGTGGGCGGGGGCAACTGTAGACTAGTACATAATAGTAATATCTAAACAGAACATACTTTTTTGACAGTACTAATTGAAATGACTGTAGCCCTGCAATGTTTTTGGGATCCAGAACACACACTTCTCCCACACTTGATGAAGATGTGAGTCTGGTCACTGGTGAATCTCCTTGGGTTCAGATGGGCGTGACTGACAGGTAAATTAGCCAATGGTCCATCTGCTTCAAAACAAAAATGTCTGGACTGAATGGGGACTGAAAATGACCAATGAGCACCGCACTAATCTGAGGTGATAGAAATTGTGATGGGTGACCAATGAGCTCCTTTGTTTCACGTGTCACTGAAATAAACA
Source organism: Periophthalmus magnuspinnatus (assembly GCF_009829125.3). NCBI lineage: Eukaryota > Metazoa > Chordata > Actinopteri > Gobiiformes > Gobiidae > Periophthalmus > Periophthalmus magnuspinnatus. The sequence continues at coordinate 23,356,111 of NC_047126.1, forward strand.
CATCTGATTGCACAGCCTTGTTTCAGTCTGACTCGAGGTGTCTGAGGGAGTGGTGATAGGTATATACAAAACACAGAAAGAGATGATTCTGGACTTGGCAGGTAACTACTATATTATTGTTTTGCCTTTGACAGTGGTACTCCATTGTGCACACTAGTTTGCTGCCAAGTTTCATACTGAATTAAAGGCTGTTCAGAACTTTTTCTTCAGTGTCATATATTCTTTGAAGATAGCCTTGATTCCTTATAGAAAAGTCCAATTAACACCTCTAGTTTGATGCCACCTGTCGCCTACATCCTTTCAATTTCCACTCACTTTGAACTGATTCCCCATTGTTACCATTGTTCTCCTGGCTAGCTTCCCAACATTTTTGCTCTGTATAATCATCATGCTATTCTGATGAAGTGCTCCTCTGGTGTGGTAGATTGTTGTTCTATAGTTGGAGTCTGCAGGAGCAGTTGAAAGAAATCAAAGAGAAAAGGGCTCTGGGAATATTGAAGGGCTTAACACAATACTATGACGATATTATGAATTCTATATAGGATTTTCTTAGTTTAGTTTAATAAAATAACTTGTTTATTGATACAAAATGGGAATTGCTTGGACACAGTGGCTCATATATAAAAAAAATAATAACATGTATGGCTTAAGAATGAGTTATTGTACTGTTGTATGGATTATAAGGTTATCTATGACACAAGGGTGAGTTGTTGTTGCCTGGCAAATCCAGAATGATATCTCCCTGTATTTTTTATACACATTGATATCAGTCTGGTCCCCTTTGTCCTCCGTTTTGTCTCAAGCCCGGTCAAATGTGATCGTGCAGTCAGATTTGTTATTTTTTTAGTGACACATCACCGCAGATTAACAGAGTTTAATGCTTCATTGATTGATTCTGCAGAAATCCACGATGTTTTTCAACCCCCTGTCATATTTTTTTCCAAAACGGATGGACCATACGTGTCCCCGATCGGTTAATCCACCTGACAATCACTCCCATTTGAAAACCGGGAGTTTATCTATGACGCAAGGGTGAGCTGCTACAGTTTTAAAGATTATAAGGTTATTTTTTATTGATTGGAGTAATATTGTCTTTAAGATAACCCATAAAATACTTATTTTTATATTATATTTTTGCCAGTATCACCCACTACTAATATGGGGTTTGGAACTACTAGTAAAGAAAACGCAGTATCCGTCAGTACAATCAAAACAAGAAACTCCAAGCTTTCCAACGAGCTACACTAACAGGCGTATCTGTCATATGTGGAAACTACATTAGCCAATGACATCACCCTAATGCTAACCCAGTGCTGGCGAGTGCTAACACAGACTGGAGTGTGCAATGCAGTGTCATCCTTTGTGTTTGTGTGTGGAAGTTACACCAGCTGATCCCGGGTCCAGAGGGAGGACAGGGGCCAGATGGTGCTGACGTTTGGCTGTCGCTGCGGCTACCGTGCTGATGATGTGTTTATGAAGGCTATCGATCCAATATACATCACCGGGCCTGTCTCACCGCTAGCCAAACATGTTTAAATTTATGTCAGGCTGTGCGATGATGTATTGGGTACTGCGACTCCACTGCCCGGCATCCCATAATCACACATCTCGCTACGACAATGCGCATGTCCCCTTAGCCCCCGAGACCTCACAAGCTGTCACCCTCCCTCTTTCTCTCCTCACGCTTCAATGCTATTTCTCACTTTTGTTTTCCCCCCAATCACAACACAAAATTATTCTTCCATCAACACAGGAGCTGGCAGTGCGAACTCATTCCCCATCAGTGTCGCATTGGGCACATGATAGATGGTGAATAATTTCAAAAAGTCCATCACCAAAACACATTTTTCCCTCAAGGTTGCCATTTTGGGAAACCAAGTGTTAGATTGATGGTTGTTGAAAGCGAAACACTGCTCGATGATTCACGTGGCAACTGGAGAAGTTTCATAACTGTGATTTTTGGTGAGAGGAATTGCTTTTGCGTTTTCGAATTTGATTTGATGTATTTGCAAAAGTGTGCTCCCCAAAGGGTGTTTTATAACTCAGACAACAGCAACTTCACCAGTACTTATTACAATGATGTAGAATGGATAAACCTTGGAAGAATTATGTATTTGTTCAAAAGGTGGCGAAGAGGAGATGGAGAGGCTGAGGAGGCTGATATATCAGATGAGTCTAGAAAATCGGGACAAAACATTTTTGTAGAGTAATGTCTGGGCTGTACAGAAATGCAAAGGAACAGGTTCTGAATAAATTAGCATATTTCAGTATATATTTTAATTATTCAATTGTTGTTGAATCCCAGACTTCTCTCACCCCAGACACTTCCTTCAATTCCTCTGGGAGGTACCCCAAGGTGTTCTCAGGGACTCCTTCCAGTCGGACATACCTGTAACACCTCACCAGGAAGGCTTCCAGGAGACATTAGAACAGATGCCATCTCAGCAAATTCCTCTCAACATGGAGGAGCAGCCCTATTCCAAGCTAAAATGTGTGACTGAGCTCCTCACCCTATCTCTAAGGGAGCGCCCAGCCACCCTACGGAGAAAACTCATTTTGACCACTTGTATCTGCGATCTTGTCCTTTTACCCAAACCTAATGACCATAGGAGGGGTAGGAATGTAGATTGACAGTTAAATCAAGAGCTTTGCCTTTCAACTCAGCTCCTTCTTCACCACAATAATCCAATACAGCAACCACATCAGTGCAGATACTACACCAATCTGCCTGTCAATCTCGCGCTCCATTCTTCTCTCTCATGAACAAGGCCTCAAGATACTTGAACTCCTCCACTTGAGGCAGTGACTCTCTACCCACCTGAGGTTGAGAACTGTGACCTAGGATTTTCATTTCAGCCGCTTCACACTCGGCTGCAAATCACCCCAGAGCACTTTGCATGTCCTGGCCTGATGAAGCCATCAAGACAAAATCATTTGCAAACAGCAGAGATGAGATCCTGTGGTCCCCAAACCGGCCCCCCATGGCCCCTGACTGCATCTAGAAATGCTGACCATAAAAACAATGAACAAAACCGGTGACAAACAGTAGCCCTAGAGTCCAACATGCACCTCACTTTGCCGGCAACGCAAACACAGCTTCTGCTCTGGTCATACAGGGACCAGACAGCCCTTACCCCATACTCCCAGAGTACCTCCAAAGGATACCAAGAGGGACATGGGCAAATGCTTTCTCCAGATCCAGAAAGCACATGTGGACTTGCTGGGCAGTCTCTCATGAACCCTTGAGCACCCAAGAAAGGGTATAGAGCTGGTCCAATGCTCCGTGGTTGTGACGAAAACCGTACTTCTCCTCCTGGATCCGATGTTCAACTATCGGTCAGATTCTCCTCTCCAGTTCCCTAAACCTTACTGGGAAGGCTAAGGAGTGTGAACACATCCTCCAGTTCCTCTTCTTAAATAGAGGGACCACCACCTCGGTCTCCCAATCCAGAGGTACTGTCCCTGACCGCCACGCAATGTTGCAAAGGCGTGTCAGCCAAGACAGCCTCACAACATCCAGAGTTAAGATACTCAAGACAGATCACATACACCCCCGGCTCCGTGCCTCCGAGGAGCTTCCCAACCACCTCAGTGACTTCAGCCAGGGTGATGGATGAGTCCACCTCCGAGTCCCCAGACGTAACGGTTATATTGAGGAGATCCTCGAAGTAATCGACAGTGTCCCCAGTCAAGCAGGTCTCTACCCGCACTGTAAACGGTGCTGGTGAAGCATTGCTTCCCTCTCCTGAGACATCGGACCATTTGCCAGAATTTCTTTAAGGACAACTGATAGTCCTCCTCCACATCCTCCCCAAACTCCTCCCAGTCCTGAGTTTTTGCCTCTGCAATTGCAAGAGCTGCAGAACTCGTTCTTCAGCTTGACGGCATCCCTTACTTCCAGTGTCCACCAACGGGTTTGGGGATTGCCGCCATGACACGTACCACAGACCTTTCGCATTATATGTATACATACTAAGTTTGTCCAAAATATCGAATATCAGATACTAACTGATACTAAAAACCAGTATTGAAAATAGATACTCAATTTAACAAGTATCAATACTGAAAAAGTAAACATGACAAAATGTAACCTTACTTGAACAGTTTTAGAGTAATTTTGTAATTTATCAACATTGAAAGAAGGCTCTATCATTTTGTGCTGAAAATAACATTCTAAGTGTTTTTTGTCATCATTGTGGTATAGTAATTGGTAAGGAAATCGAGTTTAAAATTTTAGTATCATTGACAACACAAATACACACTACCATTCCACAACCAAATGTTCAAACCTCAGATTAAACTGGTTTTGATTCAGTTTCACAATCCTCCTCTTTCCATAATCAATTTTTCATATATTTTACTCAACTTGTATGCCAACATTTCTGACATTCTGAGCATGTAGCCAGAGTAGCCGACAACGTATAGCAGACAGCGCAGCCCTCTCCACTCGCTGTTTTAATACCTCCACTGTGAAAAGCCCTGCATATGTTTACGGCAGCATTAGCATATGTCTCTGAATCTGAATGTACGAACGAAACTAGCAACACACTCAATGGCCATCACGGGGCCGGGAGTAGTAGCGGTCCTTTACGACGAACAAAACAACTCTTCGACTGCTTAATGCTGCTAATGTGAATTAATGCGCCAAATGATATAACTACACATCTGCCATTGTAATTTGCCGTAGTTTTTGCTCAGTACACTACCTACACTGCATTTATTTCTATAACAGTGAGGGACAGCTTGTATTTAGGATAATGGGCGTTTGAGATGCAGACTTGTAATGGACTTCAACTCCCCTTCTCTCTCTACAGTCTGCGTGAGTGTGTACGCGAGATGCCCAAGGGAATGGTAGTACTCAAGATATTCTTTGGCTAGTTGTGTTATTTCCTTGTAGGGTTGTCAAGTATCGAAAGTCAGATATACTACAACTGAAAAAAACAAAACAAAAAACAAGATATGTATTTGAGCAAGTATCTATTCTAAAAAAGTCACAGCAGGACAGAAATGATTATCTTTAGAATCATCTTGAGCTGTATCAGAAAAAATATAAAACCACATAGACTGGTATACGCCCATGCACCACTATAGAACCTACCTGGACGACAGGGATTACAAAAATGACACATGCATGAATCTTTTGGCTGATAGCACGACTTTAGAACCGCTTATACAGACAGAAAAGTGAAGCAGGGTGGCTCGCCCTCGGACAGCCAATCAATTCTCATCCCCAAAGAGTCGTATAGTGACTCACATGGCTTTCTTACAAGTTTGCAATAAATAAAATGTCAATGGCTGCATACAACACATTTAAAATACACCTGAGGAAGTGGCTTTTTAATAATCAAACCTGTCAGCTGTTCTCAGTAGTGTACTTTTAAATCTCTCTGAATCATAGAGATGCAACGCCATGTTTTCTAATATTGCCTTTGGTTTTCAGGATGACTTTTTAACATCCGATCAAATGAAAAATAGCCATTTAAGCTAACTCTGATGCATTGACATGTGCATTGTCCCTATTAAATAAACTAATAATAAATAAAGACTCTTCTTTATACCCCCAGATCTCGCCCTCCTCTCCTCCTCTACAGTCTAGTTTAGCAGCTCTATTTGTGGGCGGAGATTAGGTGTTTATTTCCACTTTAATGACGGAGCCAGAAGATGCCTGTTGCGGTCAAACTAGAGCGCACCACACTTTGTAATTCCATCCCTGTTTGTAGTGGTCAATATGAGCAGTTTATGCATCGGCAGGCTCCTTTTGATCAGATTCCAGCGGGTCTATTTCACAAGCACTGCGAGTCATCCAATGATATAATGGTTTCATGTACTCCAAAAGCATTTCACCTGTTAAGCTTTTTACACCAAGACTGCATAGTAATAGAAAAGAAAGTACTATGATGTAATGTTGAAAATCACATTCTATTGGCTAAAGAGGCTTTTTTTTTTTTTAATTGTCGGTATATTATCATTCAGTACCAAATCTGTTCCTTAGTATTGAAATCAAGTTTGAAATTTTAGTATCATGACAGCATAGTGAGCATTCATAGTTACTATATAAACCACATTATACAGTTTGTTAATGCAATTTTTGATTAATAAAAATAATCTAAGTGTATTGAAAAGTAAAGACTCAAAATATGACTTCATTGTGCAGATAATTTTCCCTTACAACTAAATAAAATAGCCAAAAGACAAAAGTGAGAGCGAGATCAATTATAATGGATCCTATTTCGTATTACAGGATTAATTCTTATTTTATTCATTACAAACTCATTGTCCACATAAGAGAGAAAGTGATTCAAGCAGCACTGCATAACATGTGTGATTCCATACTATGCAACATTCTCCATGGAGCTCAATGAGGTTTATACCCCTGTGGAAGATTATATTGTATTTCCATGGAAACAAGCAGGAAGAGGCCATTCTCGTAGCCGGGGTGTAGCACAAAATTCTGGGGAAATCATCCTTGGGGGGGTCCACACTCATATTGTCTTATGAAAAATGCACTGGGCCCTGGGTAAACAGTACCTTTTAACCCCCTCCCCCAGCCTGATGCCCCTTCCTCCAGGCAGGTTTGTGGAGATGCAAGCCCAATCACAGTAAGGACACATGTTTTGCTGTGTTTTTCAGTGCAACAAAAACATTCAAAATAAAAAAAAAAGCTTTTATTTCATTTCATTTTTTTAAAGTTACACAGTGGCGCTTTAACTACTGTAAATTGTTATAAATGTAAAGCTTATTGACAATATATGATCAGTGTTTTGTCAGATTAGACTTAAACAGCACTTTTGTGAAAAGACTAAGTTAAAAAGAGCTGCAATTACTTGAAACTATCACCAGCTCCAAAAAAAAATAAAATACAACTTCATCTCTATTACCAAAAACATGAATGAGCCTTTCGTGGTCTTCAACCCCCTAACCGCCATTCAAATATTTAGGTTAGTGGAGTTCGTGAGTAATGACGCAATCTATCCATTTCTACCCATGTATCCAGTGTCACCAAATCCAACAGGCAATGCATTCATGTGGGCAGCTAGCTAAACAGTGGCTAAAGGCTAACGCTAACGGCTGCGAGGGGTTGTGAATGCATCTTCTGTGCTTTCTCAAATGGGGAGAGTGTTTGTGGGAGAGAGGCTGTCAAAGGTACACAGTGTGGACATGCTTTACAGCACAGTCCCCCTGGTGCAGCTCCGCCTCTGGCCTACACTGCAAAAAAGAATATTTATGTTTCTGTAAATAATGGAATCTTGTTGTAAGGTGTTATGACTAGTTTAGTTTATGTTTATTCACTTGAATGAATGAAATTTATTTTGGTTGTTCATATTAAAAATAATAACAATACTAATAATAACTTAAACTACCTTGATCTCACTTTAATATAAGAAAAACACTTCTAAACAAATCTGCAAACATGATTAATATTCTGATTTCAACTAATTGAAACTAATTAAGATATTTTTATTTTAAAGGTACAGTATGTAACTTTCTATAGGCTGCATGTCACCTGCACGATTGCCTGGAAATGGATAGTTAAAATCATACTTCAGAAAAATCAGAACATGGACAAAGATATGTTTTATGCTATACTGTGGAGGGTTCTATTCCTATGGAAACAGGAGAAGGCCCTCCTCCAGGCCAAATAAGAGTCAGGTTTGTGGAGATGCAAGTCCACTCATAGTAAGGATGCATATTTTTAAGTGTAAAAAAAAAACTTTTTTTTTATTTATTTTTTTTTTAAATCATGTTTTTAGTTTAGTCTACTTTTTGATTAAAATGGATTTAAATGTCCATTATGTCAGTGTTCTGTTATCTCCATATAGATGCAATTGTGGTGCTTAGAATGTTCCACATTATAGCATTAAATGTATGTATTTCAAAACAATGTTAATGTATGTTACTTAAGTCACAGAAAAACCTCCTCTCACATGATGTTATGATGCATCAGCTACGTCATTTAACACAGAGTTGACTCAAACTGAACAAAATTTAAAAAACGTACAAAATATATTGTTAAGTAAACTTTTTGACTGGTTTTGAGTTGTATTACCTTAAAACTTGTTAGGTCACTGTACTGTTCAGGTTTACAGTGAAGATGCATAAATTTAACATCATACTGCGGAACATTTTAGACAGTAGAAAAGTTACATAGCGTACCTTTAACCAACTAGGTATATGTTGACACAAGTAAAGTAATCTCATAGTAAATTATTCAAACCGAATCCAATTCCACATTTATTTTCTTGCAGTGATCTGGAGCCACTTTACAGTAGAGTGTCCCTCTCGTGCAGCTCCGCCTCTGGGCCCAAGTGAAAATTAGCATAGACGATATTAACTGCAAAGACATAATTTTTAAAACACAAAATACATAAATTCATAAAAGACTCCAGCTACAACTTTGGGTTAGGGTGGATGGTGAGAGAGTGATAGGAGCAGAGGAGAAAATTGGAATTGGCTGCGCTTCCCTGATGCTAATCTGACTGGGAAATGGGATTTAAAGAGGAAAAGACTGAGGCTGTTTTTATTATTATGGGATAGAAGAGGATGGAGTAAGGCTTATGGATAGATGAGATAATTTCAGTTTTTTAATTTTCCATTTTGCCCGAAGAAGAACACACACACACACACACACACACCGCTGAGCACTTTGTGGAGTCCTCAGCCCTTTACCTTATAGCCTATCTTAAATTTGGTCTGTCATTTTGTGTATCAACATAAATATATTTTTATCCTTATAAAGTTAAATTTGTGTTGCCAGAGTAAAAGCAGCTCTGAGGGTCAAAATGACATCTCTGTGTGCTGTTTGTGTAGTGTACAGTGTGAGTGTAGAGGGCTAAAGGGGAGAGTGATGAGGTGTAGAGGGCTAAAGAGGAGAGTGACGGGGTCTGGAGGGCTAAAGGGGGGAGTGATGGGGTCTGGAGGGCTAAAGAGGAGAGTGACGGGGTCTGGAGGACTAAAGAGGAGAGTGACGGGGTCTGGAGGACTAAAGAGGAGAGTGGCAGGGTCTGGAGGACTAAAGAGGAGAGTGGCAGGGTCTGGAGGGCTAAAGGGGGGAGTGATGGGATCTGGAAGACTAAAGAGGAGAGTGAGTGGGTCTGGAGGACTAAAGAGGAGAGTGACGGGGTCTGGAGGACTAAAGAGGAGAGTGATGGGATCTGGAGGGCTAAAGGGGGGAGTGATGGGGTCTGGAGGACTAAAGGGGGGAGTGATGGGGTCTGGAGGACTAAAGAGGAGAGTGACGGGGTCTGGAGGGCTAAAGGGGAGAGCGATGGGGAGGAGGTGTGGGGTCTGGAGCACTAAAGGGGGGGAGGAGGGTTGTCTGTCTGCATCTAATTAGAAAGTATTTTTATTGTCCATGAACCATGTTGTCAGCATGCTAGTTTTTGAAAGTTGTGAAAAGCGCTTATACACACATTGTGATGAATAGCTAAAATGCTAGGAATGTGTTTGCAAAATGAGGAATATGTTTGGACCACTGCAAACCCTTTGAGATGGACTTCAAATCATACCCTATGTAATATTTTCTGCTTGTCTCCATGGAGATGTTATACCAATGTATTTGTGTAAGTAATCTAAAAGCAGTTAGAAACCAATGAGCTCAAGCATGAAACGGCTTGTTACATAGTTTCACACATTAACACGCTGAACTGGCCTCCTCCTCACATACTCCACTGCAACGATGTCAAGATTATCCACAATATGATCACAGGAACTAAAAACTAAAAACTGTGATCATTGCCGAAGCAAGATTATGTAATTTCTATTCAATCACCTCTGCAAAAAAGTACAATTAAAGTGGAACTAAACATTAAATCAGGGGTTTCCGTTCTTTTTCCTCTGGTGAGTTACCTTTACAAAATGAAAATGCCAGAGAGCTACTTATTTTAGCAGCTGCAAGAAATTGAGTATATTTAAGAGTCACACTAAGCCTTAGACAGGGTACAGTTAGCTGCCTATAAAACACAAACCTTTATCCATTTATTAGTGCACGAAGTTACGCATTAAAATGATACATTGACAATAATAATAGGCATTTGTTTAATCAAATTTTAATTATTCAGCAATTCAGAAATACCTTGGCGAGCTACTTGGAAGGAGGTGGAGATCTATTGGTAACTCCCAAGCTACAGGTTGGAGACCCCTGTACTAAATTCACTTTTTTACTACTGAAATGTGTACGTGGGGTTTAAATAGTATTGGCTACTGTTCCTAGTCTTTTTTTTGGGCAATTTTAGCACAAACTAGGTCAGTTTGCTTGCAGCTTTATGTCCAAAAACACCTAAATTTAAGTGTGTGCTGGCTCCAGTGGTCTATGCAATTTCAGGTAGTTGGTGACAGCACAAAAGACTGCCCTGATTACAGCTAGGCTTGTCTGATTATAAACACATCGCTACAGGAAGAAGTGTGGATACCTGTTAGACCGATCCCACAGTTCCGTATGAACAACTCGTAGTCTTAGTCTTAATCTTCTGTCATATAGTTAAAGATACACTATGTATGATGCACTTTGGGGCGGTAGTGTAGTTATCACCAAGTAACCCAAATCACAGCATTACCACATTGAAAGAACACATTTCACCACTCATCCAAGTAGCTTCTTCAGTTCTGACAGTCACTCTCTTAAATATCTGTCTGAAGCAAGGAGCTACCAGCACTGAAACGAACACAACTTATTTGTTTACAGCAAAGAGCTACTAAGTTAATTGAACTACCCTAAGGTGTGAACTGGCACAATAACTACCACATTGCTGTTTTGTGTCCACCATGCTCTGAAATATATTTATTTTGGAAACGAAAATTAATGGGAATTTTGCACTGGCTCCCTTCTCAGTGAAATAAAAAAAATGATCATGTAGAGGGGATTGTAATGAACATTTTAAGGTCAAAATGACAAGCCTGACAGCAGCAGTTACGGAGTGAATATGCTGACTTGAAACGAGGCAGTTAGCTATGTCCATTTATATATACAGTCTATGCTCTCAACTAATCATCCAGTCTTTTTTGCTTCTTTTCTTTCTTTTTCTTTATTTATACAGGGGAATCCAATGAGAGCACTTGGGCTTTCTTTTTCATGGGAGCCATTTTATCTTCACACCCATCCTCCTGTCTGTTTAACTCTCCTGATTCAAAATGACTTGCCGGTTATAGGAAACAAAATTGGTAACAATTAAAAGAATTGGATCCTTTAAAGTTGTGTTATTCAATTATAGACGAAGGCAGTCCGATAGGAGAGTATAGCTACAATGTTTGCTATAGTCTCATCCGTGTGTGTCGCCTGAGGGGGAGCAGTCAGTGCATATCGCTGCTGCACGCAAACATCTGCCGCGTCGCAATTTGGGTTGTCTTTAATTAAAAAGACTCAATTAAATAGAAATTGCAACCAACTGACGACTGAGGCTTATTAGATTTATCCCACTCCATCCAATATGTGCTTTTTAAGCCTGTGTGCGCGGTGGAGATGCTATCCGGCTTTGCTAACGTCAAACTTTACTTTCTTCGACTGTTCCTGCTTGGTTTTGCTCAGTGTAAATGCAATGGGGTGGTTGGGTCTGGAGGACTAAAGAGGAGAGCAAGGGGTGAGGCAAAGCTCAAGAGTGGAGCGTGAAGGAGGAATGGGGTGTGGTCTAGAGGACTAAAGGGGAGAGTGACGGTGTGAGGTTCGGAGGACTAACGTGGAGAGTGAAGGAGAGGAGAAGCAGGGTTTGGAGGAATAAATGGGAGAATGGGGGGGGGGGCAGAGTGTGGAGGACTAAAGAGGAGAGGGATGGGGAGGAGAGGTGGGGTTTGGAGGAGTAAAGGGGAGAGTGAGGGGGGAGGAGGGGTGGGGTCTGGAGGGGAGAGTTTGGATTCTTTGAGGGAGCCTGACTGAGGCCTGATCCATATCTGTACTCAGTCCTGGTCCAGATTTCCTTGTTCTGGTTTGGTTAAAATGCAGTGGCATAATGTGTAGTGTATTTTTATTACCTTAAGTTATTTAATTTCTAGTTTATTCTAGTTTTAATTTAGGTGAGCCTTTCGAGACAAAAACACAAATTACTGAGTGATTACTGAGTGAGCACTTATGAGTTAAAACGAGTCGATGAGCTGAGACAAAATAATGAAAGACGACTCAGTAGCGCCACCTCAAACTTTGATTTTCATGGGGCCAATGGAAGCCCGACCCAGAAAAAAATCTGAAACTCCTTTTAAAGTTTTTTTTTTTTTTTTAAGTTTAAAAATATACTTTCTGATTGGAAACTATGACATCACACTAGGCAATTCCATGATTGTTACTAACAACTATGACACTGTACACTACCAAAAAATATTATTTGAGAATAAAAGTATTAAGAAAACCCACACATTTATTTAGTTGTAATCATATTTTAAGTGTCAAAAATTATGTATTTTTTAAAATTTGGATGGAATTCTCCCGAGCCTTATGTCATCAATACTCTCTACTTCCTGTCACTTTCAACTTTGCCTCACAAACAGGTTCTTGATTGCTGCAAAACTATCATTAATATGTGCAGGTATTATTCCTCTTGTACATATAAATAAACAAATTAAGTCAAAAGTAGAGAATCATCAAAACCTGTCATACACACTTTAGCAGTAAACAAAAACAAAACTTCAAGTGGTACTTTTGAGGTGCCCACATCATTTCACACAGTTATAAACCAAAAAGTCAATATTATATTTTCTACTCCATCTATAGTGGACAAGCCCTGGCTCTTTTGAGTGCTCTTGTGGAATCACGTTTTCGACCCTCCTCTCCTCTGCTCTTCTGGTTCGCCTGATGGCTTCCAATTTTAGCTTGTTTGTGCTTTTAGTTTTTATGTACAGTGACACGGGATAAATAACGTAGCAGCCGGGAGCTCGACCAGGCCCTAAAACATGTCACTTCCTCTGCCTTTTATCCACCTGGGTATTTTTAGGCTCCGAGTGCTGTGTTCACCGTTTTTATGTGAACTGTTGTGTGTACAGCCCATATGGAGATGACATCTTTAAATAATGCACGTGTTAATAAGTCATGTTTTATTTTTTGTTTTGATAGGAACATGGCGGTGCATCTGACCACTTTGCTGACCACATTTTTAAACAAAGTAGTGTTTTCTGATCCAAGTGCTCCTTTTGCAAGTTTTAAAAATATCGCTTTACGGCAGATGTTCCACAGTATAGCATAAAATGTATCTATTGGTGGTTTTCAGATGCTGGTGTGGCAACGTCATACTCCCAGATGGGGGGGGGGCAACAGACATTTATTTCTATTGCATTTACCATTGATATATCAAAAAGGTAAATTCCCAAATATTTTATCAGATTATTATTATTATTATTAGTGACTAAACCTTACAACTCTCTGTATCACTACACAATTTAGCATTTTAGCTGTATTTAAACCCACAATAAAATAAAATAATTATCATCTTTCTGTGTGTAACCTTTCCAATCCACCTGCTGCAATCCATGGACATAGATAAGTTTAATGCCATACTGTGGAGCATTCCAAATCCATAACATCCATGGAAACAAGCATGTGGCGGCAGACCCTCAACCAGAAAAATGTGTGTGTGTGTGTGTGTGTGTGTGTCTGTGTGTATAGCGGAATGTTCAGCTCTTACCATAGTAACACAATGCAAAACTCTGCCAAAAAGTTTCAGGGAAAAAAAAAAGTACTGAACAGATTTAAAAAAACACATTTTCTGGAGCCTGTGATTTTCAACAAAAAGGTGAGAGTGGCCAACAAAAAAAACTGCTGGATAATGCTAGCTAGCTTGTGACTGTAATTTTATCTGTAAGAGATTTTTTAGAAGCACAAATCATCTCACCTGGAGTTTCAACCAAGTCACCTCTTATGGCTCAGAGTCTAACAAGCCTCAGATAAATCAGTGCCACGTATGAATACACAGTTTAGTTGTGAAAAAAGTGTATTTATTGTTTAGTTCCACTATATAAGCATGTGCCACAACTGCCAGAGTGTTTTACCATCACGGTAATGTTAGCAACAACTAACATGCTAACAGCTAGTTGCAGGTTCACAGATGATAAAAAAAAACCCACATAATTGCCTCCGGAGAGAATCCAGAGTAATTTTGACCATAAGAGCTGCTTTTGCAATATATCTATACTGGGGGGAAACTAATTCATCTTTATTACATAAAAAAAGAATGGGTTCAGCTTCTTAAAGATATCTAAAGCGTAATCCTAAAAGATTTGTTTAAGAGCTCTTCTGTCTGAGCCGACCAAGTCTATGAGAATTTAGAGGCTAAGAGCTAATCTGCCTTTAGAATGATCCCTGTGTTTACATTGGTTTTCATCAGTCTGGGACTAGCGTGCGTGGTTATCCTTAAATAAAAGGAGTCTGAAAAAATAGCTCATGTTACGCCCTGTCCCCAAGCCTGATTCAAAAACGTATGAGAAAATGTCAGACTTAGAAATCAAAGTACATTTATTTATCAGTGCAGTATGTGACTTTCTGGAGACTGCACATCACCTGCACGATTCCATGGAAATAGAGACTTAAAACCATACTTCTCCATAGACATAGATACTGTGGAGTAGTATAGCCAAAGGTACAACATTTCCATGGAAATAAGCCGGAGAATACCCCCTTTCAGGCCAAATAAGAGTCAGATTTGTGGAGATGCAAGCCCGCTCACTGTAAGGCTGCATCCTTTTCCACATTTTCAAGTTACAGGTCAGGAAACCCCACTAAAAATAAGAATGAATGGTTTCCAATGTAGTTTGGAGCAATTAAAACACCTGCAATTGAATAAAAGCAAAACAGGTATGTTTAATGCTATACTGCGGCGCATCCCAGTCTCTCTTCTTGGAACAACAACAAAAATAAAGTTCATACAAAGCCCAATCCCGGCTGCAATGCACAACTTAAGTACATTGAAACAGAATCACTTGTGAATAATGACTTTCTTTGTCTCCCTTCTATAGAGCAATCACACTGGACAATCAGCTGGTCGTCCTGGCAACCACGGCGGCAGATGCAGGTCGATACCATGCTGACGCGGTAAACGAACTCACGGGAGAGTCTGTGACCAGCCCCGCCATCTACGTCAGCATATCAGGCAAGAAACTTTTCTACCATGGTTGAAGCCTCAAAGCACTTTATGTTTAGCATATTTAAAAATGTAATAAAATTAAAATATCAATAGATTATAATAGATGAATTGTTATTAAATCATTAAAGGTGCAAAATTAAAATGATTAAAGGTGCAAAATTATTATTAGGTAATAATTTTAAGAGCAGAGAGTTAAAATTTCTAAATTTTAAAAATCACCTTTTAAATATTCAGCACACATATTTTAAGCCTTCATATTCAACGGTCAAAATTCAGAGTGTAAAAAAAGAAATAAAAAATTTAAAAGTGTAAAATTTTGCAGCAAAGATCCAAGATCCCAAGGCATAAGCCATCGATCTTAAGTAAGTACTTAGTAACAACCAGGAAGTGCTGTAGGGAACCAGTCTGATGTCAGAATCAACCCACTCAAAACCTCATCTCTCGAAAATGTTTACACTCTGAAATTTGACAGTTAAATCTGAGGGCTTGAAAATATATGCGTTTAAAATTTAACATGTTACTTTTTTATTTAGAATTTTTAAACACATTGAAATATTATATTTAATAATTCAGAAACTGAAATTTTGAATAAAGTCAATCAAACATGTTTTTTCAAAAGTTCAAAATTTAAAATTGATAAATTCAATTGCATTTCAAATTTTGCCAAATAAACTTTGTATTTGCAAATTTGGGAATTCATTTTATTATAGGGTTTTCTAAAATGTCCATTGTTTCATATCTGTTGAAATATGCATGCTTTGGGTACAGGGCTACAGTCCTGTAGATATACATACACTGCATAAGTTAACATTTGAGTTAAAATGACTTTTGTGTAGTTTTCAGTTAAGACAAATAGCAATACTGGCCTGACCTTGAATGCTGGTCTTATGTCACTGGCAGGTACTTCTGCGTGAAATAAAAAAAAAAAAAAGATATGTGATCTGATTTGAAACAGACAAAAAACAACAAAAAAACCAAATCAAGATGAAGTCGGTTAACTCATTTGGATAATGCTTTTTACAGTGTATGCTTTTCTGTGGTGCCTTTAAACTTTTCCTATTGACTTTGCTCCTCCTTGTGCTGGTGGTGGCTTCTATGTTTGTATGTCTATTATGTGTGGAGACTGGGGAACAGACTTTAGTTACTTTATTGATAATAGGAATAGTGGTAATAAACTGTTACGTTTATTACATTAGACCAGAGCTAAACCAGGGCCTACATCTACATTAGGAGTTGAACTGGGCTGAAACCAGGACTTAACCAGAATAAGTGTGAACTCTTCTTTTTTCGTTTTGATACACACAAACCACGCGTGTCTCTGATCGGTTAATCCACCTGTCAGTCGAGCCCATCTGAACTCATGAGTGGTTTAACAGTGACTTGTATTGGAGAAGTGTGTGTTCCGGATCCTAGAAAATATTTGCCATCATCATATGAAAACTAAACAATGGGTAGGGTTTGATAATGTAATGTATTTTTATTTATTTAGCACTTGTTAAAGTTCATAGAAGCAGGTTTGAAACTAACAGCCAAACAATAAAAAAAAATGCATGTGTATGAACAGTTGTTATCATGAAGATTACAATACAACACATTTTTTTCCTCACACTACATTATCACTTTAATAAAGCCAAATATCATGGCCACTTAAACTGTCATCAACTTCAAGGAGTATTATGCAAACAGATTTTTTTTTTTTTTGCTTTCTACCATGTTACATTGTTCCCTCATCAAAAACATGCCTGAAGAGGTTTTAGATGTCGTCCATGCATGTTTCAGGAACTTTGCGATCCTTTCTGAACCCCATTCGAACCCTCCTTACAGTTCGCTCTAAGATTCTGTTCAATTCTCAACCGCAAATCTACGTCATCCACGATCCCACACGACAATTCTCCATAAATATACAAAAGCATGAAACAAAACTGCACACAGCAACTTTACAAACTTGATACAATGTACAGGAGTTTCATTAAGAGGATATGTGCCGACTGTGCTGTGATAGGGCTCTGAAGGGGGAGTGAGTTAACATGGGGAGCAAAGGGATGGGAGGTTTTGGACCATGATGCTGAATTTTGATCACTGTAACGGTCACATGGTGTATAGACAAGGATTGATACTAAATAATCACATTCACAGGACGGAAATGAACCTTTACAGAATAGCAAAAAAAAAGTGCAAAGATATAAGGGATTACAAAGATATAAGGCAACATGAAATAAAAGAAAGTACAACTATTTAATGTTGAAAATAGCATTCTATTGTCCAAAAAAATTGTGTTTTTATTATCATTGGTACAGAGGATCGAGTCTATTCCTTAGAATCGAAAGCAAGTTTTAAATTCTAGTCTGGTGACAATCCTACCATAGACTTTGATTGGACTCCATTTAAAAGGCAGTGTGCTTTGGCAAACGCACATAGATAAAGTGTAGTAGTTTGTCGTAAGTGTCCCGCAGAGTGATCCCCGGGTGAGCTTTAAGAACTTAAATGGCAGTTAGCAATTGGTTTTCTGTCTGTGAAGGGCTGCGTGCCCATTGTGATACTGTTGTGGGGCTTTTCATACAAATAAATAAATAAATAAATACAAATGAATAAATAATAACTATCATTAATAAAAAATAAATAAATAAATAAATAAAATATATTTTTTGTGTGTAATCTAGACTAAACTACAAAAATATGTCCACTGTAAAAATGTAATGAGTATATTTTGAGATATTTTTCTGGATTCTGAATTTAAAAGTGCACTTTGCAACTGGTGGAGAGTCAGGCCCCTGCTTGTCTCCTTTTGCTTTGTATTAAGTGTTCCAAAAGTATTGCCTTAAACTTACTTATCCCCATGGAGACAAGTAGACAGACAAATTACTGGTCAGATCTGTGGAGAGGTAACCCTGCTCATAGTGAATGTTTTATAAAGGTAGTTTTGAGCAATAAAAACACCTGTAGTTCTGTAAATGCATGACAGGTAATGTTAATGCCTTGGAACATTCAGCAGTCAAGGAAAAGCAGGTGTGCAGACTTTATCCCCCAGAAAAGTTACATTGTGCGCCTTTAACATATTTTTCTAGTTTTTTATGGTGATGTGTTTGAGATGTTAATAATCAAATCATTATTTCACACAATTGAAATACTCAAATTTCATGCTAAAAAATGCTACTACTTCTCAAATCGCTACTGAGCTTCTCAAATTGCTACATGGCTATTTTTTTTCTGCCAAAAAAATAATAAATAAATAATAATAATAAATAAATATAAAAATTCTAAAACATATTTGCTTTTACTATTTTATTCTGTCCTACTGTAATATAAGGGACCATTTCTATTTGCTAGCTCTCGTATCCTCTCCAAAGGTCAACTAAACAGTGTTATCTAAACATTTTTATGGCAGTGAATAATTCATTTCCGTAACTCCAGGGTAAAAATAGCACTTCGTGAAAATCTTAAAGCTGAAAACATTCTATTTTATTATATTTCTATTGTAAAACAGGGCTGTTCAGGTTCATTTCTGAGCCAGATATATTTATTTCATAACATATTTAGATCACCATGTTACCTTTTATTGTTCTGAAAACGCTTTAGTCGCCAAAACAATTTAATAAGTTTCAGTTGATGCTCTGTGTCTCCCCTCCTCTTGCTCCTCGCGCTCCCCCTTCAGAGCACTTTCACAACACAATCAGTATGCATAGTGCTAATAAAACCAATGCACATCTCTTCAAGTTTGCCAAGTTGTAGTGTATTGTTTTGCATTATGCTTTGGGATGTGGAAATTGACATGTGGGAGCATAGGAGACGTAGGCATGTGGACTAAGTACAGGCTTGTGCTGCTCAGCATAAGGAGTGTTCATTTAGGGCCCAGGAGAGATCGTTAGATTACTTGAACATGCATGGATGACATAGATAAAATATAAAACCACTTCAGGCATGTTTTAGAGGGAAAGATATTATAACATGAGCTCCAAAAAGTCAATTGTGCATAGTACCCCCTCTTTAATATAAATATTAAATAATTAAGGACCTAGAACCAGCCCTAGTGGAACACAATGGACCAATTTGCACTGCCTTTGCGCCCTTGAGCAAGATACTACCCATCTTGCCCATGAACGAATGTGGTTTGTGTGCATGCGTGATTGGTGGTGTTGGGAAGGGCTTTTTGTGCCACATTGGCAGCCGTGTCTTTGACAGTCCACCCAGGGCAGATGAGGTTACAAGTAGCTCAGAGTATAAGGCATGACTCAATAATGTAATGTCAAGTCACTTTTGAGTATTAGAAACATACACTACTATTGTATTATTATTAAATGTAAACTTTTTTTATTCTGTAAATGTCCTCTTAATTGGTGGGATTCAGAGGACTTAAAAACATGAGAATCTCTGGTTAAGTTAAAAGGTTAAGGTCTAATACCATCACCTTCACCAACCCTCATTGCCACTGGGGCACGTGGGTGACAACAGTGCGGCCTATGGGGTTGTACAAACAGACAAATGGAATCATTATGAAATAATGAGCAGGAAACCTTCCATAACTTGGGACAACCTTGACATGCACTATAAGAATGTCTGAAACTTATGACATTTGTGATAGTGCTGAGATGACTGACAGCTGACTTGATTGACATGGTGAATTTGAAAGGTCAAATGCTGCAGGACAGAACTTGCTTATTCTCCACAGAGAATCATATGCAGTATTTATCTATTGAGTTGTTTTATTGTTGGAGTGGATATGAGATTTCACTTCCATAATAAGACTGGTTGTCATAAATATGTAATTGGATCAATGTAGAATCCTTAAGGACTTTGTCACTTGTATAAATGATCAGCTTCTCTTGTTAAAATACCAAAAATAGTTCCAGGAATTGACTCTGTGTAAAAGAAAGTTGTGTTAATTATTTAAACTTAGCATAAGCATCATTTGTAAAGTCTTTAACATACTGTTAGTGAGTTGTCTGTGAGTATCAGCGTCCACTGCGTGATCTCTAAGCATATAATATAGGCATGACTAGGAAAAACCCCATGGCGTTTTAACAGGGGCATAAGGGGCACAATTACACTTGTAGTGACTGGAGCTAGCTAGGCTAAAGTGTATGAAGTATCATAATGTTGTAGCTGCATTAACTCACAGCTGCTGCCAGTCAGAGCAGAGTTGATTGACAGTTCATCAGTAGTGACCGAAACTGTATTATTAGCCTTTCATATAATAAATTACGTTCACAGCTCATGTTTCACCACTATTACAAAAATGGACTTGGACTTAACACTTGGCCGTTTCGATGCTCTGGTCAGAACTCAGACTAAAGATGAGAAGAGAAGAGAGAAGTATGCTTGGCGTACCTGGAAAAAAAGTTTGCTCAAAATTGACAAAATAAAGGAAATAAGTAACAGCTGGTGGAGTTTATATTCACAGAACCATCTGTTTTGAACTTGTTTGAAACATCCACTCATTTTTGGCAGAACTGGAAATGGTCTCAAACAAGATGCCCATACCCCAATTTTTCACCACATCCACTGCACTAAATAATTTCCAGTGGTTCATTCTTGAAATTGACATTGAAATCATGAGTCTTGAACCTTACTCTGAAATTCTCCTGAATTAAAAAAATAAATAAATAAATATTCGTATGTGGATGTCTTGTCAACTGTTGTTTGAAAACTACCTGTTTTATAAGAGTAAATTTAAAAAAAAAATCTAAAAATATCAACAAAATGAAAAAGCTGTCATAATTTTGTAAGGATACACTTGGACTTGGAGCATGGACACATTTTCAATACCACCCTCCAGGGGGCGCTCATGAAATTGAAGCTCTGCTACTATGGACAGTGTTGGAAGTAACTGAATACATGTACCAAAATTGTAATGTTTTGATTAAAGGAACACCTTTACTACATATGTTTGAAAATGATGCAAACTTTTTTTAAGCTTTTACCATGTTATAATGGTGTTCCCTCATCAAAAACATACCTGGTTTTAGTTGTTGTAGATGTCGTCCATGCTTGAGTATGAGATGTTTGAGTAATTTTCAATCTCTTCCGGGCCCTGTTAGAATCCTCCTTAAGGTTAGCAGTACGAGCCTGTACAAGACTCAGCAAACCCCACAAAGCCTATGCCACTCATGCTTCCGCACGGCCATTTTGAATAAATATACAAACACATGATACAAAACAATCCACTACGACTCCACAAACCTGAAGCAATGCACAGTAGTTTCATTAGCGGGATGCACACTGATTCTGTTCTGACAGTGCTCTGAAGGGACAGTGACTGAGCATGGAGAGCAAAGGAAGTTCGGACTCAGAGCATCAAAAATGAAAGTGAAACTAATTGCACGTTTTAATATGCTGTTTTTGGTGAGCATTACACTAGCATCATAATTAATCCATAGAAGTGTAATACCCTGTCTTTAATGGGCTTTTGGATACAATGGGTGATTTTCTATATCAATTTAGTGTAAAGATTGAACTATGTAATGATTATCTTCAATTTTTATTTAACACTCCACATAAAGGAAATACGAGGAGGTATTTTACTACTATGGGGTATTAACTGCCAGCACATAACATACTTAGATTATCATCATACCTTTTATTGTTTTGAAAATACTATGTTCGAAAACAAAATAACATGTTTTGTAAGTTTCACTTTCGTTTTTGACGTTCTGAGTCTCCCCTCCCTTTGCTCTCCACGCTAAGTCACTCTCCCTTCAGAGAACTATCACAACACAGTCAGTGTGCATACAAGTGCATATTGCTTCAGGTTTGTCAAGTTGTTGTGTACAGTTTTGTATTATGATTTTGTATATGGAGAATTGTAATGTAAGAGCATGGGTGATGTGGCTTGTGGGCTGAGCATTGGACAGAATTTTAGAGCTAAGTGTAAGGAGGGTTTGAATTGGGAGAGGTCGCTCAGTTCCTGAAACATGCATGGATTACATCTGAAACCTCTTCAGGTGTGTTTTTGACATGGTAGAAGGCTCAGACAGTCACATTTGGATAATACCCCGTCTTTAAGTAGTAAGTTTAGCTAATCGCAGAACCATCTGTTTTGACCTTGTGTAAAACATCCATGTATTTTTGGCAGAACTGGAAATGTTCTCATACAACTTGTCCACCTTCAGATTTCCACCATATTCACTCCACTAAAGAAATGCCAGCAGTTCATTCGTGGTCCGTCTGAGCGCGCAGTAAAAGGTCTGTGTCAGTCGCACTAGAGGAGAGGAGGAGATTGACAGGATAAATTGGAGCAGTGAGGGCTTGAGGTGAACTCCGGGTTTAGACGGGAGACAGACAGGCAGCAGACAGCAGAGAAATGCGCTTAAATGGGACTCCGATAGATGGACAGTTACCAGACTAGTGGAGTTGGTTTGGTTTTGTGTAATTCCTTTAAGGGATTGTAGCTTTTTTTCTAATTCAGGAAAACTTATGTTGCAAAAGAAAAAAAAGCTTGCCAATTTTAATGCTAAAATCCAGTTGGTTAAAATCGAAAAGGACTCTCTCTGATTTGAATCCTCATTACCTAAAGCCCAGCACCTGCAGCTAATGATTCAATTTCAACTGAGCATTGACATATTCATTAGGGCTGTAGGCCTTTAGTTGTTTAGTCTTTTAATTGGCAGATAGAGTCTTAGACCACTTTCACACTGCCACTAGTTGGGGCGACGTAGAAGACCATTCAGTCAGAGAGTGGTACGCTTGGGGCAGTGTGAACCCAGCAGTCTCACTCGACACTCGGTCCGAGAGCGCTTGAAACAGCAGGTTCTTGGAGCTGCGCCACTTACGCTCTGAATCGAAGCGAGTGTGGTTTGAATGCGGCTGACCTCGGGCTGACCTACGCTGCCCGCTGTGACAGTAAAAGTGCTTTGAATTGGGGAAATAGTGCTCAGCTCACGTATATTTATATGAATAGGCACTGCAGAGCTGCTTTTTGGCAAATTTGTCTGATGAGACCATTTGGATCAACTTAATATCAGCTGTCTCTTCCTTCCCCTGTCTGCATAGGTGAGCCTTAGTCTGTCTGTGTATCACTCAAAAAGGCCACCACTATAGGGGAAGCGAGCGTGTGCATGCGTATTCACAGGGCTCTGTCTCTTGAAGCGCATTGTCATAGAAATAAGTTTGCCGATCAGCTGGCGGACTCTCATGTGGCTTATAGTGTGTGTTTGAGTTGAATGATGGATGGTGTGTGTGAACAAGGCCGACCCAAAAGTAAAGTAAACAGAATTAAATCGAGTAGGCACTGGGGTTGCTCCACAGAGCACACTAATCTGTGTGAAAACCACCTTAGTCGGTCAAAATTTGTATTAGGCAACTAATTTTATTTAGTTTATAAAGATATATGGGACAACAGCAGAAAGGAGAAGTTAAGGTGTGAGTGAATCAGCTAAAGATTTGGTATTTTGGGGTACTCATGCGTAAAAAGGCAGATTAAATTCACGAATCATAAATTTAATCTGTTTTACATAAAAACATGCATTGTATTTCTCAGTATTTTTGCATAAATAGTTGTTTTTGCATAAGCTCCTGTGCAGGTGTAGTCTTGCGAGTGCAGTTTGGGTCAGATACATAGAGATATGTAATATTTTTTAGAGCACTTGCCACGCCTCCTTTTTAGTTGACTAATCGATCGGTCTTTAGTCGACCAAGAATTTCTTCTAATACAGCCCTATTGGACACATACAAGGAAAAACTTGCATGTGTCTTCATATTCAGGCTGAGGCACTAACAACCCGGGTTCAGCTGTGATTGTACTTCCTTTTTGATGGTAAGCTACTATTGTAGCCACAGCTGCCCTGGAGTAAACTAATGGAAGCAAGACTGTCAGTCTGCTCCATTGGCCCCTCCAATCACCAACGACACTACTCCCACACTATAATCGCACTAAGCAATATGGGTGAAGTGTCTTGCGTAAAGGCACAACAACAATTTCCTCTAGAGTCACTGTGCCACCAGGTATTCCCACTGGTCTCCCATCCAAGGACTAACCAAGCCCGACCCTGTTTAGTTTCCGATATCAGACAAGATTAAGCATTGACAAAGCAGTAAGGAAACATCTGATTGAGGTGTTGGCTCTGTTTATTTCACAGATAATGCTTGGATTTGTCTTTGTTTCCTTTTGGCTTCAGTCGATAACAGCATTGGAAAAGCCATTAACAACTTGATGCTAACAGATACATTCTTAGTATAACTTGTTTTAAAGGTCGTAAAGGTTTATAGAGTATAACATACGACATTCACCATTGTCGTTACACATATTATGAATACAAGTTCCCTTAATGCAAATATGTCTGCTGTAATGGACTGCCATTGACCCGTGTGCTGTTTGGAATAATACAGGCTTTTAAAACTTGGCCCACATTGTGTTTCCTCCATTAGAAACGCACATCACCTTGTCTTTTGTCACTAAATTTGACTTTACAATATTTTTCCCACTCACAACACAGTTCTGTTTCGGTTCATACATTTAAAAGGAGACACAGAATGCAAAATGTACTTTTTTGAGGACATTACATTACATTGTCCCTCATCTAACACACACCTGGACTTGTGTTTTGCTTAATTCGCGTTCGTTTGAGTAATCTTCTGTTAAAAGCTCCTTTGCCTCTGAACCTCAGTGCAGTTTGAATTTTCCCATGATTGTTGTGTCACAGGTGGAAACCCTGTGCAGTTTTTAAACCCATAAATCATTGCAAGACATATTCAAAGTAATATTTCAGTAAAATTGCGTTCACAACTGAGTGCTTACATTAACGTGTCGGGAGATTCAAATTTTAATTTCACAAATGTGACCTATCTGTATATCCAGATATGAGGTAGACATGTTCAAATCAAATATTGCTTTTACTGATAACAATTGTAATGTTGATTTATTCTTCAACATGATGGCCAAGTTCTTTAAGTTATAATTTGAGGGTTTGGTTCTCAGGACAATAATCCAATCAGAAAGCAGAATGAGCCTCACATGGGTTTCTCATCTGGGTTGCCAGATTTAATGCTGAAATCCAGACTCTCTCTGATCTGAATCGTCACTACTTAAACCCCAGCGCCTGCAGCCAGTCATTAATCAGTGCTAGTCCATTATTTGAGTGGCAACACATTTTTTAAATTTTATTTTATGCCAGTGTATCTTTGTCTTGCGGTATGGAAATAGCATATTGTGTATATTATATATTATATTATTATTTCCCCGTCCTTGTCTCTTTTTTGTTTTTGGCAAATGCTGTATTGTAAGTTCCTCTGAATATCCCTGTTCCTCTCTGACAAATGATCCTGGTGCCTCAGCCATATTGAATGCAGTGTGTACGGTTTGATGGATGGCTGTAAACACCTCCTCATCCTCCTCTTTCTCTCTCTTCATCCTGTTTGCGTTCACCTACTTTTCACCAATCTTATCTATCCTGTGTGGGTTGCGTTCATGTTCAATAGGATTTGACAACTCCCAGTTACGAAAAATAACAAAAATTACTCAGATGCCAAATATATAAATTAAGATGTATGGAATTATGTACCAAAGAAAAAAGTGTAGTAACCCAAAATATGTTTTATATTTTAGATTCCTCAAAGTAGCCACCCTTTGCTTTGTTGACAGTGCTACAAACCCCTGACTTTCTCTCAATGAGGAAGAGTGCAAGTAGTGACCAAAGCAAAGGATGGTTACTGGTATTTTCAAGAATCTAAAACATATTTGAGTTATTTCACACTTTTACTACATGTTTGTACACAATCAATTTGAATAAACTATGGGCATTTTATAATATTCTGACAACACATGAACACAGCCTATACTCAGTTTGACCTTTATTTTCTTATTGTGAATTAGCTTGAACAATTTTAATGTCATTTTATTCTTTTCTTACATCCCATCCTGTTTCTGTTTTTATTGTTTTGTTTTGCTGACGGGCAGTGGGCAAGAAGAACCGCGGTTGGAAAGGTAACGCCCTCATCTCATCCATCTATTTGAAACACACGACGAGAACTCAAAGGTGCAGTGTGGAACTTTTCTGCTTAAGGGTCTGCCACCTGTATCCATGGAGATGTTACTTGTTTTGACTTCACTGTTCCACAGCTGCTATTTAAGGATTTATTTTATTGTGGTTGTTTTTATTGCTCAAAAATGCTTTATTTTAATAGATTCTTTTGCCAGACCAAGGTTTAGTTTGTTTTCATACCTGATGGGCTTCCTCAGAGTGGTCACATGATTTGTTGTTTGCTCAGCTGACTTAAACAGGTGTTGGCGCTGTCTTCCTACCAATGGAGGCAGGACAACAGCGCCATCTGCAGTCCAACTTCTTCACAACAGTATCCCAGGTGTGTGAGTAAAAGGTCGCTCCTGTCCTGGTCCTGTGGCACGTTTCCATATTTTGATCGACTCCTTAATTCAGCGACAATGTTTGTTGTCCTCTGTACCAATGGTATGCCATCCCAAGAATCTATTAAAATAAATTATCAAAAGAACAAATGAACCTTGGTGAACTATTTTGCTCAAAAATATTCAAAAACATACATTCAGAACACAGTTTTCAGTTCCAAAACACTTTTAAACTTACGATTCTGTGAAATTCTCTACTAACTTAGGGGTTTATAAAGTTTTGAAAAATATTATGAATACAATAAAATATAGGCAAAATGTGAATATTTATGCAGATTTCAGTAAGATCTAGTTTCCAAAAATACTAAAACAAGATATCCAAAAATCCCACAGTTTGTAATAGTTTTGTGTTAGTACGCTACAGAAGAAGTTTCAAATTGTTATCTTTATATTTTAGATATGTTGTATTCAACTGCAGTGTATCGCCTTAATGCCATACTGTGGATCGTTCCAAGCAAAAAAGCAAATTGTCCCAAAGTTCAAAATGGAAAATGAAAGCATTGCCTTTATCAACTCCTCTTAAAGTGAGACTAAACACCCAAACTTCACCCTCAAACACATTGCAAATAGAGCTGCTAAACTGGGCAGTACCTGGAGGACTAAAGAAGAGTGAGGGGGAAGGAGGGGCGGGGTCTGGAGGTATAAGGAACAGTGTGATTGGTCTAATAGGTATCCACACTTCAAACTCCGCCCCTGCAGCCAGGTGCCTGTAATCAGAAACACCTGGTTGCAATCAGGGCAGTCCCTTGTGATGTCATGTAGTACATTCAATTGGCACCAGCACACACTCACTCACTGCTTTGACTGTTTTTGTTCAGAAAGCGCCAAATATACTTAGTCTGTACTAAAGTTGCCAAAAAATGACTAGGAACAGCAGATAATATTGGTAATATACACAGCAAAAATAGTTGGATTTAGTGTTTAGATCCACTTGCTCCTCATGCTCCTTCTATCCTCTCCCTCGTTCAGTCCAGAGCAGGCGGAGTGGGCAGGTTAGGTTGGTAGGTTCATGTCCGACTGGATCTCATTACGCCGTATAGACCCAATGGTGTGAGCAGGAGTCAGCTGACCTCTGCCAAGCGTTCTCGCGGAAAGTGAAAGATAATGGACATGCAGCACTGTCACCAACCGCCTGTTCTTCCCCTAAGTCTGCGTCTGTTTAGGAGGTCGTTTCTTTGAGAGCATGCAGTGCATTTAATGAGCTGTTTTTATAGATTTTTGAAGGGCCCATATTACGCAGTTTTCTCATCTATGTTATAGTATTGTTTCCTCATCAAAAACACACCCGGAGTTGTGTTTTGTTTCATTCACAGATGTTTAAATCACAAACCCTGCATTGGATTATTCCTTCAAACAGAAAGCACTCTGTTCCACCTTGTGATGTGGTAATACAGGAAATGCTCCACCATGTTTTTAAACTCCATAAACCTTCACTAGAATCATTTGGATCATTTCAGCCCTTGAATTGCCAATCTACTCAACAAAAGGTAAAATGTAGCTGTTAACTGGAAAACTACTGTTTCGTGACATCACAAGGTGGAACAGAGCATTTTGAGCTTTGGAGATATAGATATAGACTAATTTTAGAGAGTTACTCAAACTTGTGTGAATGAAACAAAGCACAACTACACCTATGTTTTTGATGTAGTAATTATAATTATATTAAATTATATCATGGCTTGAAGCTCAAGAGTCATTTTCAATGATATGGCAATATAGGACCTTTAAAGAAACACTTTGGTATTTCTGGTATAAAATGATGTACAATATTCAAACAAAAATCACTCGTTTGCCCTCCACAAATACACAGCACCATCTGTGGATGTTGATATTAGCCATGCTGCTAATTTGACATTTTAACATGATTCAGTCCTCACTTTCATTGCCAGTGGAGGGCATCGGTCTAACATTCTCATCTAGCCTAAAAACTCAAGTGGCAAATTGCAACAAAATTTGTGAATACTTTTGAAGTAAAAATGAAATACTAATGCAACAGCACTTTCAGGTATCAAGTATTGCCTCGTATTTTCAAAGCCAGACTAGTATGCATAATATGTCCCCTTGAACTATTCCTGTAGTGTTCACCTCAGTCTCACTTGGCATTTCTACCTGATCAGAGAGAGAAGATGAGGACTGAGGGTGCTACAAAGTTTCTAGATCTGAAAGCATTGATGGAATGAAAATTAAATAGACTCCATGTAAAATTCTTTAGAGCATTTTAATACAAAAGCTCTTTTGTATTAAAATCACAGTAGTTGCTGTAGTATTACTTCATTTATGGACTGAAACAAAATCACTAGTTTCACCCATCACAAATCTACAGCACCATCTGTTAGCATGATGCTGAGATTAGCTACACTGCTAATTTGACAGATTTTAACATGGCGTATGTGCCACTGTTACCAGCAGAGGGCATCAGTCACCAAATTCTCATCTGATCTCAAAACTCAAGTGGCGAAGTGGAAAAGAAATTCTGCATGTTTTTGAAGTAAAAATATGAAATACCAATGCAATGCAATGGCACTTTCTATCAAGTATTACCATGAATTTCCAGGAGCAAGAGTATTTCTGGGTTCCATGTGGCATCACAACATTCTATTGGCCAATGTTATTTAATACAGTGAGTTATTTAATAATGTTTGCCCATACAGTGAGTTCTAGGATCTAGTCAATAATAGTAATGGTACTGCTCCCCATCTGAGAGTATGACATCATCACAGTCAGCGGTGGCTAATACTCAGTTACATTTACTTAGTCTTTTTTTTTTTTTAATTGTGCCTTTCATAGTAATTTTCTAGCTGCATACTTTTACTCTTACTTGAGTAATAATTTTTATTGAAGTAACAGTACTCTTTTTGGTGACTCTTTCCACTAAGTAGGTCTACAAGTGACAAAAGGTTTTTGCTTTTTGCACTGCTTTTTCAGATATAATGCATTTTTGTGTCTATTCTTTGAAAATAGCTGATTTTGTTCACCATTTAATTATTTTTTTTTTACCAATTATATTAACTTTAAATTATAAGATGTAATTTTGAAGTGACCTTGCTCTTAGCTGAGTACAATTTTTGGCTACTCTACCCACCCCTGATCACAATCTAGAATCTGAAAACAACCAGCAGTATGCATAATATGTCCCCTTGAACTCGTGCAGTTCCTCTAGTGCTCACCTCAGTTTCTCATGCCTTGTACCTGATTAGAGAGAGAAGAGAGTGGTACAAAGTGCATGGGATCAGTGAGCGTATGTTTCCCAGTGTCTTCAAAGCACACTCCGGTCCAATGGAGATCTACAGGCACCAACCACACTCAGCCTAATGATGTGTCTCTGTGTTAAGATGCACTATTGTATGGGGCTACGCTACTCAGACTGGGGCACGAGATATATAGTGAATAATTGATGTTCTCAGTTTTCTTTTTATAGGTTCATGTGACATCACAACATTAACTGCCAGATTGCAGATTTGTTGACCTGGTTTATGGTTAATATCTGTAACAATGTTTATAGCCTCAGAAAGTGGTGCCTTCATTCATTCAACATTTGTGCATCATAAGGTTGGTTATTTCTTTCAAAAACAGCAAATCTGTTATTTAATTGGAGTTATATAGGCCCCTGCCCTCCATCTGAGAGAATGACATCATCAAATTCCTGATGAACGCAGCAAATAGTAACCATATTGATACTGCAGCTGATATCATGAACCTCCCTAGGAATGTGACGCTAATACAACTTTCGGCTACTCTACCCACCTCAGTAAATCTTTGGTAACATTGACCCAAAAAATCGTAATGTTTAATGTTTGAATTCTACGTGGATGAATAATTTGTTACGCATCTCTTTGACAGATCCCGATACCGACCTGGTTGCCCCGGTGATTGTGGTGGCTCCCAAAGACACGACAGCGGTTGCAGGGCGGGCAGTGACGCTGGAGTGCATCGCCAATGCCAGGTATGCTCCATGCATCAAACCAAGCGCTCCTGACAAACAATTACCTGCCGCACCTGCACCCATCTGTTGTGGCAATGAAAGGAGCAGGCTTCCTCCAAGTCAGCACTTCTGCTCACTTTTATAGCCCAGAAAACATAGCCTGTCTGGGGGTGGGGTAAGAAGATGACCCGCCCGCTCCAAGGAAGGTGAAAGGTAGAATGGTAATAGGGTAGTATAATGTAAATGTATAGTTAGCGTGGTACAGTGCAGTTATTGGAGTCAGCTTTTTGTATTGATTGAAACTGTACTTTTAAGAGAGCTATGCAAAAGCAAAATCCACAAATCCACACATGTTGAACGAGTGTTTTAACACTACTGACAGAATGCTGGCACTGGTGTTTGTAACACTGTGTATAAACACCAGTGTCTCAATTATTCAAAATCGACTTTTTGGAGCTTTCTACCATGTTGTAACATTGTTCCCTCATTAAAAGCATGCCGGGTGGTTATATATGGCATCCATGCATGTTTGAGTAATCATGCAATCTCTCCTGGTCTCTAATTTGATCACAAACCCGATGTGATGTGCATACTAGTTTTTATGTGATAGCGCTCTGAAGGGGGAGTGACTTTGTGTAGAGAGCAGGGAGGGGGTCTTAGAGCGTCAAAAACAAAAATGAAACTTATTAAACATTTTAGGGCCTCATTTATCAAGCGTTTGATCACGTGCTAAACACATACCCATGCTAAAAGTGGAGCAAAAACCCAATGTAATTTTTCACAGAAACGCTAAAAAAGATGCAGCGCAGTTTTGCTCCTATGCTTAAATGAATATGAAAACCGGAGCATAATATTTGCAAAATTTGAGGAGGAAGCGTAAATGAAGTTGTTTAGTGGGAGCTGCCAGATTTATCATAAATACTGCTTTTTACACTTTTTACTACTTTTTATTTGTTAAATGTTTCAATGATGAACAAGGATAGATAAGATAATAACATGTTTTTAAAGCAACAGCAATAAAATGTAAACTGTACCTGTTACAGACACGCGCGATTATGTGCGTGTATTAACACGTTCCGTCATCCCGTCCAGAGCAAAGCGGATAGCGCTGGTTAACCTACTATTTTACCGGGTCAGACTCGCCTTAATCCAAATGCTATGTGAAACACTAAATGTCCATTAACATATCAGTTTTTTGGCAGAAACAACACGCGTACTTCCCAATGATACATCATAAGCAACATGCCCACAGATTGCACAAGCTATTTTTTTGTTTGTACTCGCAGTTTAGCACCTGGAAAGACAATCAAGTCTCTTATACACTGTTTTCAGTGAACATAGCATTTTTAGGAAACATGGCAATCTAAATATGGAAAACAATTAAAAAAAATAATACCCCCTAGGAGTGTAATACCTCCTCTTTAAGAGGACAATTTTGTTTTGTTCTTTTTGTCCAAAGACCAAAATATTCAACTGCTGTTGTGTGCTGTCTGCATCTAATCATATAACATTTATTTGATGGTGAACCAGAAAATGAAAATCTGATAGCCAATGTTGGGATTAGCAAATCTGCAATCAACTGCATATTTGTAGCACACATTTCTATACTGATTTACAGAGATTAGTGGTAAAATGAATATGAAAGGACATCATTTAATATTGCTAATGCATTTCTGATTATGCTCTGTTCTGTAAATTAAGAACAGAACTGAGTAGCTAGCACTCTATAAAAAGCCAATACAAAATATTAACATACCCCTTTCAATATAGCTTGGCAAAACCCTCCACTGCCACTCACCCAGTATAGGCAAATCCAAGTGCGTCTTCCGTCTCCATTGATTTTAGAGCATCCCTTTTAAAATGAATGCCTTCTTCTCACCTGTCACTCCAATCATCTACACCGTAACATCCTCTTTTTCAGCTCAATAGCCACATTCTACACACGGCTCTGGCAATGACCACCACACAAAGGCCCGTCCACATGAAAGCCCTGCAAACCAACTCCATATAACTCCATTCTAATGGACTATTCACACTTATGATTGAACTCCGTTGTGGAATGTGACAAGCAAATAGCAGTAAGAGCAATCGGCATCTCTTGAGATGTCAACATAAGCTTTAAAAGGAATGTTAAGACTCAAGCATTGATTCAAAGAGCAGATATTGTCATATTTTAACAACACACTGTGTCTTCCAAAGAGGTACTTCTACTTAAAGAGCACTTACTGTGCGAAATTGATTATTTTGATCTTTTAACCATGTTATATTGTTGTCCCCTCATCAAAAACATACCTGGAGCTAATTTCCTTACTTTCCCGTTGGTGACACTAGCGGGAGCTCCAATGCCTAAACATCTCATTGGAAATGGAGGTGTAGTTTAAATAAATGTTAACTTTTATATAGCAATTTTCTACCTTGTTGGCACTCAAAGCACTTCACATCTAAGAACCAGTCACACATTCACACACTAGCATATGCAGACAGTGGGGGTGAGAGCGGTTAAGTGCCTTGCCCAAGGACACAATGGCAGTATTCATCTTTGGGAGCTGGAATCCCATCACCAGCTTTTGGGTCAGTGGATCTGACCACTCTGCAAAGATGTTTTATGTCAACAACAGGATTAGAGGCGCCAACTTTACCAACTGACCTATTGCCACCTCAGTTTATTACACATTATCAGAAAATGTGAAATAACTGTCCTAGTGTCATTGGTTCTGGGACTCAACACTGAAAGCTAGTATTGGCTATTCAAGCCTGACTCTGCTTCCACACAAAGATCTTTACATAGAAGCTAAGAAGAACTTTGCCAAGATAAATTACCACTTCTTGGGCCAAGGAAACTCATAATGTTATAAACAAATTATACAAAACAACTCCATATAACTCCATTTTGACAGAGTAGCTAACCACAAAGAAATGTTAACAATGATAGAACAGAAGTTGTCCTTGCTAAGAATGTACAGGAGATGGGGAAAAAAAACACACACTTAGCTGCTGTTGTGTGTTAGTTCTGTAAGTATGTGCATAGACTTCACTATTCGCTATTCACTATTCACTATTCACTATTAAGACGGATTTCTTGCAAATAGTCGTCCAGATACAACAAAGTGATACATTTATTATACATTTCTGAGTTATATACCAGTGTAAAATGTTGTTATATGTAGTTATAAATGAGGCAGTGAAATAGAATTATGTAAACTAAAGGTTGTTTGCACCTTGGTTTTCTGAAACCAAACCAGTAACGAGGCAATTACTTTTTACTTGACTTCAAGGTACTTCAAGGTTGTATTGAATGATCAAAACATTACATTGTGTAATACATCTGAGATCTAAAATAAGAAATGGAAGTTTGTTTTGTTGCACGGAGGCTGAGGTGCCACTTGTCTTGACAGGCTGTAGGAAAATAAAGCTTCCTGGCACAGATCAATCAATCAGTCTTTATTTTATAGAGCCTTTCACAACACTTGAGGTGACTAAAGTGCTTTCTAATAAAATCAAAACAGTATAAAAGCATTAATCACAATCAACGACAAAATGTACAAAGTGTTGAGCATTGAGCGTTAAAAGCCAGTCTGAATAAATACGTCTTGCGCCTAGATTTTTAAAAAGCTAAAGTGTGTGATGGTGTGCATGTCGGGAGGGAGCGTGAAAGCCCTGGATTCTCTACATACTTCAGTGTTCTAGGACAATATATTGGGAATAAACTGAGAAACCTAAAAATGCACTGATGTAAAAAAATAAAATAAATTGTGCTATTTTCTACAATTTAGCTCCATGTTGACAATAGCCATGCTGCTAGTGTGTCATTTTAAAATGTGTCACTCCCCACTATTGCCACCAAATCTTGCTATTTTAAGAATACATATTTCCTGGCCTTACTTCTCTTTTAAACATGCTTTTGGCCCCCTTGGGGTAATCATTTCACATTTTCTAATTTATAAATAATGTATACAAATGGAAAATGTACTTCCTCTGCTGTCAGCAATGGGAATGAACAATGAGAAAGTAAACAAATGAAGTCCTTATCTTCTGTGACTGCTATGCTAATAGATCCATGGATTGGTTGTGAACACAGTTTGACTGCAGAATGAGTCTGGTGATGGTTTATGGCCTTAAAAACTGTGCAGGAGAAATCCGGACTTTTATCTGTGATGCAACTAAATGGGCAAAACATACTCCAAAACTCCAGGTATGTTGATGTGGAGACACTATAACATGGTTAAAAAATCCAGTACTTTTTACATAAAATGTGTTAAAATTGAAAGTGATGGACAAATTGCAGTAAGGAACACTACATCAAGGAAACTAAGCAACTATTACACAAGAGTCTACATCAACACAGAAGAGATAATTCACCTTCTACTTTCATCTTAAAATCTCAAATCATTCATTTGAAGACAGTGTGGTGCAGATTTTAAGCAAAGAGAAAAATTGGTATGCTAGGGGGGTGAAAAAAGCTATTTTTGTGAAGAAAGACAATTCCTCTTTGAACAGAAATGGCGGATTGAGGTTTAATCTACCAGCTGTTTACAGAAGAATTTTAAACTCGTGGAGAAAGACCACAACAAGCTAATTAAATGCTAATCAGGTACTCATCAATACTGTAGGTGAGAAAGCCTATATAAAATTAGGGCGGAATGTTGGCTAGAAAACAAGTGCAGGGCAGTTTCACTCTAAAACTCCTCCTTTTGGGGCTCGATTTAATCTCAGAATAGGATAAATCCTAGTGCCTCAAGCCGTGTACCATCAAAGTGAAAATGGCTTGTGGATAGAAGCCGAAACAGTGTCCAAATGACCGCAGTTGAAACCCTCTCTACACTGAAGGACAAACTGTTGCGCACTATCTCATTGTCATTCATTTACAATATTTTGAGTCCAGTACCAATGTAAACAACCATAATAAAGCCCTATGGTGTTCTCTGGTTGCAGACCAGTGGAGAACCTGCTTTTGTCATGGAAGAGGGATGGTCGGAGGATAGGCAGCGGTCCCCGTCTGCTCCTGCCCGCTCCAGACTCCTCCGACTCGGGCATGTACATCTGTGAGGCTGCCCTGAGCAACAGCACCACCAGACCTGTGGAGGCACGAGCACACCTCACAGTCATAGGTGAGACCATAGAAACTCTCCATTGATATGCCTCCGATGTCACCAACATTATCTGGAGGTGTGACGCTAACGGTGATGCTAACTGTAGGCACTGCTCTGTCAGAAGCTCTTTTACTCAAGACTCAAGCCTTTCTGACCATAAAGAATTGGAATCCTCTCACATAAAATTACAGTCACAAGCAAGTTAGCATTACCCAACAGTTCTTTAGTTGAAAATCAAACATCTAAACAGGACCATGAATGCTCGTATTGTTCACAGGTTCCTAAAAATCTGTTGTTTAAATCCATTTTGTAGTTTTTTTCTTAAGCTCTTTAAATTGTTTTGGTAGTGTTTGCTAATTTGTGCATTGTATCACCTAAGTAACTGCTGAATATTCTGCCATAGATACACATATCGAACACCCCCAGCAGTCACAGCAATAAGGCATTCTGGAGGGGCTATACTATTTATGTTTGATAGTCTCCAATGGTATGAATGGTATTTATATTTCATATCAAAGGAGAGAATCCGTAATACAAAGTTACGTCAACTGAAGTCTATTTAAAAATGAATTTAAATTAATATCATACTTTTTTCATTTATAATTATTTTAAAAAATACAATCTATACTTAAAATGTGTTATATCACATTTTGATGTCAATATTTTAAGTTAATTCAACAAAACTTTACATTAAATTAAAGTTGCAACTTTTTTGACTGGAGTGACCTAAATAATGTCTGTGTCATTTTTTTATTTTTATTTTTATCACTTTGCACTTTGCATCCGTGATTCATAGATCTATAGTTATATAGTTATATATAGATATATATAATATATGTAACTCTCATTATACAGGTGGGGGCCATGGCTTTGAACCAGCAACCTCACGCATAATAAAGCTATAGTGTAATAGACTTTTTCGATCTGAGTGACCTAAATAATGCTTATGTCAATTTTCAGTAACGTTGCATAAAGTAATTTCTGTCTCTGTATATAGATTTGATTTGACTATGAAACAGTGGATGTCTTTGTTCCCTCAGTCCAAATGATAAATAATATGTTGATGTTGGTCCTATTCACTTTTTTACATGTCATGGTGAATACAATGAATCCTTCAGGTTTTGTGATAATTGGATAGTAATTGGATAGTTGTGGACTGTGGATTTATATTGTAGGGGGCTATAGTCACAATTGGTTATGTGCTCATTACTCTGCTCTATTTTTTGATTTTGCACTCTAAATTTTAGCTCTCTAGGCTGATACACGTGGCAGTGAGCAGGTATCAAAGAAACAGGAAATAAAGACATTTCTGATGACATGCTCCACAAAAACCTTAATGAATATTCAAGAAAAAAGGAACTATTGACTGCCAACATGTCTAGATGTGGCATATGGAGTGTGGGCTCATTTGGATGAAAAACCTAGGAATAGATAGGTTTCTTATAAATATATGTCAAAGGGGCTGCAGAAATGACATCCAATAAGGCTGACTTCCTGTTTGATTTAGAGTACTGCTCAATTATGCTTAAGGCTTGTCGTCGTGTGTTCTATCACTTCTATAAATTTCATTGCCCAAGGCAAAGTACATCTGTCTCCCGTCTCATAGAGGTCACTTAGAAGGTGACGCAGTAGAGCCATTTTGTTTGGACCATGTGAAATACTGTTATGAGAATAAATTTTGCACTAAGATGGTTCACTCTGACAACTTTGGTGCGTTCCTATCCATGTTTATTAGGTGTGTCGCTTTCTACTGTCTAACCATTACTCTAACCCTCTCCAGTCCCTCGATGGGACATTTTCTTCAACTCGGGCCTAATAATAATAATAATAATAATAATAATAATAATAATAATAATGATAATAACAATCAAGAACAATGCCCCTCGCCTGTTACTTTGTTACCGGCTAGGGCCAAATATTTGCTTTGAATCAATATAAAATATTGTAATAGAATCGATAATTAATTTTTACTTCATTATTTAAAGTACAGTATGGAATTTGTATTTTTTTGCCTATTGTGATATAATTTGTGAGACCTTTTTTTAAAAATCAATTTGATTTTAATTGTTCAACTTTGATCGTTCTTGTTCATTGATGTGTAATCTCACACATCCACTGTTTGTTTGAACTGTCCATGCTGTGTCTCTCTAGTGCCCCCTACCCTGGCCATGCAGCCTAAGAGCAGGACCATAGGAGACCTGGAGAGGAACGTGGAGATCCCATGTGTGGCTACAGGTACAGCACGGGTTTTAAGTTCACTACAAATATGTTATTATTGTGTGAGGTCAATCAGTAAGTTGCCATTAAAGGTGCACTATGTCCCTTTTATGGTGGTGGTCTGCAACTTGCTTTATTGCAATAATATGTAATAACATACAACATATCAATGTCCATGGAGACACTTTTTAAAAAATTTTGTTTTTTTCTTTTTGCAATGAAAACACCAATAATTAAAGGTGCTTGTATTGTCTTAAAAAGCATAAAACAAACAGAACTAGTTCATTTTGAACCATTTGCAGTGGTCCAAAGTTATTCTTCACTTACCTAATTATTCACCACTATGAGTTTATAAGCGCTTTTCCCAAAATTAAGAGACCAGAGCGGAGTTTTGCTATCACAGTAAAGCTAATAACAACTAGCATGCTAACCACTTCATGATTCTCAGACAATAAAATGCCTTATAGTTAGATGCAGGCAGCACATAGCAGACTTATTTTGACTTCTTAGACACCCATGAAAAAGAGTGTGCTCTCATTGGGTTCCCCTGTATAAATAAAGATAACAAAAGATCTGCCTATACAATATATCTTTATTGGGGCGGAACAAATTTTGTTGAAAAACGTGCGAAACTTGAGTATAGGGCTGTTAAATCAGTACAAGATGGATAATTTTAATGCCATACTGTAGAACATGCCAAACAAAGCATACGTAGTGTGACTGTCAGCCCTATATTATGTGAATTTATTAAACCCAGCATTCAAATACCTCTTATTTTAGACAGAAACTTAGCTCTGTCAGGCAAACTTAATAATGTGTGCTTTGTTGAGAGGTGGAATCCAATAACTGTAGTGTTTGGGTTCCAAAAGTTCTATCAACATTTCATAAACTGTGCATGACAGTAGTAAACAGAGCTCTTTTTGATATGGATCTCTAGAATAGTAGGAGAAGACGGACATATCAGGACATGTTTTATTCAGAGTGTTTTGGCCTCTGCTGGCACCCTTACCCACCTACACCTCAGATCAATATATTATTAATACTCATTATGGCCACATGCATATTTATAAGTTACACTTATTGGAAAAGAAGGCAAGTTTCAAAGTGAGTGCGTGGCAGTTTTTGTTGTTCAAAAAAACCAACAACAAACAAACAATGTGTTCTGAACAATTTGGAAGGAGCCACATTTTATCATTGTGAAAACCTTTGATTTGCATGTGTTTCAGTAATTCTAAGTTTAAGAATTTAGTTCTTAATTTGTGGGAACAAATTGGCTAAAGTGTGGGTACGAATTACACGTTGTAGGAATTAAATCATAATTAGAGGCCACAACTTGGTATATATTTTTCTGCAGGTTATCAGGCGAGCTCCGTAAACTTGACTGTGTTTTGGTGTGTGTTGTGTACCTGTAGGCATACCCCAGCCAAGGATGGAGTGGTTCAAAGACACAGTACCTCTGTCCAAACTGGCTAACCCACGGTACAAGGTCACCATGGCAACGGGGCTGACTGTGAGGCGGGTGCAGCCCGGAGACGGAGGGGTGTTCCAGTGCATCGCCCGTAACGCAGCCGGAGAGGCACAGAGCTACACGCAACTACTGGTGTCCAGTGAGTCCAACTGATTATGCAAATATAGTTTTGATGTATTCTGGGGAGGGTTGTCAAAAGTATCAAAAATCAGATCATTATCAATACTAAAGCTAGTATTGAAACTAGACACTAAAAAAGTCAAATAAACGTTTCCTTAAGCTTTAGAATGAGCTTGAGCTGTATTAGGACAAGTTGATTTTGTGTTTAACCATGTAAACACAACATACTTTACCAGTCAAAAGTCTGGATACACTTTATGTTTCTTGATCCTTGATTATTTACATTGCAGATTTTCACAGAAGGCATCAAAACTATGAATGAACACACATGGAATGCAGTAAACAAAAAAATAAGTCAGAATAACTCCAAACTTGTTTTGGGTGACCACCCTTTGCTTTCATCACTATCACTGGTAGCGTATTAAATCATGTTATTTTATACATGTTAAGATTCATTTACAATTTAGCATTAGGCTTATTGTTTACATAGAAGTTAATTCAGCTTGAACATGCTGAAGTTTGAAGTTGTACTCTTTTCCTCTCCGTCAACTCCTTTAAAGTACTCACTGAAATGTCTCTATTCATTTGAAACCACATTTACAAGAAGTCACCAAATTAAACAAAGTAATGATCACGATAATTCACAAATCCTTGTTTTAATGTAAAATTGTTCCTGTGCTTGTGTCCAGGCTTGGCTCCTGTCTTCTCTCTGCCTCCTGCGGATCAGACAGTGACTGAGGGAAACACTGCTGTATTTCACTGTCAGTGCAGTGGGGCCCCCAGACCAGCCATCATGTGGAGGAGAGGTACACAACTACAGCCTTTACAACGGGATGCTTGTGTTAGCCTGACCTTTCTATAGGCTAGTGGTCTGGTTTAAAGTGGACACAGCTTTAGCTTTAAGTTTAATCCTTTTTAAAAATGTACTCAGAGTTGTATTTTAATTGATTCATGCATGTTTGAATAATCCTGTATTGTGCTGCATTTGAGGCTTGAGTGCTCAGAAAATTACACTTTTCACCTACCCCCTATCTCCATCCACAGCTCTGTACGTATTTGTGATTATTCAAATATTCCTGACTGCGGGAATAAAAACATACATGAAAATCTGATAATCTGAAAATTTGTTACAGTGCAGTGCCAGTATGTGAGGGTGGGATGTATCAGTTCTGAAGTTTTGAACAGAAAATCACTAGACCTGTTTCTATTCTCAAGTTGTTTTAGATCATTATTGCTGTTTACAATGAACAAAATGTAAAATGATGATCTATGTATGTTATAATTCAATACTAAATCCCGTTAAAAAGCATGTTTTCTTTAACTGGCAATTTTTAAACTCCAAATTTTGAATATAGACTAACAAGTTACAATGCCTTAAATTTCCAAAAGAGTGTACGCAAACTAAGTTCAAATTAAAATTCAAGGCAGTTCATAGGTTGTGTCTAGCTAGCAAAATAGCAAGCTAGCTTTTCATAGTATCAGAGGCATAAAAAATGATGCTATTATGTGTATTTTAGAATGTTGTTACAAAAAATTATAACCGTATGGAGTTTATAAACAAAGTGGAGCACCTCAGCTACTACCACATGACATCACAAGGTGGAACAGAGTGTTTTCTGTTTGAGAGAAGAACTCTAAATATGCAGGATTTTTGTGTTAAACATGTGTGAATGAAACAAAACACAACTCCAGGTATGTTTTTGATGAGGAAAGAACATTATATAATATAGATCACAAAATAGCGTATGGGCCCTTTAATAACTTTTGTATTGAGTGCAGTAATGTTATCTTTCACGAACGTCGAAATATAAAGCTTAAAATGTGTCGGAGGCCAGATAAAAATGTTATGGTTAATATACCTTGTCATCAGTGGTATTTGTCTTTGCAGGAACCCAGGTGCTAGCTAGCGGTTCGGTGCAGATCCCGCGCTTCAGTCTCCTCCAATCAGGCTCGCTGCAGATCCATCCAATCAGCTCGCAGGATACTGGAGAGTACACATGCTTCGCCTCCAACGCAGAAGGGACCATCAACTCCACGGCCACCCTCACTGTGCTCAGTAAGAACATAATACAATACGTTATGTTTCATTTGAACTTAACGGGGCTCTGTGGTAAGAGGAAAGGCAAGGCAAGTTTATTTGTGTAGCGCAATTTGTACACAAGTAATTCAAAGTGCTTTACAGATTAAGAAACACATTAGAATCACAACACAAACAAATCAAAACATAAAATGAACATTAAAAGAAAAAAGTGCAGAATAAAAACCTTTCAGTCATATGCACAGCTAAACAGAACTGTTTTGAGCCTGGATTTAAACATTGTCAAAGTGGAAAGTCAGAGGATTGATCCCCTTGAACCTATCATTGTGCCCTTTGGCAAGACAATATTTTACATTTTGTTTGTTTTGTGTTAAAAAAGTATTGTATAAAGCATTGGTTTAATATGGTATTATAAGTCTGTAGGCCGAAGTCGTTTAGTTGATTCCTATATTTTAGTATTTTAGTATTTTGTTGATTTATATTGTCATTGTCATTTACATTGTCTTTAGTACTTTTTCTGCATATTTTTTTTTTCCATGAAGGTGTAGTTATGTGAGGGCAGTTTAGGTCAAATACATAGAGATGCATAACAATTTTCCCACCAAGTCCATACCTTATCTAACCCCTACAGTGATTAAAACGCCTAACATAGCATTTCTGTCCTTTCATTTTACGATCCTATCAATATCTTAATAGAATATCACACGGGCCTAATTGGAACATGGTGCCCCTTTAATATGGCCTGAGTCAGCACAGCACGTACACCAGCCTCCTCTGTGTACCGCTCATTTGCCCGCAGTTCTTCATCATTGAAAATAGACAGCGCTTAAGCAATACAAAGCGGTGAAAATTTAGCTGCTGGAAGCCAAGTACTTACAGGCATTATGCGGCTGTTTGTAAAGCCAGACATTTAGTGGTACTCATAAGACCAATATATAAATGAAATGTGTAGTAATTCAGAGGAGACATATTGTGAAGTATGCTGGTTTATTGTGTGGCACTTTAGAATAGAAGTCATTTTGTACTACATGGAAGTGCAGTATAATTTTGAAGTACTCGTGCAATATATAAACAAAATGTGCAATAATTTAAAGGAGACATATTGTGAAATATGCTGGTTTGCGAATTTAAATAATCTTGTATTACATGGAAATGCAGCTCCAACTACTGCATACTGCTAATATGTCATTGAGCAAGACACTTCACCCACCTCATGCAGCATAACAGTGCAGTGGGGGTCATATCATTGTTTGGTTTGGGACATATTAATGGCTAGTGTTAATAAAGCACTTAATAATGCATATTAAGCTAATAATTAAGGTAATGTTCAGTTGCATCAAAGTGATGTTAATGAACAGTAATTAATGAGCATGTACATTATTTTTTGTCCGTGTATTTTAGAACATGTACTAAGTTCTAATTAACTACTTACATTAGCCATTAGCCGTGTGGTCCCCAAAGTGTTTCCATTTTGACACTTGACTGTCTGACTCTTACATCGCACTTTTAATCATGTTAAAATTGTTTCCACTTCTCATTTACCCTCTCCAAGTTGTATTTGGGGTGATCTGTGCATGTTTGAGTAATCTTTATTCTCCTGTATTCAAGTGTGTAGTAGTATTCAAGAAGTCATTGCTTCAATCAATCCCTATTTTCACTGCCACCAGTAAATGCCCTCTGCTCATACTTACTTCATTCTCCTTTTTTTCTTAATCAGTGATACACACAGGATTAAGCAACATTCTGTAGTCATTTTGGTACAAATGCAAAAAAAAATCCTATGCTTGCTAGAGTGATATGCAGCTATCCACTGGAGGTATGAACAACTGCACGACTCTTTGTTGTGATGACCTTTGCAGCAATGTCAGTTCCCACTGCCCCATTATTAAGCATGTAAAATGTATTACTAACAACATTTTACATTCAAATCATATTCAATTCCATCTTTCTGTTAAATCTGAAATCATCCAAGTACCTCCTAGCAAGTGCTTCTGTGCTTGATTTTTTCAAGTATCAAAAAAAAAATAAAAATTTTAGGTGTAAATTGTGCCTAACTTTTGGATGTAGCGTGATGTCATCAATATGGGATTCCCTAAGAATAGATCTCTCAACTTCCTGTAATTTTCAACGTTTCTTCACAAATTGCTTTCATTTATATTTATATTTGCAAGTAGCCCAGGACGTACCGAACCCAACCAGCAGTCAGTATAAATCCGGCATTATTCCTAGCGGTCTCCCATCCGAGTACTAACCAGGCCCAACTCTGCTTAGCTTCTCACATCAGGCGAGAGCTAGCATTGACTTAGTAATATGGCCGATTATATTTCTTCACAGATCGCACAGTGATTTCCGTGCCTCCGTCTGACCAGAGGGTGATCAAAGGCACCACCGCAGCACTCAAGTGTAACGCCACACACGACCCTAGAGTCAACATCAGGTAACTACAGGCTCGGGGGACTAGAGCTATTGTTTCTTTCTTTTTTTTTTTTTGATAATTAAAGGTCCTATATTACGCAAAATTGACGTAATCAGAAACATACCTGGAGTTGTGTTTTGTTTCATTCACACATGAGTAATCCTGCACTAATGTCTGTCTGATGTCTGTCTAAATGCTCTGCTCCACCTTGTGATGTCATGAGTGGGAGGTTTCAATTTAACAGCTACATTTTCCCTTTTGTTCAGTAGAGATTGGCAATTCCAGGACTGAAATGATCCAAATGATTCTAGTGAAGCTGTGAAACTAGTGAAGCTTTGAAGTCAGTCTAAATAAGCATAGTTTATGGGTTAAACATATGTGAATGAAACAAAACTTTTGATGAGGAAAGTGTTACAAAAAGATAAAGTAAATCCATGGGTTTCAGAATGACAAAAGATCTGGAATGTTGCCATGGTAATCAACAACCCAAAACATAATATATCTTTTGAAAGGTCCCCAAAATGTCACACACAACAGAAAATAGCGTATACTTTATAGATTTATTTGCTCAAAGAATTCAAGGGTCTTAACAGTTTTAGGATTGGTGGACAAATGGATGGTTTCTTTGTAATACTGGAATTGAGAGAGGAAAAACTGGAAAGAGGGGTTTGCTTTTATGAAATATGAAATTTAGCCTACATAATGAAAATATTAATGATAAAATAAAATGAGACATACAGTTACAGACATATTTGCTAGTGCTATGGGTGGCTTTCAGATTGTAGAGTGTGATTATATCATACTC
Source organism: Periophthalmus magnuspinnatus (assembly GCF_009829125.3). Taxonomy (NCBI): domain Eukaryota; kingdom Metazoa; phylum Chordata; class Actinopteri; order Gobiiformes; family Gobiidae; genus Periophthalmus; species Periophthalmus magnuspinnatus. Next base: position 23,400,596 of record NC_047126.1, read on the forward strand.
CCAGATGGGGGGCAAGAGCCAAATTTCCCTATAGATTACACTGTACTTTGTAATGAAATATCTAAAAAGTAAATTCACAAATGTTGGACCTGATCATTTCAATAATTAACAAGACCCAAAAACATGCTGTATTACAAAAATATCTGCATTTAAAAATATATTTATTTTAGTTCCCCCCATCAGAAATATAGATTGTAATATCCCACACACATATAAAACATGAAAAGCAGTTTTAGTTAAATGTGAACATTAGACAGACATTGTTGAATTATTCAGACTGTTTTTTGCATGGCATCTGGGATTGAGTCCAAAACTAGAAAAACAAAAACACAAAATGCAACAATATCCACTTGACAGAATATGAAAATATGCAGCTCATAAACATGCTACTTTTACATATTTTCTGTTTATCCACTTGCTAATAGTATTTTCTATGGATCGAAGACGTCGCCTCTGTTCCTGAAGACATTAAACAATCAATTACACATCCATTTTGTTTTTATGACAATATACCTTTGTATCTGTATTATTTCATAAGATTTTGTATTTTTAATAATTTCTCCCACTTACATATGTGATTTTATTGGCTGTTGTTGACAAAACAGTAACACAGTTTACCTGAAGGGGGTAGTGTTTCCTTATTAACAGATTAGAGAGTGAGCACAGGTTACATTAAGTTAATCAGTGAAACTGACACTGGATTTTGAACTATTGAACACACACAATTTGTACAAAATGTTTTATTTCTAAACTATATAAAACAAATTTCAAAAACGGTGGACACAATGCCCATTATCCAATCAGAAAGAAGAATGAGCGTCTCATTTCTGTCGCCAGTTTCAGTGCTGAAATCCAGTTGGTTTAAACCTAAATTAACTCTCTCTGATGTGACAATTTATAAATCTCATCTCTTAGACTTGTATGTGGGTGGACAAGCCAAAAGCATTTACTTGAGTACTGTTACCTCAAAATATTACTTAAGTAAAAGTAAAAAATGTTGTTGTAATAGAACTATTTTCACAAGTACAAATTCATCCAAAAAGTGAGTTGACGTTATTTTGTGTGGTATGTTCCAGTTTCCTTTGGGATCGTGGGGGTGCACCTGTGGTCTCATCCAGTGGGGGGCGTGTCTCTGTCCAGCAAGGCTCGCTTACCATTGGCCAGACCTGGTCAGGTGACATTGGAGACTACACCTGCACTGTTCTGTCCAAAGCTGGGAACGACTCCCAAACAGCACGCCTGGAAGTCATGTGAGTGTTTACTAATATTCCTATTAGGCTCAATCTGACCCCATTGATGTCAACATGGACGTTATTATGTCCCATAATAATGATTTAATGTTTAAAGTGTTGAGTGTTTTTAATCAATACTGTGGTATCCGAATTATTAGTGGGTAGTGAGTCTATTCCTTAGTATTGAAATCAAGTTTGAAATTGTATTATTGTTAGAACACTAATACATTTTGGGATTGTGATCTTGTTTTCACAGAGAGCTGCCCCACTCCCCCCGCTCGCTGACGGCCAAACTGAATGACACAGACTCGCGCTCGGTGCTTCTGTCCTGGCTCCGGCCCTTTGACGGGAACTCTCCTCTGCTCTACTACCTGCTTGAGCTTTCTGAAAACAGTATGTATACACCCTCACTAGGGCTATAGATCCAAATCACCCAGACCTGAGAATCAAAAGTGCTTAACTCGTGTGCACATGACACATGAGTAATCCTTTATTATTAGTCTGTTTAGATCCCCAAAGTTCAAAATGCTCTGTTTCATCTTGTGTTTTTCAAATTTACAGCTACCTTTTACGTTTGCGTCAGTAGAGATTGGCAGTTCCAGGGTGGAAATAATCCAAATGATTCTAGTGAAGATGTATGGAGTTTAAAAGCACAGAGGATCTGTTATATATATATATATATATATATATATATATATATATATATATATATATATATATATATATATATATATATATATATATATATATATATATATATATATGCCTCCATGGAGAGGTCCGGGCATGTCCCACTGGGAACAGGCCCCGGGGAAGACCCAGAACACGCTGGAGGGACTATGTCTCTTGGCTGGCCTGGGAACACCTTGGGGTCCCACTAGGGGAACTGAGGATGTGTCTGGGGTGAGGGAAGTCTGGGATCCCAGCTTAGAATAGCCCTGAATAAGTAAATGGATGGATGGGTAGAGTTAATATATAAAAGTTTGTAGTCTTTACATGCATCTTGTTTCTTCTAGACTCTCCATGGAAAGTCTACCTGTCTGAGGTGGATCCCACTGTCAACAACATCACAGTGGGTGGACTTACTCCAGCCAGGACCTATCAATTCAGACTGTGCGCTGTCAATCAAGTGGGGAGGGGCCAGTACAGCGCCGAGACACAGAGGTGAGTCAACAAGCTAATTTCATTTATCCTCATTTACTTTGGGTATTTGCTTTCTTTAAGGACCTGTATGTAGTCTGCACTCTTATTTTTTTTTAAAGGTACTACAATCACAACTCAATCTGGGCTACCTCACGTGAAAGCTCAGAACCTCCAGAATTCACTCACTGAGCTGCAGAGGCTTCATCAGCACTGATTTATGATTGGCTGAAGGTGCTGAGGTTTAGGCAGTGACCATTCAGGTCAGGCCTTTTAGTCAGCATCAGATTGTATCTTCAACTGGAAATTGTGCACTATTCATTCACTCCATACTCAGTGATTATAAGCTGCAGTTATAGCCACAGCTGCCTTGGGGCAGACTAAAGACTCTCAATAAACAGGAAACAGCAGCCCTCTGGGAGCTAGACCCCTGTAGGGTACACTTCAGACCCCTCAGATGAGACATTTGCAGATTGACCACTCCAAAGCAAGCCAATGGAAACAAGGCTGCCAATCGGTAATGTGGGAGAAGTGTCTTGCCTAATGACACAACATCAGTTTCATTAGAGTCACTGCTGCCCTACTGTGGCACCTCATATTCCTAGCAGTCTCTCATCCAAGCACTAACCAGGCTTCACTGCTTAGCTTCAGTATCAGACAAGACCGGGCATCCTATTTCCTCTGCATGGCTCCATAGCACTTGTGTTAAAGAAGACCTATTGTGCTGATGTCTGCTGTATAACTATAATCTATTACTCCAGTGGATCACTGTTATAATTTGCACATTTTAAATAACAATATTCATCTAAAACAACTTAATAAAAGAAACAAGACTTCCCACTGGGCATGGGAGAGTCGGCACCTGTGATGGACAGCTGCAGATCACTCGTTTTTCATTTGTACCACTATGACTACACGATGCTGCAGAATCCTGCATGTATCTCCAATTAAGAAAATAAAATTGAAGAACAAATTACAGAGTAGTGGACGTATGCCGTTGGTGGTGAAAGCGGGGTTAATTGGCAGTATGGCATCTTGAAAATAAGTGATTAAAGATTGCTCAAACATGCACAAATCACTCCAAATACAGCTTCCAGTGGATAAATGAGAAGGGGAAACAAATATAACATGAATAAAAGCTCTAAAAATTTGATTTTGCATAATAGGTCTGCTTTAAAGCCATAGATTACAATAATCCTCAAGGCTATTTCACAGATGTTTCTAGAGTGGCGCGGGACCGTCTGAATGTGTAACATGAAGTGATTTGCGTGAAATAGACCCTTTCCTGTTCCATTTGGCTCTAATAGAACTGGTCACCTTTATTTACCACAACTGCCTGTGAATAAAACCTCTAGCTCTCACAGTGGGTCGCGTGTACACACATTTGCAGCTGACATGATTAGAGTCAGGCGAGCAGGAGGAAAGGGAGAGAGCGTCCATTTTGGTTCAGAGGCACTTCCCGCAGAAATGAACGATTTGTTTAAATGGCTTCCGTGCTACAATTGGCTGCGACGTGTGCTGGCTGCCCCAGTCCATTGCTTCGGCAAGCCATGCAGTAAAAGTGAAATGATCTGTGTCTGCGGAAATTGGAAAAGCAAATAGATTTGCAGTTATATTCAAAATTTGTATTTATATTAGGCGTTTAAACTACTTTCAATGGAATTTCATGTTTATTTTACTTAAAGATCTACCATGTAACTTTTCACCTAAGCTTACTCATGCTTGATTGATGACTCTTTCTGAAAGCGATCGGGACGCTTGGGGCAAGGTGTCACAACAGAGTTGTCCATACCTGTCCACAAAGCGCTTCCCTCAGCATGCACAAAATAATCCATATTTTCCCTGAAATAAGATGAAGGATGTGTGTCGGCCACATAAAGTGTATATATAAATGAACATAGCTAACCTGCTAGCCGCTGCGTTTCAAATAGGAAGTGAGCAGGGTAGGCATACCACTTCATCGACTGGCTCCAATTCACTGTCTATTGAAAAACGGTCTCCCCTCTTTCCATAACTGCTGCTGTTAGGCTCATCATTGTGGCCTTAAAATGTTCATATTAATCCATGCTACATGATCCTGGTGTTTTTATTTGGCTATTTTACCTATAAATCAAGATATGAACATTAATAACAGACCAATGATGTGCCTTTTTTCCCCCGAGGTCGCTGTCGTCCACATTAGCAACAGGTTTGATTGACGGTGTTGCTAAGTTACATTCAACAGCCTCGCTCTGGATTGGCTTTTGGGTTATGAAACTTGCGTCAGAATTCCAAATATGGAACTCGGCTCCAAATTTGCCCCTATAATTGCTAGCCTCGATGAGCTTCATTTGGCTGGAGCCAAACGCTTTGTCACGCTCCCTTAGTCCACTTCTTTTTACAGTCTATCGTTGGCCAAGGCTGGCTTTGGGCATATGCGACCAATGTCGTCGCCTAGTGTGCCAGGCGGTGGAGAGGGAACCAAATTGCAGTCATAAAAAAAAAAAAAAATTAATTGAAAAAATAAATTTGTTGAAATACAACATGATTTAATCTCCTTGCTGATAGTTTTTCCTCTAAAAAAGCATTCAAAAATAAGTAAAATAAGAAAAATCTGGTTCAGCCTGGCAAGGAGCCACAATGCCCTGTTTGCTGTGTACAATGACATATAATGCATCTGAATGAGCCTCATCATTAACATTAATATAGCGCAAAATCAAAGAGTCTGGAAACAGTTTGGAGTCCAAAATAGTGTTCTACATCCCACAAGTCAGTCTTTATATTTGTATAATACAATGGCACTACTGCTGTCGGCGACGCCATGTTTGTTTTTGTTCACTTGGACACTTCACCTTTGAATCTGCCCAAACCTCAATGCTGCCTCGAGTTTGGTATGTATTTTTGATAAAAATAGACTTCTTTTGGATTATTTCCACGTGCGCCTCACCCAGACCTGTGGCAGCAGAGGTCGGTTTAACAGGGAACTTAGGTTTGAATCACTTTTTTGAAGGACCTGCACGGGTCCCAAACTTGAGCTGACTCATAGTTAGTGTACAATGGGCGTAAAAAATGTCTTGTGATCGGAGGCCATCTGCATGCTGCCCACAGACCCACAGTCATTGCATCAACTCTCTGTGAGAGAAGCAACCTGTCTAGTATTTATGAGCTCAGAACAGCCTCTGCCACAGTTTTCAGCAGAGCACCGATTCAATCAACACGAAGCTTGAGTAGAAGAGAGACCAATCCCATACCCAACATTTCAAATCATCTGCATGGACTCAGTACTCAAGAGTGTGGAGGAACTTAACAAATATACAATGACCTTTTCTAAAACTTTTGAAACAATGTGTTTCTGTGATGTTTACTCGTCATAAACATAGCTGGAGTTGTGTTTTGTTCCATTCAGACTTGTTGCTAATTACAAGTGATTAGAAGTGCATTAGCATGGGGCGTACACATTAGCCTGTCTGGCCCTGCTCTCTCTGGACACACTGAGGAGACAGGAGCTGGTACACTCAGTCACTGCAGTCTGGCAAATCAAACACCAAGCTATTGTGAGGAGTGTGAGTGGTGTCCTGGAGGGAGGCTGATTATGGCCGACACATTAGACTGTTTTAGCTCAAATAGTATCATTTGTTTATCAGAGAATGGAACACGCTATGAGCACACTCCAACACCGTGCTGGGCTTTAGTTATACTCATGACAGGAAAAGCTTTCAAACTATGTCAACATGGTGTAACTACTTCATCAGCAGTGACAGGGCTAACAAGTGTACTATCAAGTCTATTATCACACAAGTTCCACAGTACATTTACAAGAGATGAAGGATTTGGGGGGAAATAGAGCTGAAGTATTTGGGGGGAAAAAATAAATTGAAATTTTTCTGACTTGTATTGCAATGACATTTGTGTCTTTTGTTTTCAAGTCAAGATTCAGAACAATTTAAAGAAAGGGTATGTAGCTTTTCTGTATGTGGCTTTTACTGGTTTCAAATAAGGAACAATGGTTGCAACAGAATCTGGTGTGTCAGTGCCTTAACCTGCATATAGAGGACATTTATAGTTTTTTTTTTTGTTTTTGTTTTTTCAGTATATGGACAGGCCATACCTCATGAAAGCTCACAACCTCCAGAATTCACTCACTGAGCTGCAGAGGCTGCACTAGCACTGATTAACAACTGTAGGTGCTGCGGTTTAGGCAGTGATGATTCAGATCAGGGAGTCCATGTAGGTTTAAACCAACTGGATTTCAGCATTGAGGATCTAATTTGTGTTGCCAGTTATGTGAGGCAAATTCTGTTTTCTGATTGAAGAACTAAAGATTAACTCTCGAGAACTAAAACACCAAATTATAGCATTAATTGTGATTGTGATTAAGAATAAATCAGCATTAATATTCTTATAAAAAAACTTACTTACTGGTATCTGTGGACAAAGATAGATCATGTATTATTGAATTCTGAAATACAAATCTGATAAAGCCTCCTTAAAGCTGTGGTATTAACATTTGAGAAAAGACTGAAATATGAACAGCTACAGTTCACAAGAATCTCATGCGCTTCAGAACATGTTTGAAGAGGTCTTGACTCCAAGGCTACCTATTTTGTCCATAAAAGACCAGATATTTTGGCAGGGAACGTCTGATGAAATTATTACAGCCTTTACAGTTTGATAATTCAGCTATTCAAATTGCAATTAATTGACCAGCTCTATCATTTAGCGGGTGTTTTCACTTGAACTTTAAAGTACTTTAATTGTGTCCTCGGGAAAATGTCAAGAAATTATTTATTTTAAAACATACATTGCAATCCTAATCAAAAGAAGAAAATTATATATGTTAACACTTAACTTTTTTTTTTTTTTTTTTAATGATTCAGGTTTAGTAACTAGTTAAATAATACCCTAACTCCTAACTGCAACTCCTGATCTTAACACCTTAATCAATAAGTTACAAACACACAGTACAGTAGTTATCATTCTTAAAAGCGAAATTGTCATTTTAGAGCTTTAAAAGTGCCTAAACTCCCCATACAACCACATTTCAAATAGAGCTGCCAAACTGGGAAGTACCTTGAGGACTAAAGAAGAGTGGCAGAAAGAAGGAGGGGCGGGGTCTGGACATATAAGGAGCTGTGTGATTGGTCTAACAGGTATCCACACTTCAAACTCTGCCCCTGCAGCCAGCTGTTAATAATCAGAGGCACATGAGGTCACCAAATACCTGAAATTGGCAGTGGCCACTGAAGCTAGGACACACACATTTTTATACATTTTTGACCACAAACCTGCAAATTGTCCTAGTTTGCACTAAAATAGCCAAAAAAAAAGGACTAGGATCAGTAGACAGTGCTATTCACCAACACCATAGACACAGTTTAGTAGCAATAAAGTTGATTTCCAATTTTATTTTCTTAATCTGTTATACACATAGGATTTAACTGTTATCAGTAAACCATACCATAAAGAGAAAGGGGCAGGTGGGAATTGGCTCACGAACCCAGAAATCAGTCTTAAGATGTCAGTATTGTGATTTAAAATGTTCAAATTATAACATAATGATCCACGATCATCGCTGACTATGACAAAGCACAATATGTCTTCTTTAAACTGACTATTTGTTAATTTTGAGTTAAGTCTTTGTTCATTCTTTATTAAGGGTGATTCAAGTTATAAAGTATTATAAAGTGATATCAACCATACTAAAAACAAGTTTGCTGTGTTATTTGGTACATCTCAGTTTATGCATTTCAAATAACACGTGCGCTTACACTACGGTCCAGATTAAGCCTGTCCAACTCAAAGATGTGAGCGGTGTGTACGTGTGAAGAGTACTGCTCAGCTCTGCTCTTGTACATAATCTGCAGAAAGCCAGAGAGATTACGTGACATTTACATATATTTACTCAACAGCATATGTCAGACTGCGAGTATGAATATTAATACAAGATAAAGACTCACAAGGGGAAATGTACGACCCACTGACACGCTAACACTTTTCTTCTGATCCCGTCAAGCTCTGAGTTTGAAACCAAATGGAAAAAAATCGCTTCATTTATTTAATAGAATGGTAGCTGCAAATATACAATGATCTTCAAATGCAAAATATCCAGTGTAACGTTTAACACACATATACTACTTCTTTTGTCTGGGATCCAAAATACATCTTCATAAAGTATTGAAAAAGAAGAAGTGTGTGAGTCTGGTGTGATTGTCAGCTGGATCAGTCAATCAGGAACAGTCATGGTCCATCTGTATCAAAACAAATATGGAAAAAAGAAGGGAGAAAAAAATCACAATAACTTTTTACTCTTTCTTGTCCATGCACGTACACTCCCCCTGCATTACACACTGATTAGACCAAGACCAAACTCTGAGTAAAAGCTAATCTAAACACATGCTACAGTGTGTGTGCAGAACCCACTGTGACATGTGGGCTGAAGTTTGCCTAATGAAAGTCGTCTCAAACATGCTTGAATCACTCTAAATACAACTTCGAGAGGGTAAATGAGAAGGGAGACAACTATAACATGGTTTAAATCTCTAAAAAGTCGATGTTGCAGAATAGGTCTGCTTTAAATTGATTTGACCAGAAGTACAGTTTAGTGGTCTAAGAATTCAAGTAAAAAATTGTGTGGGAAAACTATTACTCAAGTAACTGTAAGAGCACAACATCTGATTTATAATTTGAAGTTACCGGTAATTTCATTGGTAGAACAAAAGATTAAATAATTAGGAAAATTTGTATTTTCAAAGAATGGACACAAAAATGAGAAAAACTAAATCATATCTGAAGGGGCAGTGGGAAGAGGAACCAACACTTTTAGAATACTGTTACACTGCAAAATATATAGTAGGAGTAAAAGTATGGTGTCTGAAAACCACAAGGATAAGTACATCCATCCATTTTCTTCTGCTTATCCGGGGCCGGGTCGCGGGGGCAGCAGCCTAAGCAGGGACTCCCAGCCTCCCTCTACCTCAGACACGTCCTCCAGCTCCTCCGGTGGGACCCCAAGGCATTCCCAGGCCAGCCGAGAGACATAGTCCCTCCAGCGTGTCCTGGGTCCTCCCCGGGGCCTCCTCCCGGTGGGACATGCCTGGAATACCTCCCCAGGGAGGATAAGTACAATTTTATTAAAGAGTTACTCGAGTAAATGCAACTACCCATCTCAGTCATTTCAGTGAAAATATTTTCTATAATGCTCAAGTAATGTTTACGTGACCTACATCTGGAAAAACAAGCTTTATCCTTTAAGTGAACATCTGCTCCCACTGTTAAACCTAAAGGAAAGATGTACTATTTTTTCTGAGCCTGTTAGTGGAGAATCTATATGTAGAGGTCAGAGGGTCCGGCTGCTGCAGACGTGACTGTCAACTGTGAAAAGGCCCTATGGATTTAGACTAAGGCTGAATTAAAGGTGCACTGTGGAACTTTTCTGGTAGAGAGACCACCACCTTCTGGTCTTCATGGAGACAAGCAGGTGATGACTAAGATAAATTAGAGGCCTGAGGTTTCATTTATAAAGTGTGTGTACATATTCTATCTAAACACAACTCAGAACTAAGCAGTCCAGTACAAAATCTTTGGGCGTCAGGACTTTCATAGATGAGGTAGAAAGTATCAGTGCTCAGACATGAGAAGTGAGCAGGTTTGAGGAAGTTTATAGAAAAATTCCATGTATAGTTTTTTCAGTGAGACTCCTGATCTGTGGGGAGGCGACCCTCCTCACTGTAAAAATGCCTTATTTGCTATTTTCACTAAAAAAAAAAAAAAAAAGGTTGGGTTAGGGATAGGTGAAATCAGTTTTGTATAAATCTTTTGAATGAGGACCAGGTGATTTCATATACTTTTTACCAGAGTTATGGGATTGTTATGTGAAGATGTCACTTCCAGCTCCAACTGTCAACTTTACCACTGATTTCTAGATTTGTTTTTGACACTATGCCACAGTGCTGTTTATATATTCATCGGATGCTAGACAGTTACCTTTCAAAAACGAATGGTTAACCACAGTATCAATATATAAATAATCTATCATAACAAAGGATTACCAGTGTGTACATTTCGCTAACTGCTGGTGTTCTGTGTGTTGATATGTGTTGTCAAGATGATGAGTCGGAACATCAAATTGACAGCTCCACATAAAAAGGTAGCTTCTTGAAAAGATATACCTGCGTTTATCAAAATTTATTCAACATAGGTATGCATTATATTTAGGAATTTAACGTCAAAGCATTGTAGTTGTTCATACAGTGTCGTAGTGTAATTTGAAGTTAGTTCAGCCTAGAGAGACAGAGCTGACTTTCTAACTCTGTTCCTAATCAAATCCTAACCTTAACCATTTCCTGGCTTTAACCATAATTTATAACCCTGTTCCTAGACTTCAGTCCTTTTAATGACCGCTTGACCTGACTATTTAGCTAGCACCAAACACATCAAGTCCACCTCAACCTTTTAGACGTTCTGCCAGACTTATAACTCTGTAAATATTAAACTGTAATCCCTTTTTGAAGTGAGACAGGCTGAAAAATGTGAATTATTGAACCCGGAAGTGACATCACACTTAATAACTCCACTCTATAGCCCTTAGGAGGAAGTTGTGTGGGCAGGTCATCAAGTAAACCCATTCCTTGAGATTCTGACGCTGCAACCAGAACTGTGTGACCAAAGCGGCATCTAAATCAGCATTACTCTTACGTGTTTTCTCATATTTGCATCCCTAATTTCAAACATGTTGCGTCGTTTTCCTCGTTCCCAAGAGAAATGTTGATTCAAGTTATGTGCTAAACGTCTCCATCAATAACAGCTGCGCTCAGTCTCAAACTAATGAAAAACGAAAGATGGAAAAGCACCGCGTGAATGAGAAGTTTCCAGGAGGAGGCGCTGTCCCAGGGAATGAAATCAGAATATAAGATGATTGGATTCAGATACTGTTTACTCCCATGTGTCCCGCTTGCTAAATGTTTATATGAGCAGAGCCTCCAGCAGCAATAGAACACAAACTTTCTTACAAAATTGGGTTGGTTGTTTGAAAACTCATTATTAAAGGAGACATATTATGCAGAGTTGACTTTTATGAGCTTGCTTTGTTTCTTCATCAAAAGTATTGGATTGTGTTTCAGGCATGGTTAAAGAAGACATATTGTGCTTGTGTCTGTTATATAGTTATAATCTATGACACCCCTGGATCATTATTATAATTTGGACATTTTATTTGCGATATTGATCTAAAAAAAAAAACTTTATAAAAGAAACAAGTCCATCTTTAAAGTCCAATCACTTTTACCAGATTTTTTGATCATTTGATGATTATTTCAGTGCTTAAATATCCTTCACAACTCAAATAAATAAAAATGTCCAAAATTATAGAATTATACAATAGAGCTAAGGCCGCAGACATTTTTTCTAAGAGACATCTGTTTCTGCTTCCAAAATCTTTAACAAACTTGTCCAAGGGTTTTATCCAATGGACTCCAGCAACATCAGGACATATGCGGGGTCAAAAGTTGTTAAAAAAATATTGATAGGTCTCAGAGTGTAGTCATGAAGAGATCTTAACAAAGCGGCCATTTTGAAAGTATAACTATCCCTTTAACTTTTTCAAATGTTGTCGAATCTGTATCAAATCTGTGTACCGTTTGTGTATTTTAATGACCCGAACATAATGAGATGTGACTTATATTGTTTAAACGACTCTCCAGCAACATGGCACAAAACATTTATCTACAACATCACACTGGATTATTGAATCATGTCAAGCCAGAGTTGGCAGCCCTTCCACTGAAGCATGCCCTTTGTGGTTGCAAGGGTTGCGCTTGCCCTTTATTACTGCTTGGAGTTTTAATTATTATTTTTACACAAATTGTATTCCATCCAAAATTCAAGTGTCGCAAAAAATGTTGTAACTTGAAGTCCCCAGGAAAAAAATATTGAAAAATGTCTATCTCTGATTGTTGATGGGCGCCACAGAGAATTTCGTGAATGTCCATGGGCAGCAGATATGACGTCCTAGCATCCGTAATGAAAACAAAGGCCAAAACATGTCTGAATTTTAATGATTAGACTAATACAAATACATGATAACACTCTTATTTTGCTAAATGAAGGCTTAAACTGTCAGAAAAATGTGTCCCTTGTGTGAAAATTGTTCCTGGAATTTTCAGTTTTAATGACATAGAGAGGTATTCAGAACTCACGGCTATTTCCAGCATTTTTGTACTTTTCTTTTCAACTTTTTTTCCACAAACTGACACTTAAAAAACATGAAAAACTGCCATGTCTGTGTAATTCCTCAGTCATCCAGGTATGATCCATAGCAAAAGAAAAATTCAATTCTGTCCACTGAACTTTTGTCGCCATTTTTTTTTTTTCTTTTGCTATGGACAAACTGTCATACGCACAATAACATGTGTTTTTCGCTCTTGGACAGGCTGATGCTGAGAGAAGAAGCTCCCAGCGCTCCTCCAAAGAACATTGTGGCCAGTGGACGGACAAACCAGTCCATCATGGTGCAGTGGCAGCCCCCTCCTGAACCCCAGCTCAACGGGGTCCTGAGGGGCTACATGCTCAGGTACTAACACCCCCCAGACATTCAGCAGGTTGAGACTGGCCAACACAAATGATGTTAGCAGACATAATGAAGGAGCTGTGTCGTGCAGTTAAAGTGGAACACTAAATCTACTTTTTTGCCACTAAACTGTATGTGGTATTTTAATTACGTCATCTACTGTTCCTGTACTTTTTGGCCGTTTTGGTGCAAATTAAGTATATTTGCAGTTTTCTCGTCAAAACATCCCAATCTAAGTGTGTGCTGCCTTCAGTGACCTCTGGAATTTACAGTAGCTGGTGACCTCACAAAAAACTGTTCTGTCCAGGTACCGTCTCGCAGGTCTACCAGGAGACTACCAGGAGAAGAACATCACCAGCCCAGAAACCAACTACTGCCTGCTCAAAGACCTCATCATCTGGACCCAGTACCAGATCCAGGTGGCCGCGTACACAGGAGCAGGGCTGGGGGTGTACAGCAGTCCTGTCACGGAGTACACCCTACAGGGAGGTAAGGAAGAAAAATTTAACAAATGAAATAGCACGTTTCCTAACCTATTTGCCATCACAGCAATGTTAAAAACAGCTTGCATGCCAACGGTGTACTTCCTGGTTCGTGGGCAATCAAATAAACCACACAAGCTGCTTTTACTTTATTGCATGAAAAAAAATCTGGTACAGCCCCTTTATGACCCTTAAACAGCTGGTATTACATTTGTTTAACTTGTTCAGATAACAATTGTCTTTTGAATATGATCTGATATTGCTACTTCGGTTCAGGGTACCATTACTGTTACATTTAGTATTCACTATATGTACATTGGTTAGTAGTGTTGTCTCAATACTAAAATTTCAAATTTGATACTAAAGAATAGACTCTATTCTAAATATAGTAAAAAAAAAACCAAAAACAGCTCTTTCTTTAGACATTAGAAGGTGACTTTCAACATAAAATCGTAGTACTTTCTTTTATGTTGCCATGTGGTCTTATATTTGTTGTGATACAGCTCAAGGTTATTCTGAAGCTATTTAGGAAAGGTTCACTTCTGTCCTGTGAATGTGTTTTAGTATCAATACTTGCTCAAATGAGTATCTACTTTCAATACTAGATTTAGTATCAGATTTTTTACTTTTGACAACCCTTGTAGATTTTATATAGTATTCCAGTTTTTTGCCTTGTGTAATATGTTTTAGACCAAAAAATTCCTAAATCCAGAGACCTATAACTTCCTGTTGTCCCATTTCTACTCAGTGCTAGCTTGATTTGCTATGTACTCTTTAGCTTCCCTCGCCTCTGCACTGTCTTTCCCATCCCTGGTTTACACTCCTATTAAACCGTATTAGAATAATGAATGAGCCCAGTGCTTCCTGAGTCTATAAAGCTGTCGGCCGCTCTTGTAATAATGACTGGATCTTTATGCCCACGTGTGTGTGTGCGGGGCTAGGCTGATCTTTAATAACCATAATAAACGTACAAATAAAACCCACTTTGAGGAATGATCGCAGTTAAACAAGATTTAGCCCTGCGACCACTTCCGATTTTAGTCATTTACTGTCTCCTCCATTGCTGTCTGAAGTTACTATATTAGATTTAAAGAACACATATTATGCAAAATTGTCTTTTTTAGCTTTTTAACCATGTTATAACGTTCATCAAGAACCAGAACCATGTTGAACCAGATTTTTTCTAGTGGTGACTGGACCCTAGAACTGACTATATTGCAAGAAGATCATTTTAGCAATAATGGGCCTCATTCATGAAGCTTTCTTACAAACAAATTTGTACTTAAGACCTTCTTACGAACATTTTTAGCATTTACAAAATTTTTCTTTATTGAAAATGTTCTTCTGGAAGAACAAATCCTACAAACAGCACTCGTAAGCAAAATATATAAATTAGGGCTGGGCACAGAAATTTCAAGTAGGCACCGACCGAAAAGACTCAGTAAGTGACGTCACCGAAAATGTATATATATCAATGAGCCAGTACATACACCGCATTGATTTATTTATCCGCAGCACAAACGCTCACGCCTCACGACTGCACTCTGCACCAACAAATGACACAAACTGCAAACTCACATTTTAACAGTCTCACATATGTCCGAAGAAAGCACAGTAAATCATCTCACCGGTAAAGAGATGAAGAAACAGCATGTCCAGAGTGGCAACTTATATCCACCTGAAAACTTCAAGTCTTCAGTGCGGAGTCTTTATAGTGTCTCAAAATCAAAGAGTTGTGCCTAGTAATAAATTCACATCCTGTCCCAGTCTGCAGTGTCTGCGTAAAACTGAAGCCAAACAGATAATATGAACCAAACTCCGCCAACATCCTCCCCCTCCTTGGTCCCGGTAAAAGTGTAATTCCCAAATAAATATGGTGCAGTAAATACCCAGTGTGGAGTGTGCATCTGCATAAAGATGCAGCCAGACGAGTCCCAGTAAAGTTCACCATAATTCTGCTCCTCCGTGGTAGTGTGGTAAAAGAATAAAGTTATTTATGAAAAGCAAAGAGCATGTGCTCTTTTTTGATAGAAAGTGAAGTATGCAGCGAAAACAAAAGTGAGACTTAAGCGGGTGTCAGTCCAGGTGAGCATCAGCTGTGCGCTCTGGTTCATTTGCACATCTGTTTTGAGTTATAACTGGATATTGTATAGCCTAGTACTATGTTTTAACATAGTTCTAATGTCTAATAAGATTGGCAATACATTTACATTAAAACAATACAGGCACCGAAAAAGAACTGTTCATTTATTTATTTATTTATATATTTATTTGACAGGGACAATGCAATCTGACATAGTTACAACATGAACATTGCAGCTGATGTGATGCATATAGAGTTTGTAGCAAAAGCTAATTCTCAACTCCCGTCCCTGGTTGAGCTTCTCCACAATTCACCAATATGCAAAATATATTAAAACACCTGCCCCATAAAATAGATACATCAGTGCACAAAAATACATTCAACACTCACACGTTCTCTCTCTCTCTGTCATACTGCCTATTTACAAGTGGGTACAGTTTTGACTCATTTTCAGCCAGTTCTTAACCCTAGAGGTGAACATTTTCAACTCAGAAATGTTTTTTATTTCAGTGGGCAGTGAGTTCCACAGTTTGCAGCTCTGATATGAAAAGGCGGACTGTCCAAAAGAGGTTCTGCGTTGTGGGATTGTACAGTTCTTAAATCAGTAAAAAAAAAAGCAGGTATTGTTAAGGTACTGATATCGAAAAAAATCAAAGAGTACCCAGCCCAATTTATAATGCAACAAAAAATTCTAATTCCTCCATGACTGTAAGTTATATTTTTCCCAAAAAATATTTCTTATAAATGTTATTGAATCACCTCATAATATTTTTATGAGGAGTTTTATAGAGCATCTGGTCTACTTGGTCTAACAGATGTTGTTCAGCCTGAGTCTGTCCCAGCCCCAGTGCTCGCCATACGGGCCACTGTTACCGCTCTGCACCCACTCGGCACCTCACACCTCCATCACCCCCCATGACCGGAGCGCACTTGAATGCGCCCCCACCCCTGCCCCCCTCACTCACTATTTAGAGCGAGTCCGCTGTACGTGAAAAGCACGATAAATAACAGTGAAAGCTCTTGCTTATTTAAGTAAGTTGGTGACTTAAATACATCCTTACTGAATGTGTTCGTTTGTTTGGACATTTTTATTCACTGCTGAAGCTGTAACAGCGCTCTGTCTTCCTCGTTCACTCTCTCCCTAGCCCTTTCACACATAAATAAGCCCATAATGGCCATATATATAGAAGTTTAGATGGTGTTTCTTAGTAAATACATGTCATTTTTTATTGTAAATGAGTATTGTGGTGTTCGTAGCTGGATGCAGGTGAATTAGGTTCAGTTCTCATTTAAGAAGTCATTTCACTGCTGAAGAATGTGTTGTGAATCTGGCACAGAGTTCTCAACATCTTCTTGAAGTGGAAGTTATGAACATTTTGTAAGAAAACATGTACGAATGAGGCCCATTCATTTTATCTGCCCCCATCTGTATTAAAGGCCCTGCACTACATTTTTTTTCTCCATGTATTTGAACAAAATTAATCCTGCAACAGAACAGATATATTGTATAAATAGCTCTTGAGGTAAAATGAATACCACTGTGTTCTGTTGGCATCTAACTATAAAGCTTTTTATTGTCAGATAATCAGGTACTCTGCTAGCATACTAATTGTTGCTAACTTTACCGCCATAATACACTATGCTCTTGCTTATTTCTTGTGAAATGTAATTATGAACTCATAACAATAAGTGACAAATAATTTTGTACCACTGCAAACAGTTTAAAATGAACTACTTCTGTTTTCCACATTTTTAAGACAAAGTCAAAATCAAGTACAGCAAGTTTCAATATCATTGGTGTATAGAGTGAAGCAGTCTCCATGTGGTCAAAAATTGTATCTTCTAGCGCCATCAGCTACTTTACTCCTGTTGTAAAGGATCACAGGCGTCAATTTTAGAAAGCCTAATGTCAGCTCCATGTATCTTGCATATTAAAATATTGTAATACATGTGACCATAATACTGCTACAGGTCATACCGACTTGGTTTGGACATGACATGATTTATTAAAAAGATGACATTAACTACAGGTCATTGAACACCACACCAAATTAGTATGCAAAACAGGCAGGCAAAATACAATATGGCATATTCATTTTAATGAGTAATTGGCTCATTTTGCTCCCGGGAGCGGCCTGCAGGGTTGGCATTTAACTTTTGCAAGGTTAGCAGAATTGTATGCACTAAAATGGACTGAATCTCAATATGTACATTAACACATTAGTTATGTCAATCTTTAACCTTACATGGGTTTAAAGTTCTTTAGCATGCATTATTCAGACTTTTGAATTACTTTTGGACAACTACTACTTTAAAAGTAATTCAGTCCCTGCCAACAGTTGCCAACAGAGGGCTCATGGATTGACCCATAGCTGATACACTGAGGACTGAAGTAGATTAAATGTGGTTAAAAATAGTAGTGGGTAGCATCAATTTTCAAGATATTTCTTAGCCAAGGCAGTTTAAGGGCGGACAATGTCTAAATTACTTTGAACTTTAAAAGCACAGAGGTGCACTTCCTAGATTACCAATTTATGATGTCACAAGGTGTGATCGAACATTTTGATTTCTGTAGACGAACTAAACAGGCAAGACGCTTTAAATATCCATGAATGAACCTACACCAGATGAGAAAACAGCATTATAACATGACTGAAAGCTAGCTTAGTCAAGTAGAATATGTCCTTAAAATGTTTGCTTTGGTTTTGTTCTTCTTCAGATGAGTAATATGTCTGTGTCTGCTTGTGTCCAGTCCCCACAGCGCCCCCTCAGGACGTACAAGTGGTTGCAGTCAACTCGACGACCATTCGATTCACATGGAGCCCCCCACCACAGCAGTTCATCAATGGAATCAACCAGGGATACAAGGTAAATGTGGGAAAATAGAATAGAAATAGAAACATACTTTTGTGAACTTCGCTACAACTTTTCTCCATAATTGAAAGTATTGATATGGACATATAAGTTATCAGCCACAACATTAAGACAAATACTCCATATCAGCACTGCCAGGAAAAAAAATCATGTTTGACCCTACCTAGAATTTATCTTTATTTTATGGGTTTCAGAATGATGAAGAAGGACTGTTGCCATAGTGATTAACAATTTAAAACAAAATATTGTATCTTTTGAAAGGTGAAAAGTCCTCTAGTGATTCTAATATTGGAATGTAGTGTACAGTAAAGTCTCCATGATAAAGTGCATGTAGTAGATTAGATTCACATTTTAGTTTATAATTTTACTTCCTGTTTGGACATGTGCAGCAGATATGACATACGTAGAGATATCGTCCATAACTGTTTCTATAATGTAATTGCGGCCCAAAACTCATCAACTAATTACATTATTGTAGTTGTAGTTGATGGATAAAAATACATGACTTTTTTTTTTTAAATTAACCAAATAATAACTAGAAAAACACAAAAATCTGAAATACATTTATCGGTTTTGCAGCTGATGGTGTGGCCCGAGCTGTCCCCGGAGGACGTGACTGTGGTAACCATCACTCCCGATTACCCGGCCAGCAGACACACAGGGCTGGTGAGCGGGTTGGCTAAGTTCACTTGGTACTACAGCTCCACCCTGTGCTTCACCACACCAGGAGACGGGCCCCGGAGCCAGCCCAGCCTCCTGCAGACACACGAGGATGGTGAGTGCCCCCAACTGTGCACTGCAAAACAGAATATCTATAAGCCTCGCAGCAGAAAACAAATCATTAAACAAAACTTTGTCTGGCACTCTGAAAAAGTTTATCTTTAAGTTTTAGTTACATTTTAGTTTTTTTATTGATCAGACAGGGGTCAAAATTGTTGAGTCAAAAATCTTCTTAATTAACTTATAGGCCTACCTCTGAGACTATTTTGGCCCACAGTTAGAGACAATATATGTATTTATTTATTTTACTGAACAGTGAACATAATAAGCTCAAACTTTTCTACGTGGGTATTTTTAGTCCATGCAGCCTGCTTTTTACTAACACTGGGACTCGTTCAGGAAGCATTCTTATGAACAAATTTGTAGTTAAGGCCTTCTGGCAGAACATTTTTGGCATTCACAAAACGTTTTCTTAGCTGAAAATGTTCTTCCAGAAGAGCAAATGCTATGAATAGTGAGAAGCACTCATAAGAACAAAAATTCTACTGTTTAAGAATATTATGACTCCTCCATGATTGTAACTTATATATTTTCTGAAATTATTTCTTATAAAAATAATACTATGTGATCCAATAACATTTATGAGGAATTTTGTAGACCATTTAGTCTGTTTGGTCTAACAGACTTTACAGGCTGCTGTTCTGCTGTAACAGTGACAGTCTCAGTGTCCCAGCCCCAGTGCTCTCCATATGGGCCACTGTTACAGCCCTGCACCTGGGCACCGCACTGGACTTAACACCCCCGCTTCCCCATCACCTCCCATGACCAGTGTGCACTTTATCATGGGTCCGCTACTCACGAAAGTGCGATAAATACAATGTAAGCTCTTGCTTGTAAGTTGGTGTCTTAAATACAACTTCACTGTGTGTGTTCATGTGGTTGGACATTTTTAATCACTGCTGAAGCTGTAAAACAGTGATAGTTGGTCGACACGCTCTACCTGACTTCCTCCTTCACTCTCTCCCTCACGCGTGGATATGTTATAATGCCAAGCCCATATTGGCCATATATAGAAGTTTATAGGAAGTTTGGTACTAAACAATTATTCATTTTTATGTAAATGAAATGTAAATGAATGTCATGGTGTTCATAGTTGAATGTGGGTGAATTAGGCATTAGAACTTTATTTAAGAAGGCATTTGGCTGCTTAGTTAGAGTTCTCAACATCTTTAAAGGCCCATGTTTCTGACTCTATTTTTATTCTGGAGTTTGCTCAGCTGTAAGAAGCACAGCCATTTAATTCCTACATTAGTATAATTAATGTTTATCTGTTTATTTATTTCCATTAATGTATTGCTTAAGATAGTGCCAATGTTTTCACTTACTTTTCAAATATGTATTTGCTGTCCAGTTAATATTGTTGCTCAGGCAACTTAAATTTTATTCATGTTTGAGTGTCACCACAGAACCTTCAGTGGCCTTTGCTGGACCCCCTGTAAAAAAAAAAAAATCAAAAACTCCGAGCTATGCTCCTGGTTAGAATATTTGAATTAGCTTTATTAAACATTATCCATTCTTGTGGCATTAATTCCCTTTTAAACATGCTTTTGGCCACCTTGGGATAAGTATTTCACATTTTCTAACTTAAAATTATGTCTGCATTTGGAAAACACACTTTATACACTACACTCAACTATGCAATTAGGCATTGGAGCTTACTCTGTCAGCGCGAGAATTAACATTTAGAAAGTAAACAAAGGTCCTTATCCCCTTGTGAATGGTATGCTAATGGAAACACGTGTTCAGTTTGACTCTAGAATGAGTCCCATGGGCTTAAAAACAACATAGACGTCCAAAGTTTTATCTGTGATGCAACTAAACAGGCAAAATGCCAATGGCATATTTTTGAGCCTCAGAGAAGATACTTTAGGTTAATGGATTAATGAAACAAGTGTGAATGAGTTGATGAGGGGACAACAATATAACATGGTTAAAACCTCAAAAAAGTCAATTTGGCATAAAAAGGTATCTCCTGTTTCCAGGAGAAGCAAGCTCAATTACAACTCATAACTATGGCCCAACTCTATACTGATTTCCCATTTTCTTAACCCCTTCCTTGCATCACAATTTTACAGTTTGTATATACTTTTGACGATTGAAAATTCAACTCATTTGTTTTATGTCACTCCCATATTGACCTTCCCATAGTAAAATGTACAATAGCCGTAGGCACAGACACAGCCGTGACTACAGAGGTAAAGGGACATTAGCCGCGCCACTAGCCATGTCTATTGATTGAGTGTGTGCTGTGTTGAAGGTTAATGAACAGTGTAATTCTTACCTGATGATAGCTTAGCGTGTTGTAAAAGGATGCACATGGCTAGCTTATGTGCTTTAGTGGAAAAGTGGGCTCTGAGGCATTGGGAATTGTCAAGGATACAATTATATAGTGATGAGTGAAAAACTTTAAGTAGAAGTAATAGGACCTCACCTATTAAAGTGAAAACATGGTCAAGGTTTAGTCTGTCAGTCAAAATATTGTTATGGAAACTAGCATCAAGGTCAGTCACACCTCATTCTGAACTTCAATGGCAGAGTTAACACCAGTCCTTTCAAAATACCAGATTTGTTTCATCCTTTTGATTCAATTGCCTTGAAATTATTAAATTAATATGAAGTTCAGACTTTGCATATAAGGTTTGAGATTGGTCTAACATGTATCCACACTTTAAACTCCTCCCCTGCAGCAAGGTGTTTGTAATCAGAAATAATTGACTGTAATCAGGGCAGTATTTTGTGATGTCACCAACTACTGGAAATTGCAGAGGTCACAGAAGGCAGCACAAACTTAGATTTTTGATCACAAAGCTGCAAATGTACCTAGTTTGCACTAAAATTACCAAAATTAGGACTAGGAACAGTGGATAATGTTATTAACACACCATATAAAGTGGGTATAGTGTTTAGTTCCACTTTATTATAATATTATAACAATGTGTACAACTATTTATCATCTTTTGTCATTTCTTGTAGTCCCTGGTCCTGTTCGTCAGCTGACTTTCTCTGAGATCCTGGACACGTCCCTCAAAGTGAGCTGGGCTGAACCAACGGACAAGAACGGCATCATCACAGGTACTGGATCCATGCACAAATTGCAAACTCGATTTTGATAACAAGGCACAGGCTCAATAACTATTTTCAATACTAGAATAATGCATCAATTTTTGGCAGTATAATGTAATTTTCAACACAAAACTATAGTACTTTAGGGTTTTCAAAAGTATTGAAAGTCAGATGCTAATCGATACTAAAACTAGTATTGAAAATAGATACTGCACAAGTATTGATACTAAAAAAGTCACATTCACAGGACACGAGTGAACCTTCCCTGAATAACTTTAGAATGGTCTTGAGTTGTATCAGAACAAGCATAAGACACATAGACTACTATACGCCCGTGGACTATGAAACTTACATGGACAACTGGGATTACACAGATAAAACACAACATAGTAATAAAAAGGAAAGTACTATGATTTTATGTTGAAAATCATATTCTACTGTCTAAAGAAAGAGTGATGTTTTATTATTGTGGTATCAAAATCAGTATTAAGTATCGAGTCTGTTCCTTAGTATCAAAATCAAGTTTGAAATTTTAATATCATCACAGCACTAGTACTTTGTGTATCATCCCTTCATATATTATTATTATTATTTCAAAGTTGTGTTATTGATAAAAGTATTTTTGGTAGTTTCGGTACTAGTTTTAGTATCAATTAGTATCTGATTTTCGATCTTTTCGCAACCCTAATCCATGCACTGTGTTGTTGTATGTAATATATTCAAGCCTGGTCTGGCTTCACTCCCCGCTGCCTTCACTCTCTCTTCACTATTATGCTCTCTCTCTTCCTCCATCTCTCGTTCTCAGTCTCTCTCTCCATCTCCCAGAGGAAGCCATTGGCTCCTCATCAAAGTGAACAAATGCACCTGCTGCTCTTGCTCTCTCGTCCCCTCAACCTCCCGTATCCCTCTCTCTCTCCCCCCGCCTTCTTTCTCCCCTCTCCCACCATGACTCCCTTTTTCTCTTTCTCCGTCCCTACACACTCTACTCTCTACCTCTCTCTTCTTTCTTCCTCCTTTTCTCCCTCTGTCTCCTCCTTTCTCTTTCTACCTCCTTTCTCCCTCACTTTCCCACTGTCTCTCTCACTGTCTCTCGCTCTCTCGCTCTCTACGATCTCTCTTTCTTTCCCCCTCTTCCCCTCTCCCTCCATCCCTCCCTCACTCTACCTCCCCTCTTCCCTTCTCTGCCCCACCGCTCTCTCTCTCCCTTGCCACATCTCTCTCTTAGTAGAACCCAGTTGTTCCACATCACGCTGACTGATGCTCAGTGAGTCGGGGTCACCTTCCACCCCCCACCCCTCTCCTCCTCCGGCTCTATCAGCTCCTGGTGGGTTATAGACGATCAGGGACTGGTCTCTCTCTTTCCTTTTGTCTTAGTTGGCTGGTGATGCCTGATGTAAAGCAGCGCTGCAAAAATGAATCAGAAAGTTGCTTAAAATCTGTTTAACATTAGAAACAACATGGCTGATCTGGGCACCTGTCACCAAACCATGATGCATTTCTTTTGTTCTGCACTGTAGTTTGCGATGAAGATTCTGTTGTTTATTTGTTGGATAAGGCACGCCCCCCTCTGTTCTGAGGGAGTTTGATTACTACCCTGGACAGCAAGATGGATTCTCATGATATTTGTGAGTTCACAAACTCATGAGAATCCATCTTGGCATACTCCCGCTGGTGCAATAGAGCACATTCACTGGTGGACCAGAGACTGGACCAATCATAGGATATTATTATGGAAGCACTTTGTACATTTGTGGACAGGAAAAATTACTGTACGTTTTCTCTCATCTGGATTTAAAGAAGACCTAAGTAAGACCTATTTTCAAAAATATTTTCAAAAACATTTTCATTGACAAATCGTGCATATTTAGGCTGTGTTCTTCTGTCAAACTTTAGGTCAGTGTAACCAATACACGGCTATACTCGCATGGACGGCCCGTCTCTCCTTATTGTAATCCCTCATAACTAACAAAGTCAACGGCCTTGTTGTAAGCTCAGTTATTTCCGTTTGGTTCCCCCCAGGCTACGTGCTGAGGTGGGAGGTGTCCGGTGCAGAGTCCAGTGCTCAAGAGAAGGCCCTGTCTAACTCCACCCTGCAGTACCATCTCAGCGGACTCACCTCTACCACCACCTACAGCCTACAGGTGGCAGCACTGACCGCCGCAGGCCGAGGGGCAGTCACTTCCTCTACCATCTCCACTGGGGTCCCTCCAGGTACAAGAGCACACACCAAACAACCACATTATTTAAACCTATATTTTATTTTAGGACTCAAACAAATGATTATTTTAGTAGTTGACCAGTTAGCGATGCATTTTTTGATTAACCCAACTAGTCAAACGATTATTTCTATCGTACAGTGAGACATGCCTGGGGTCCAGAATACACACTTCAATAGTTTACAAAGATGTGAATCTAGACACAGGTAATCTTCCTATTTTCAGATGGCCATGATTGACAGATGGTTTAGCCAATCGAGGACACACATGGTCTGTCTGTATCAAAACAAATATGGCTGCTTATGAGGAAAAAAGAACAAAACAGCGAAAATTTCTGCAGAATCAATGAGCAAAGGTTTGATTCTGGTGTGAGACGCGATGGAGGAAAAGGTAATCAGACTGGTATCCCTCTGTATAAAAAATACAGACAGATATCATTTGGGATTTGTCTGGCAAGCAACAAATGATTATTTTAGAAGTTGAGTAGTCAGTGATTCGTTTATCGATTAGTCTACAATAGTCAAACGATTATGTCTACATTTTAAAAGCATTATCAACCAAATCAAGGTTTCTAAATGAATATGCATATTTATGAATAAAGTGAATTGTTGATCAAATTAGTTTTAATAATGCCAATGTCTCTTTTCGTATGCGTTTTAGTGTCTGTATTGTCCAAATAAAGATTACAATTATCAAAATACAGCTATGATATTTTTTTATAGTCAAATAGCAAGCACATTTTACAAGTCTATATCCAAGCAAAGGGGAAATTTCAGAAAGAGACACACCATTTGAAGAAGGTAATGCTTGGTGAATTAATTTAAAATCCATTTTCAATTTACCTTTGCAAAATGGAGGCATGTAAAAAAATTTTCCTTGGCCTTAAGATTTTGAGTTGAACTGTAATTTCAGACATTTCTAGAAATAACATTTTATCAAGGTGCCTTGTCAGACTGGTGATTCATGTCTAGTATTTCCAATTTTCACATAATTCTAAAATATCCTCTCCACAGTTGGGAATGACTTGGTTAGTGTGATTGGAATAGGGGCAGGAGAAGAAAAATGAAAGAGCCGATATCATGCTCTTTTCTGATCTATGTTATAATGTTGTTTTCTCATCACAAAAAATCATGTGTTTTGTTGGATTGACATATGTTTAACACGCACACCCTGCAAATTTAGGCAAAGAAACAGAAAACACTGTTCCACCCTGTGATGTCATTGAGTGGTGATACAGGAAGCGCTCCACTGTGCAACTGCATACACTCGCCGTATTTGTTTTGGACCATGCATGTCCCTGATTGGCTAATCCACCCGTCAATCGCATCCATCTGAACTCTGGGAGATTTACCGCTGACCAGACTCACATTTTCATAAAGTATTGGAAAATTATGCATTCTAAATCCCGGGAAAATGTTCGATACCACCAATGCCGATATTATCACCGATATTACATTATCTGCCCATTTCTACCTTATCCTTTATGTGAATTTAAAGGTAATATATTACACATAATTGATTTCTGTGAACTTTAAGCCATATTATAATGTTGTTACTTCATCAAAAACATACCTGGACATGTGTTTTGTTCACATGTTTGAGTAAACCTTATTTATTATGTTATTAGTCTGTCCTCACCTCCAAAGTCCGCAAATGCTTTTATGTTTTGTTTAGTTTAGATTGGAAATTCCAGGGCTGAAATGATCAAAAATGATTCTAGTGAAGGTGTATGGAGTTTAAAAATACAGTAGGCCACTTCCTGCATTACCACATGACATCACAAAGTGGGGTGGAGTGAAGAACTGAGCCTAAATATGCAGAGTTTGTGTGATGAACAAGTGTGAATGAAACAAAACACAACTCCAGGTATGTTTTTGATGACTTTATAACAAAAAACATAGATCAGAAAATAGCGTAATATGGGCCCTTTAACGTTACATATTAACTCTTTTCTTGTGGCTCATTGCTATTCAACAGGCAATCCCAAAAAATATTTAAATAAGTGAGAATCTAATGAGACAGAACAGACAACTGCTCATTGAAGAGATGCAGAGGAGAGTCGCTGTCCGAACATTTTTGTGATGACTAATTTATAAATGCACAAAGTAAAACCGAGATGGGACGGGTTTGGATTTGGAGAGGTTTTATTAATTTATGAATTCAAGGGGGAAAAGAGCAAAGGCTGTGTGGTGGAGGAGAAGATGAGAGGGAGAGGGGCAGGGAAGTTATCAGTCCACTCTGGTTATGTATTCATGTATTCAGCGAGAAGAAGAAATTTGGCACTCATCTGAACTGGACAGCTGATATCAAGACTTTTGGTAATTAGAAATATGGCTTGAGAATTAAGCAAAGAGAAGAAAAAAACAATTGTAGAAATAAGAAAAAAAATATGAGCGTTTTTTTTTAAAGATGAAAAAAATATCTGAAATCAAAAGTTGCTTCTGGTATTTGCTATATGTTTACATGAATTATTAAAGGTGCTGGCCTAAATTCTAAGTTCATTTTAAATGGTTTGCTGTGGTTCAAAGTTATTCCTCACTTTGCTTATGTATTCCGAGCATCCTCATTATTCACCGCAGTGAGTTTATACGCACTTTTCATAATTTCACCGACCTAAGTTATGCCGCCACTGTAAAGCTAACAACAACTATTATGCTAACAGCACACTTTCTGATTATCGGACAATAAAACGATTCATAGATGCAGACAGACCACAGAGGACTTATTTTGACCTCAAGAGCTGCTTATACAATATGCTGTACTAGACAAACTGTGCTCAGATACATTTACGTTGTTGTGTTGATTTTGAACTTGAAATAACTTAAAATAGGGAAATCTTGAGAACACACTTGTTAATACATGTACTATTGTAGTTATTTTAATTGCTGAGGTTCATTTCAAGTCACGTTAACAAAAAAAATCATTAATGGCAATTAATTATGTTAACGCAGGTTAACGCAGGTCACATGGATCAGTCAAAAAATCTGGATCAAAGAGCCCCCCTCCGATCAGTGAGTCGCTGCGCTCACTTTTTCCTCTCTCTCCGCTCAGCACACACACACAGAGCGGGCGAGTCCGCTGTGTGTATGTGCACTGGACATAAGGAAGAGAGCACTTCTGTACAGAGAGAACGACAGTGATGAGTCAAAGCTCCATCTGAGTATTTAAACTATCCCAAAAGAGTCAGTGATCATGGAGAAAAGGCCAGCTAAAGTCTGCAAACAGAGAGCGCCACAAAATACATGATTTTTTTGTGGCAAGTTTGTTTGTTGCTCGTGTCTTTGAAAACTACTGAGATATTCATATTTAGTAAGCAGAGAGCTGGTTTGAACCAGGAATGCACCAGAACTGAACTGGGACTAAACAAGAACTAAATAGGAGGACTGTTTACCAGATCAGAATCAGGACTAAAGCAGGACCCTGCCAGCCTCTATCAAGGTCACAGTGAGCAGAAAGGAGCAGCAGATGATACATCACCACCACAGGACTAGAGGCTTTTTGATATATATATTAAAAAAAAGTTAAATAACACTGCAATTCAATATTTGAATGTAGACAATCAAAGAGTAATAAAATGGACTAATACTGAAACATGCGATTAATCACAAGTATGCGATTATTCGCAATGAAAAATTTGAGTCGCTGCCCAGCTTTTTTTCAATACAATTTCCATAGCATTTTAGATCATTCTTTTATACAAAACATCAAACTTTAAACTGTGTAAAGTTGCAATGTACGTGCCTTAACATAAAATGGCTGAACATGTTTTCTGTATTCTCTGGGCTTTGTTTCAGAGCTGCCTGGAGCTCCTTCTAACCTGGTGATCTCCAACATCAGCCCGCGCACAGCCACCCTCCGCTTCAGACCAGGCTCTGACGGCAAGACCGCCATCTCCACCTGGATCATAGAGGGACAGGTACCACCAGTGTTATGTCTTGTTCATAGATATTTAACACACGGATGGGGATATGCCAGGTTATGTTCACTTTTTGAAGCTTTTAACCATTAATTTAACCAGTCACACTCTTTGTTTTTTTCCCAACCCTTTTTAATTTAAAGGATGGTATTTGATTTTATTCAATTCAATATTTTTTTTAATTCCATTTGATTGTCAGATGTACTATAAATAATAAAATAGATAAAATAATAAAAGCCATATCTATTTTGGATTATTATTTTATTTATGTGCTTGTTAATTATTATTTATTTTCAAGTATACCATGTGAAATAACAGTGCAAAAGTATACACAAGAACTCACAAAAAACTCATAATAAAGTTAATTTGATGCTTAGTTGTATTATACTGCATGCTTAAGCCCCACTGTGCAACATTCCAGGCCATAAATAGTTAAAATTATGAGTTAACCCACTCACTGTAAGGGAGCATCTATTTTTCATGAAATGAAATAAAAGTAAATCTGTTGGATGAAATGTTCCACAGTGGAGCTTTAAGCTTCTACCCTGACAGTTCCAGCTGACTACATGTTTGCTTATGTCCAGGTGGTGCTGGAGGACGGGAAAGAGGAGCCGTGGAAGGTTCTGTACCAGGAGGAGAACCAGCCAGACACCAACTCCATCCAGATCCCCAACCTGAGCCCCTTCACCCAGTACAGGTACGAGCAAGTAGCCTAGAAACCAGACTGGCTCTCACTGTGTTATCTGATACAGGGAATCTTTCAGTCTGGTCACTACCACCTCCTCTGTGGACAATATATTGCTACAGAGAAATATAACGATAAATGATAATAGTGAAACAACTTTATACCACATAATCACAGTAAGCCATTGTTAAATTGACAGTATCATTAAACAGTATTTTGTCTCATTCACACTTCTTTCTTGAATCCATTAAACCAAAGTAAATTTTTAAGCACATTAACCATCACCGGACTAAATTGTTTACTTTCTAAATGTTAGTTCCCGTTGCAGACAGCAGAGGGCGAACCATCGCATAAACGTCTCATCAAAAACAGTCATAGTTTATAAAGTAAATTTTCCAAATGCAGACATTATTAGTTAGAAAAAGTTAAATGCTTATCCCAAGGTGCTCAAATGTGAGAGAATTTAAGCCACAAGAATGCATAACATGTGGTCTTTAAAAGTGCACTGAGAAGGGACTCCCCCCCTAACCCTGCTTGTCTCCATAGCAATGATATTGCCATGCCTACAATGTCCCACAGTATGGAATTAAACTTGCTGATGTTGCGTATGTTTAATCTCAAGCATTGTTAATGCTTAAAAAAAAAAAATACCCTGAAAAATGTGTTTTCTTACTTTTATCCGGGTCACCTCTCCACAGAGGTGACCTGTAACTTCACCTGGCTTATCTCCATGGAGGTAGATAAGTTTATGGTTATGATGGGGAACTCAAGCAAAGAAATAACAGCAGACGAGCAGATGGCAAACCCTCCACCAGAAAAGTTACTATTGCACCTTTATTTGAAGTATATGTTTTTTGCAATACTGCTAACCATTTCCCATTTAAATGCCAGTGCTAACCTCATTAGCACAGTTATTTCCATCTGTTTTTAACTGCAGTCTCCATGGCGATGTGAGTGCCTAAGCCTGTATCTGTGCCTTCATCTGTGGTAGTCTCACTGAGTGCCTGAGAGTCCATTCCCAGGGATTAGACTGTCAGCGGTGACACCCCAGGCTTTTCAGATAAAGTGATTTTCATGTCTGTAACTTCAAACCCTACACTTTCTCACGGTGGGGACTACATCAGTTTGTCTAATACACCTGTCTACAGAAGTACTTTAAGTATCTATCTGTCTTAACGTATCAAGCTAATCTGGGCTCCAAGATAATTAACTTAACTTTCAATTAAATTTTATTCATGTGGGAAATTACGATCCCTCTCTCTTATTATTATTACCTTAGTAATAAAGGTGCACTATGCACTTTCTGGTGGAGGGTATGTCACTGGCATAAAAATGTGATTGCTTTTCCTGGATTGTTTCACAGTCTATTGTTCATTTATTGAATTGCAGTTGTTTTTGTTGCCTAAAAATACTTACCATCTGCTTGTCCCCATGGAGATTTCTTAAGCTTATGCCATTTTCTGAAACATTCCAGGCAAATCAACAACATTTCTGTGGACAAAAGAAGGCTTCAGACCATCTACTCTCAAGTTACATAGCGCCCCTTTTTAATTTTCAACTATTTCTTCGCTCTGTGGAGTAGCCCCAATGGCACTAGCTCACTTGACTGTTTGGTTGGTCACAGGCACCACACACACTTCACCCTAAACACCACACCATGAGCCACATGAGAGGCCATCAGCTGATCACCCAATGAATTTCCATGACATGACAACTGCTCAGAGTGGCACAGACAGACCCAAGCTTACCTGTAGAGATGATATAAAGTTGATCCAAATTGCTCGTGGTGAGGTGCTTTCACATCTGGTCCAGAGCAGGAGAAGAGCTGCTCCAGAATGAAAGAGGGGCCACTTTAATATTTGTGGATTTTCTTTTGGAAATTTCTTTCAAAAATAGTAATTCTTCCATAGAATTCTGATGACTGTTGCCCTCCATATGAAATGATCAGTCGCCAAATACTAGAACGTGGATACAACCTATGAGTGAATAAACCTATGAATAAATAAGTAACACATTTGGTGGTCACTGCTGAGTTGAGTAATGGTGCGTTGGCACCGGGGCGTCCGGGGCTCTGAGTTTACATGCAAAGTCTATGGTGGACGCGCGTCTTGGCCGCCCTGCGTTTTGCAGTGCATTTTGAAGTGTCAAAGTGGAGCAAATCTGATGTTGATGCGGTGCGTCTTGAGTGTTCACGCAAACAGAGTGTCTGTCGCCAGAGTTGAAAATGCTGAACTTTTGGCGTTTGACGCGCCACGTCAACCAGAGACGACGCTCCAGTGATTTAGTGATGTCATTATCCAGAAAAAGTAGAAAGGCATCAGCCACAATCTAGCTGCAACTTAATTATGCTGGGGGCACCAGCTAGCATAAAGGCTAGTCACTGACCCAGACATGCCGCCGCCAAGCCGATTACCTTCATTGATGGGTTTTATGTAATAAATACACTAAAGCTACTCTCTCAACCTCTGTGTCTTTTTGAACGATGGCAGAGTTCAGAGCAGAGAAAACAAAATATCCAAAGGCACACACAGAACGCAACCGATGCCCTGGACCCGAGGCATTTGTCCTCAAATGCAAAGGTGTTCAATTAGAGGCGTCTAAATCGTTTTTGATGCCCCAGTGAGAACGCACCTTAATTCTTTGTCTCCTCCCTGCGCAGGTTCCGTATGAGGCAGCTGAACATCGTGGGCACCAGTCCTCTGAGCAGCCCCTCCAGGACCATCCAAACCCTGCAAGACTCCCCCGACAGCCCCCCCACACAGCTCAGCCTGCAGGCCGCCTCTCAGACCAGCCTCCGGATCAAGTGGAAGGTACATGTGCACACGCATATGATGAGACCATCATACTGTGCAAAATCAACTTTGATGAGCCTTTAACCTGGTTTGTTACAATGTTCTCTCATCAATAACTCACTTAAAGTGAGGCTTGACTGCTCGGAAAATTCCTGTTTTCACATACACCCTGTCCCTACTCCCAACACTGTACTTAGTTGCAATTAGATGAAAAATTAAGAGTCCAAATGATTCATAGATTGCACGTTCAGACTCAACTGAATGATTTGGGAAAAATTTAATTGTGATTTTCCTGACATGTGTTGCATTAAATTAGTGATGTATGTTTTGATAATAGGATAGGGTTAACAGTTTTATGCAGAATGAGACAGGATTTTTTTTTTGTGTTTCTTGAGGAAGTTATGGCATTTGGATTGCGTTCATTCAAAGTTTGATTAAACGTTTTTCTTTTTGTCTTTGCTGCCGTCCTCACTCAGCCTCTGGAGCAGTCTGAGTACAACAGCAGCCCTGAGTCCATGGGCTATCGTCTGCGCGTGTGGAGGACAGACGGACAGGGAGACCAGCGCACCGTAGAGATAGAGGGAGAGAGCGCCACAGAATGCACCGTGGAAGGTTTGATTCCCTGGACTCACTACCAAGCTCAGATCCAAGCCTACAACTCCATCGGACCGGGGCCTTGGAGCAACACACTGGCTGCCATGACAACGGAGTCTGGTAAGAAGTATTGTTTTCAAATCACGACTACCTTTTTAATACTATTAGCTATTTAAACTTTCACACCTCAAAACACACCTTAGACAACTACTGCAATTAAACATCTCATTACAGCTGCATTACCTAACTTTTTCCTTCATAAATGATAGGCACGGGCAATGTATTGGCCCCAATATTGCTATGTGTTGATATTGATAAAATGTGCCAATATCGATATGTATGATTCAGTTAGATCCCGATAGTAGATAGAGAGGGACAACAGGATTAGCTATTTTTTCCCTTACTGTTTGTAGAGAACATCATATT
The DNA here is from genome assembly GCF_009829125.3 of Periophthalmus magnuspinnatus. Lineage (NCBI taxonomy): Eukaryota > Metazoa > Chordata > Actinopteri > Gobiiformes > Gobiidae > Periophthalmus > Periophthalmus magnuspinnatus. The sequence goes on from NC_047126.1 coordinate 23,433,422, forward strand.
GTTTGAATCGCTGCTTTTTCCCAGCGTGATTTGATGATTGCAACAATTAAGATTATATTTGGATTTGATAGTGTTTGTTTGCAGTGTTGGAAAGTAGGGTTGTCAAAAGTATCGAGAAGTATCGATACTTAAACTAATATGTAAAGTAGATCATCATTTGAAGGATCAACACTAAAAAAGTTACATTCACAGGACAAAAATGAACCAATCCTGAATAACTTTAGAATGATCTTGAGCTACTTTTACTCCTGTTTGAATAATATTTTTATCGAAGTAATAGTAAAAAATTTTTGGTTTTGGTTACTCTTCCCACTGTGAGTAAGTTTACACATGACAAAAGCTTTATGTTTACAATATTAAATTATTAACATTTGTGTTTCTTGCACCGCTCCTTCAGAAATAATTTAAATTTGGTTATTTTTGTGTCTATCCTTAAAAAATACCAGATTTTGTGCATTATATAAAGTTAAGTCGTTCCAATTGCATTCACTACAAATAAAAAATCTGAATATTATGTCCCAGCAGTTGATACTTTGTTTCACTTTCACTTGAGTAAATCGTTGTACCACTACTTTGCATTTTGACTTGAGTAATATTATTGTACTGTAACATTACTCTTACTTACAATTTTTTTCTACCCACCTCTGCTAGTTTTGCAGTGGCAGCAGTAGATTGTTTTTGTTGACATAATGTATTTGTGTGTTTTCAGTTCCTTCTGGACCTCCTCAGAACGTGACAGCAGAGGCGGTCAGCTCCACCAAGATCCTGCTCACCTGGACCCCCGTGCTGAAGGTCCAGAAGAACGGCGTCATCCTGGGATACAAGGCAACAGCTTTTTATTATTATATTAATCTAATTATAAAAACTTAACACATGTATTACAAGTAGAAGTGGCAGATATTGCACATGTTGGTACAGATCTAAACTAGGCTTGTTAAAAGAATTGAAAATCTGATACCAATCGATAGTAAACCTAATATCGAAACTTGATATTCATTTGAGCAGGTATTGATACAAAAAAGTCACATTCACAGGACAGAAATGAACCGTTTCTGAGTAGCTTTAGAATGATCTTGAGCTGTATCAGAAGACACATAGACTAGTATACATGGACCACTATGGAACCTACTTAAACGGGATTACACAGATATAAGGCCACATGGTAATATAAAAGAAAGTACTATTATTTAATATTGAAAATTAATATTCTATTGTCTAAAGAGTGTTTTTAATTATCATGTGGTATCAGAATCGGTATTGAGTATCAAGCCTATTCCTTAGTATCAAAATTGAGTTTGAAATTTTAGTATTGTGACACTATGGTGGAAATTATTGTACATAAAAAACGCAACCTTTGTCAAATGCCAATAGTGTAATTAATTTAAACTTACCGGTAGATAAAAAAATGATATTATATTACAGATTTGGTGATCTATTGGGCAGTGTGAATAAAGGATATTACCAGATTATAAATCAGTAATGGTAGAAAAATAGAGGCAGTCACAAAAAATCACAGTGCTTCTCCTCCCAAAATGTATAAAACTGAAATTTGATCCGAGGGCATAACTAGTTGATTTAATGTGGTATACACTTTAATGGTCCTATATTATGCAAAATTTTAGATTTAGATCTTAGTCATGTTGTTACCTCATAAAAAGTATACTTGGAGCGGTGTTTTGTTTCATTCACATGTTTGGTAATTCTTCATTATTATGCTGCCTACATTTCCATCTCCAAAGCTCAAAATGCTCTGCTGCACCTTGTGATGTCATCAAGTGGTAGTTTTAACAGCTATTTTTAGCCTTAATTGAACTGATTAAACTTGATTGACCTAATAACCTTAAGTTTTCATGACAACATTTCAGCATGACTAAAAGCTTACATGAGTCAGAGTGTGTAATATCTGACCTTTTATTCACAATATTCGTTCTTTAAGTGCTTCCGGTCCGCCTGCTCTACACAGGTTTCTCACCACCCTCTGGGACGAACGCTCTTTCGATGTTAATAATAGACTTTTACTCCTCCATCCAATGCAGACCCGAGCCTCCTGCTTTTATGTATGTTTACGGAGATGACATGTTCAGAATTGGCGGCGACTGTGTTCCGAGGTGATGGGAGGAAATGGAGGAGTGCATGGTAGAGTGGAGCTAAAATGATGGAAGTGAATACAGTGTAAGCAAGAGAGGTTTTAGTGTAGGGCCGGGGCATATGGGAAAAAAACTGTATCATGATTTGTTTCTTTGTACTGTGTTATGGCAATTTTCAATTTAATATAAAAAAATCTAATCAAATAAAAAATCGAGAGCGGGGAGAAAAGGGGGGTGTTTATTTATTTATTTTTTTTATTATGACATCATCAAATTCTACAACATGAACTTAACCAATATAGATATTTGTGTTTTGAGATTGAACAGTGTTTTTTTTTTTTTTTTTTTTTTTTATATATATATAACTTATCTTATTTTTTTTATTATTTTTTGTAACATTTATATTACATGAAGTAGAATACACAATAAAACTAAATCAAATAGTTAAATGGACTTTATGTTTGGTATTACAATCACAGCTGAATCAGTGTTTTGTCAGAGCTCACTATATGGACAGGCCGTGCCTCATGTGCCTCCTGAATTTATTTATTATTTATTTGAATGGGGACAGATACAACAAACACAGATTAACAATTAAGTCATCTGATGCAGGTATCAGTGTTTATGGCCTGAGCTAATTTGCAACACTAGTTCTCACTCACTGAGCTGCAGAGTGATGGTAGGTAGTGATGATTCAGATCAGAGAGAGACATTTGAAGTTTAAACCAACTGCTTTCTGATTGGATAATCGCTGCGAGAACCAAAGTACCAAATTATAACATAAACAAGTTGGCTATCATGTCCAAAGTTTTTGTAATTAAGAATAAATCAGTGTTACAAGTCTTACTAAGGGCTATATTTGTTTTGAACATGTTTACTTCATATCTAGTGACATATTAGGTCATATTCATGGTTTTATGCATTTGTAAACCGTCACTCACAGGTCACAGCTTTTTTGTCATTTCAACAAGTATACAGAGGAAACACTAGATTTTTTTTCTTTCTTTTTTTTTATCATCACCATACCAACTGCAAAAAAAAACAACCTTTGTAGCTCAAACCAAAGGGGAAAAAAAGTTTTGTTTTGTTTTTTCTCAAGGTTTCCAGAACTCCCCCCTCCCCACCAGTTTGAACAGTGTCTAAAACTTGACATAACACCAGATCTCATACATTCCCCCTGTGTATTTGCCTGCAGGTGTTTTACAGTGAGCGTGACCTGGTATCCCCGCGGCGGGAGCAGGTGGTCTCTGGAGAGGGCCGCGTGTCCCTGATGCTTTCCCCGCTGCACAAGTACACCGTGTACGAGCTGAGGGTCCTGGCCTTCACGCGCTTGGGGGACGGGCCCCTCAGCGCCCCCCTTCTACTCAGGACTAAAGAGGATGGTGGGTCTATGGTCTATAACATGCATCTATAATAAGAACTGGATAAGAACTGGATAAGACACACTAGTGGCTGCTCATAGGTACTGCATTTCTGGGAATTCAAACTGTCCGTGTTTGGCTGAAAATATATCTGAAAAATCAGATACAGGACATTTATACTGGTTTCACTATTTTTTTTGTTCAACATAAATTATCTGACATCTGGGCTAAGAAATTGTATTCAACTACAAGTTAAATTTTACTACTCTGCTGGTATTTGATTTTGCCTGAATAAAAAAAAAGGTGCAATCCAACTGGTGAAAGATGAAACACACATAAAAATGACAGTGGACATAATGTAACCCAACAAAGGAACAGAGCGTGTGTGACACCACAGGACAAACTGTTCCTGTTATACTTGGACTCATCTTGCCGGCCTAGAAAAAAAAGGGATGAACTATTATTATATTGTTCTGATATTTATTTAATTTATTGGAAAATGCATTCAAACATGTAAAGAAAAAAAAAAAAAAAACACTGAAAAAAAATAAAAAATAAAATCCATGGAGATGTTAAGCTATGTCTGGAATGCTCTACAGACTTACCTATCTTGCATTTACATACATTGTTACTGTGAGATGGCTCAGCTCTCAACAGATCTAACTAGCAACGGTGGCTGCGCTTTCCCCATTATCACTATTCTCCATGGATAGATAAGTTTAATGCTATACCGAGGAACATTCCAGGCGAAACGGTAACCTCTCCATGGAAACAAGAAGAAAAGTCACATATTATACCTTATAAGATTATCTATTGGGCATTTTTTTGTACCTTAACTGATGATAGACTGGAAATAGAAACAAGTCAGATAATCTAATAAATAAATAAATGAAAACTTTTTAAACCGTTTTAGTCATTTTCTCATATTTGTACTGTACATTCACCTCTAGTCTGCATTCAACAGTTACCTTATGCTTTATCACTGTTATTGTTTTCTCATGCATGTCTGTGATGCTGTATCTTATATGTGCTTAATGATCTGACCCTCTCTCTCCGTGTCCAGTCCCAGGCCCTCCGGTCAGAGTGGTCTTCCCTGAGGTGCGACTCACTTCAGTGCGAGTGGTGTGGCAGCCCCCCACCAGCCCCAACGGCATCATACTAGGTAACACCAACACACCTCCTCTCAAACTGTGGGACGTGGGCTTTTTATCAGCATTAAGATAATCAAAATCAAGATCAAGGTAAATTATATTATAAAGATTTAAATCAGACATAAAATCTAGCACATCATATTGTCAGCAGAGTAAAGCTATAAGGCTACAGACGTTTGCTCAATATGTGTCTCTGACTGTGGTTGTGAAGAGTGCAGCATATGGACCAGAGTAAACAGCAGTTAAAGTCACTTCATTGTATTAGAGTATTTGTACAATAAGGGGCTATAAGAAGGGTTCTATACAGAGCACCATATGGACACATGGAATAAACAGCAGGTCATTGCACTAGTAAAGACTCACATTCTGTTACAGTACATGAGTACTACAGGAGGAGGACACATTGTTCATTGTACAGTCTGACAGCAGCAGGAAGGAAAGGCCTGTGGAACCTCTCCTTCACACAGAGATGGTGGATCAGTCCTACACAAAATGATTGTGCACAGTAAATGACTTGATTTCAGAATTTAACTTTATTTGCGGTTGATCTTTACTGTGCAGAAATGTCTAGATAAATACCAGCACTTGATTTAAGGAAAAACATCTTGATTTCAATAGCTTTGACTTGTCAAGTTTAAAAACATAAAAAACATAAAAAGTAAAATTTATTGCACAGATCTTTAGTCTAAAAAGATTGCATCTAAATTTTAATTTCTGCACACTCATGCTTGTTTCTTTAAAGCACTGTAACTCATTGTTACTGTCTTAAAAATGTGGAAAAACAGGAGTAGTTAATTTTAAATGATTTGCAGTGGTCCATCGTTATTCCTCACTTTTCTTAACACATTCTGAGCATAATTATTCACAGTGATGAGTTTATAAACACTTTCTGATTGGCTGTTTGGTTGCTATGATACATGCAGTCGGATCATAGCTGAACACTAGGGGTGACGCCGCACTCCCTCAGTTCACTTCTATTATATAGTCTATGCCATGAATGCTGTTCAAATGTTTAATGTCCCAAATCGTCATTTGAACACATGCAGATAAACATTTCATTTTTTACAGTGAGTGAGTAAGTGAGTAAGTCAGTAACAGGTTTCACAGGAGGAGTGTTGTATCCTCTCAGTCAGACCAGTGTGCAGTAGGACAATTTGAGCGATGGAACTGTGGGCTGGGAGCTCTGGGGGGAGCATATTTAGCGTGACACCACTCTGCGACAAAACGTATGAGTAGGAGGTTAAATCTGTTCTCACTGCCTCCCCTGCTGCGAACAAGCTGCTATGCTTTGTAAATTTGTATTATTCACTGCTTTAGAAAGATGACAAATGACGCTTTTAGGGGAGAGGTGGTGGTTAAATCCCAGCTCCAATGAATGTGTTTTGTCTTTGTGTCCTTGAGCAAGACATTTCATACAGTTAACTTGAGTGAGTGATAACTGCAACATAAACAAACTTGTTGAAAAAGTGCTAAAGGCTGATAACATACATTTTATTTGCCACTATGAGTTGTTTGAAAGGTGTTATATCTGTCTTTTATTGTCTTAAACTGTGAACAACAGAACTAATTAATTTAAAACAATTTGCAGTGTTTCCTCACTCACCTTAGGATCCTAATTATTCACCACCTTGAGTTTATAAGAGCAGACCAGAGCAGAGTTTTGCTAACAAGAAATAGCTAGCTATGCTAACCACACACTTCCTCATTAGCGGAAAACAAAATGCTTTATATTAGACACAAACAGCAAGCAGTGGGCATATTTTGATCTCAAGAGCTGCTTATGCAATGTGTATTTGGTGGGACAAAACAAAACAAATTTTTTTCACAAATACATGGTAAAGGGATTTTTAGATATTTTTACTGGTTTCAGTATTTTTTGTTCAAAATAATCTGATATCTTTTTCAGTTTCAGTACCAAAAAAATACATAGGAACATGGAAACTTTCCTAGTTTTAGAATAATACAGCAGAACTAGATGACAGGGTAATATTAAAGATAGTGATTGTAACTGTCTGGAGCCTCCACATCACCTGCATGACTCCATGGAAATAGAAAGTTGAAACCATATTCAGAACATTTTCTATGGAAATAGATACATTTTATGACATACTGTGGAATATTATAGCCAGAGGAACAAAATTTCCATGGAAATAAGCAGGAGGAGGTCCTCCACAGGCCAAGTAAGATTCAGGTTTGTGGAGGTGCAAGCTCGCTCACAGTAAGAATGCAAGTTTTCAAGTTTTCTAGTGCAAAGAACACAATGAGTATTTTTAGCAAAATACATACTGTAGCTTTAAACATTTATGAATAAAAATGAAACAGAACTAATAAATCTAAACGAGTCAGGAACACTTGGATATGGGCAACAGGCTAAAATCCTGTCGTTTTTCCTTGTGTAGATAGTCCGATTTTTCTACTTTAGATTTGAACTGCAGTTTTAACTAATCTGGCCACAATATTATAACAAGAAGAGGTGAGAGGAGGTGTGGTGTTTCTTATCTCATCATCCATCCCCACAGTCTGAGACTACATGACGAGATTAGCACCAGGCAGCAGGATTGGCAGGCTACACTCTGTCACCCTCGGGCTTTACATTGCTTTTGGTAGTAGGTGAGGAGGGCATTGTGGGAAATGTGGTCGAGGATCAGTGATTTGTGTGTGATTGTGTTAGTTCTTTTATGGCTGATGTGCATGGACAAAGGAACACAGAGGGACCACTGCACTATGGTCCCTCTATATAGATATTAATTATAATAAAGATGATTTAAAAGTGCAATGTGTGATTTTTCTAGTTGAGTAGCTGCTGCCTGCTTGACTACACGGATATTTTTTTTCCTGCAAAGTTCCGTACCCTAGCTTTTAACTTATCTATCACCATGGAAACAACCGGTTGATGGCACCAGGCTGATTTACAGGTCAGATCTGTCGTGCTTTTAACCAATACAAACACCTGTGATTGAATAAATGCAAAATGGTTACGTTTAAAGCCACGCTACGGAACATTCCAAGCAAGGCATTGACATCTCCACAGAGACAAGCAGGTCTTTTTCACTCACATACCACATTACAAATCAGTCAAGGAAGGTGAAATGTCTTGCCTTAGGACACAACAATGTCAACGCTAGAAGAAAACCACCAATCTTACAGAAAAGTTACATAGTGCACCTTTTAAAATATTGTTTATAATAATGAATTCAGTAAACTTTGCAAGAATCACCAACTTTAAGAGCTACTACTTAGATACAGCTTGTCAAAACTACTCCCCAAATGGCAGATGATTTTGATGAAACCACATTGACTTTTATTGGCGCCGAGCAGTTCTCAAATCTATAAAAAGCTTTTTTATATTTCGAACTTTAGAAGAATAATTAATATCTGAGTAAGGAGAAGCTCATGGGCCGCAAGCGAAATTCAAAATAAAAATTTCTATATGCTCGCAGAATTGTAATCGCTGCGCAAAGGGATTTCAGGACAGATTTGAGCTCAGTATAATCTGGTTGTACTGGGGCGGTGCAGGTGGCATATAATTCATTAGATTACATGAGGTCTATGGGTCACTGTGTCATTACCTCGCAGTCATGATTACATTGACTGATAATGTTAAAACAATATTATATTTATACTATGTCGGATTGTCATAATATAAGCTTTTCTAATCATGTAGGTCGGCAATCCCCTTGTTCCCAATACATTTAAAACAACTCTACAATGTGAGTGTTCAGCCTCATTTTTTGATCCATCTTAAAATGCTTTTTCCTCATTAAAAACATACCTGTAGTTGTGTTTTGTTTCATTTGCACATTTTTTACCACACAAACGCTGCATATTTAGCCTGTGTTCTTCACCAAAATGAAAACACTCAGCCCTGGAAGTTACTGTAATGTTGATTTAATCGCAAACAAAAAAACATAGTTCACGTTTTCATTTTGCGTTGGTTCTCAAGCTCATCCAAAAGCACAATGAGTATTTTCAAAACAGTAAAAGGTAACAGTGATCTAAATATGTTCTGTGTAAATAATGGAGAAGTGTAATAGCTCCTCTTTAAAGGTCCTATATTATGCTATGTTTTAATTTACTGTATGTACCGTAAATTTCGGATTATAAGCCGCTACTTTTTTTCCACGCTTTGAACCCTGCGGCTTTTAGAGCAGTGCGGCTTATATATGGAATTTTACTGGATAACGGCCCCTGGGGGGCGCTCTCTAGCTGTAAACATAAAAGTGAGACAGACGTGGGGAAAGATTCTGCTCTGAAGAATTCACTAGTTTTGATTTTGAACGATCATTTTGCGCATCATGAAATGGATATGATGCCGTTTTTAAGATAAAGAAACAGAAAGGAAACAGAGCAGGGGTCGGCCTTTAACACGCAAAGAGCCATTTGGACCCACTTTCCACGTAAAATAAAACACTGGGAGCCGCAAATACTTTTTGACATCTAAAATGAAGATAACACTGTATAATAACAATAATGTAACGGAATAATGTAGGTTTTACTTTCACGGACAAGCCTTCTACACGTGGCAGATAAATATGGCAAAAACAACTTAAGTGCATTAAAAAAATACAACTCACCAAACCGCTGCATCATGCATCGCGCTGATTATGTGATTATGTCTACTCTACTCCGCAGTTTCTTTAAAAAAACAACAACAAAAAAACTCGTAGCGTATCGTTTAATCCCAGGTGCTTATTCTCCATGTGCCAAAGCAGTTTTGAAGGTTTCATTGCCTTATTTGCTTTTCCCGTATGTTACGCAGAGCGGACTGTGCGTGAGTCACCTGTAGCGACAAACCCAGATTTTAAGTAGGCATTGTCTGTTAAATTTATCTTTCTTTTTCTTGGAGATCGTAGTCTCCTCTTCTGGCTCCTCAGTTGTCCTTTTCCCCTTTGTTAAAAGCTCTCCAAAGACTTTTGTTTTGGCTCATTTTCACTCGCTTGTGGCTCTACTTTTGTGCGTCGTGTCTGATGTGTTATACGTGATACGTCACCGCGGAGACAAGAGCAGATAATAAACTTGCTACTACATCAAATAGATTTCTGTGGCGATTTCCAGCAGGATTTTCATGATACATCTACGGACGAGCTTATTAGTGTGTCATTAGGGACGGGCCAAAGTTGCTCCTGACCCCTGTGCGCACAACGTCTGAAAATCAGGGCTCTTTACGCAGGACTGTGAGCTGTGTCTGTGTTAGTTCCCAAGCCACGCAGAGCCGCAGTATAAGGCTGAAAGAGGCGCATACGGCTCCGGAGCCGCGAGTTGCCGACCCCTGAAATAGAGCCACTGCACGTAAGATCGACATCAATGAATCCAACTTGGTCAATGTAAAAAGACGACAAAAGTTTTCAGAGGAAATAAAAGCAGATTTTCCGTGTTGGTGCAGCTTTATTTTCTAAACCTGCAGATGTGTTCATCCCGTGTTGTTGTCGTGTTGGTGCCAATTTTCAGGCACAGTTTAAAAAAAAGCGTGTCGGTGCAGCGTCTTTCTGTGTAAATATCTCATGTTACAATATGAAAACCTGCGGCTTTTATTCAGGTGCGGCTTATATATGTACAAAATTGATTTTCTCTTCAAATTTAGCTGGTGCGGCTTATATCAAGGTGCGCTCTGTAGTCCGAAATTTACGGTAGTAATGTTGTGTTGTTTCATTCACGCCACTTAACAGACAAATGCTGCATAGTTAGGAGTTCTTTTCTGAAACGGAAAACACTCTGTTCCACCTTATGATGTCATGTGGTAATACAGGAAGTCCTCCACTGTGTTTTTAAACTCCATACACCTTCACTAGAATAATTAGGATGATCAGCTCTGGAATTGCCACACTACTGAACTAAAGATAAAAAGTGGCTGTTAACTTGGAAACTATTGCTTCGTGGCGTCACAAGAAGCTTTGGAGGTGCAGCCTAATGAAACAGGATTCTTTAAACTTGTGTGAATGAAACAAAACACAACTCTGGGTATGCTTTTGAGGACATTCGAACATGGCTAAACGCTCACAAGAGTCAATTTTGCGTAATATAGGATTTTAACCGTTTTACTCCTCTCTCCCCTTGTTTCCAGGATACCAGATCTCGTACCGCCTGGAGGGCCGTGATGCTTTGCGCTGGACCACTGTGGAGGTGGGCTCCACAGGGAGACAGTTCACCGTCACTGGACTTGCCCCGGAGCAGACCTACGCCTTCAGACTGACCGCCCGCACCGCAGTGGGGTGGGGCCAAGAGCACCAGGCCCTCGTGGTCACTACAGAGCGGAGAGGTATGGAGAGTGAGAGGGAAGAGGTAGAGGAGGAATATCTGAGTTAATTTATGCAGTTATTTGAGTCAAAATCAAGGAGTCGTTTGTGGGACTAAACTCTAAATCAACTTTTTTTTTTTTTTGCTACTAAAGCTTCTCCTTGGTGTTTTAATAGCACTGATTATTGTTCTAAGACCTGCCCTCCCTCCCTAAATCTCCTCTTTAGTCCTCCAGACCCCGCCCCTCATCCCCCTCTCTCTCCTCTTTAGTCCTCCAGACCCCGCCCCTCATCCCTCTCTCTCTCCTCTTTAGTCCTCCAGACCCCGCCCCTCATCCCTCTCTCTCTCCTCTTTAGTCCTCCAGACCCCGCCCCTCATCCCTCTCTCTCTCCTCTTTAGTCCTCCAGACCTTCATCCCCCTCTCTCTCCTCTTTAGTCCTCCAGACCCTCATCCCCCTCTCTCTCCTCTTTAGTCCTCCAGACCCTCATCCCCCTCTCTCTCCTCTTTAGTCCTCCAGACCCCCTTCATTTTTGCTCTTAAACACATGACACATCAAAATTAGGATCAACCTGTGCCTTAACTTGGAACTAAACCCAGATTACACCAGGAATAAACTAAAACTAGAGCAGGGCCAAACCAAGTCTACTTCAGGACTAAACTGGGCTAGTCTTGGAACTCTTGAAACCGTATTTTACTGAGAGTTTTAAACATTTTCACCAAAATTTTAGACAAAGAAAAAAATACTATGGAACCTTTTCAAACTTCAGCAAAAGTTTCAACATTTATCATCTTGACAAAACAAGACCATATTCAGTCAATTCTAAGTGTGAACGATTTTTTTTTTTTTTTTTTTTTACTGTACTTTTGTGTAAATCTGACACAAATGGAGCTAATTTTCAAAGTCTCCTTGGGTGCACACGGTGAGTCAGGTGACACTTGCAGCAGGTGGTTAATAAGGTGATAATAGCCTCTTTTCCAAGTCCAAATTTTAAGAGAATGGAAATTACAAGAGCTTTTATGGGCTGTCATTTGTGCTGAGGCGTTCCATTAGACCTCTGCAGGATGACAGCTCCAGGTTTGACCCAAACAAGCCTTTCTACGCATTCATGGTATTAAAATGGAAAGGTAGAATTGACCATAGTTTTCAACATTTTTACAATGTATAGTACTATTACTTGAGTAAACGTTTCGTTACTCTTGCACCATAGACTGTGTATATAGCTGGACAGAGCTAGTCTGCTAACCACCATATTTCAAGTAGGAAATAAGCACGAGCAGAACATGGCTCAAATTCTGTTTCTATTGAAAACTGGTCTCCCCTCTCTCTGTAACTGCTGCTGTTAGGCTCGTCATTTGGGCCTTAAAATGTTCAGATTAACCCGCTCAACATGATACTGATGTTTGCATTTCACTATTTTGTCCATAAATTAAGATCTGAACATTAATAACAGACCAATCAGGTGTTTTCTGTCCCAGAGACTGGCTCTTGTTGGAGTTAGCAACAGTTTTGATAGACAGCGTTGCTAAGTGCCCATCCTCTGCCAAACCAGCGGTGGCAGTGGGATGGGGCGAGTATCTTCAGCAGCCTTATAAGTTGCCATGATATATGTGCTCGGATTTCCTAACAGGGGACTTGGGTTGAAAAGTTGGTAGGTCTAGGTTTCAAAACAACTTTATGACTTCATCATCTCAAAATATGAAATAAAAATGCAAAGGAAGACTGCATAAAATAAAATAGGAAGTAAAGGAACACATTCAAAACCCTCAAACTGAATATTCCCTTGATTTGCTGTACTGATGATTCGTTGTGCCCTATTTCAATGTAATTATATATTTGCACATTTGTAATTATAAGTAGCTGTGAATTGGAGCATATTGCAAGTTACAGCCTCCGTTTAGTACACAGACAATTCCAATCTGGAAAATGGTGAAATGTGTGAATGGACCATGTGTTTATCATGAACCAAATAAGTAAGTGTTACATAAGGTGTCAATTTGAATATGGTCTGCTGGGATTGCCAATGGTTATGTAAAAACATTGGAAAGAAGCAACAACATGATATCAGGACCTAGAAATATGATATAAACGTGAACTGATTAACTGATTAACCCTTTATGACCTGACATAAAACAAGTCCGCCAAAGCATTATGTACATTTGCATGCTGTAGTGTCATTTTAGGACTATTACATAATGTTATACGCAGCTCTTGAACTTCAAACTCCATCAATGAGAGCATGTTGAATATTTCACAAAACTAAAATTCCTTCACAAAAAATTTAAAATGTTCCATATGTTTCTGAAATGCTGAAATTGCAAGTACTTTGTCCCTGAAAATTGTAAATAACTTAACTCTTCAGAAAGGTTTTTCAAACCAGATAAATATTATTTGAAGTTTCAACTGTTTTAAAAGCATCATTAAAAGTAAAAAAAAAAAAAAAACAACAACATTTATTTTAATTAGCAGAAGATGAAAATAAATTAAAAGCTATAAAAATAATAGCCAAAAAGTTAATCATACAAGAAAATGCTATCAAATGAATAAACAAAAAGTAAACAAAGGTACAGTTAGGATGCATTCACATTAATGTTATTTGGTTTTAAATTGAGTTCACTTAAGTCCTGATGTTCTAGTCCTTAGTCCTCATCTAGATCCAGTTACTTTAGGGTTTAGTCCTGGTTTAGTCCCAAGTTTGATGTGGCAAATGTGCAAGCATTAATGCACCCTAACAATATATATAGTTAAAAAAAAATTATGTCATGGTCAGAGAGAATTTCAAGTGCATTATTTTTGTATAACCGCACAGGTAGTACAGTAACATTTAATCACTGTTGTATATCACTACACTGTGAGTATCAGCACAGCAACAGATAAACAAATGAACTACTTTTAGGAGGGACTACCTTCAATTAAAACTGAGATAACAAATGCCTTCAACATCCATGGACAACCAAAAGGGTGTCAGATTTAAAAATGAACTGTTTTCATTTTGTGGGACCATGGCAGATTGATCATTTAATCCTTACTCATATCACGACTAAGTTAAATAAACTTAATAAAAAGTATATAGTGACTAACATTACCCTTCTGTCTCCTGTCCGTCTGTCCTGTCCCAGAGCGTCCACAGCCCCCCAGGAAGCTGTCGGTGCCACAGGAGGGGGTGGAGACCAGGCAGGTGCTGCTTCACTGGGTGGCCGGAGGTTCTGGCTCCTCCCCCCTGAGGTACTTCACGGTCCAGATAAAAGAACTGCCCGATGGAGCTTGGGAATCCCACACCACGGATGTACCGCACAATGTCACCAACTGGACCATCGATGGGTAAATATGTGTGCATTGCATTTGATACGAGGTTATGTGGTGTCTGTATATTTTAAATTGAGTAGAACAGGTTAGATTACTAATTAAAATATAGTTAGGGTCTTTATATTTAAAGAGGGGGTATGCACAATAGGTATTTGTTTTTACTTTTTACCATATTCCCTCATCAAAAACATGCCTGAGTGTTTTTGAGCATTATTTGAGATCTCTCCCGGGCATTATTCAAACCCTTCTTATGGTTAGCTGTAAGATTCTGTGCAGTGGAAGCCTACGTCATTCATGCTCCCACACAACAATTCTCCATAAATATACAAAACATGATACAAAACTTGACACGGCAACTTGACAAACCTGATGTGATGTGCAGTAGTTTCATTAGCTGGATGCATGCCAATTGTGTTGTGCTAGTGCTCTGAAGAGGGAGTGACTTAGACTGGAGAGCAAAGGGAGCGGAGACTCAGAGCGTCAAAAACAAAGTGAAACTTCTAAAACATGTTAATATGTTGGTTTAATTTAAAACAATAATAATATGTTGAGCTAAACATGCTATGTGTTAATACCAATACAAGTAAAAATACCTCCTCTTTTTCCTACTTTAACAATTTTGGTGAAATGTATAATTTTACTTTGCAGTGTCGTGATTTCAAAGCCTGTTGTGCAGTGTGTTCAGTGTGTTGTGCAGTTCTGCTAACTCCCCCAAGCCCCTCTAGCTGTTCTGATCCCTGTTTAAGATGTTAAGGCGTCTCTCTCTGTATCTCTGCTTGATAAACTCCAGGGAGGCTCGTCTGGCCTCTGTTGTTTTCGTGTCATCTCCTGGCTCATTCCATCAGTACTAAGTCCTTTCAAACTCTGCTAACCCACTCCACACGTCACTTAGATTCTATTTTTTGTTTTCCATTTTGGCATGTTCAGAAATGATTCTAGTTATGATACGACCAAAACAATATTTCTGTCCATAAATAATGCTTTCTCATCTTCGTGCTGCGCTGTTGGGACCACTTTCCATTCAATGCAGTCTCTTTAGAGTAGTGCCTCTATGGAGTGGAAAATTCCCCAGGGTACAAATCATATATGAATTGCAAAGGATGTTGGAGTCTATCATTTTATGCTAGGCAGATAGCCAATGGGAATACTGCTGTATAGGGTAAAATATATACTTGTGAATTTATGGTGGCTCTGTACCTCAAGGCCCACTATGTAACTTCCCCTGCTTGTCTCCATGGAGACAGTGTGAACTAAAATTATCACATCTCCTTGGAGACCATCAACCTTTACCAGAAAAATTACATAGTTCTCTAACTGATTATGGACTGTCCCACAGTGTGGCATTAAACTCACCTATCTCAATGGAGACAAAGTAACACCAAGTTAACTGGCATGTCATTGAATTAATGGAAGATACATACGTTTAATGCTATACCGTGGAACATTCCTGGCAAAGCTATATCTCCATGAAGACAAACAGGTTAACTGCTTAGCAGGGAAAACGTACTTACCCCTAATGTACCTTAAGGCTTGTACACCACCATTGCCTACTCTAGTCATATTAGTAGTTAGCTGGTTGCTATGAGGAGGGCATTTTATTTTATTTTTCATTTCATTTCCAGTAGCTCAGTGTAACATTTTCTTCTTCTGTCTCTCCCTCTCAGCCTGAAGCCCTTCACCTCATACAAGCTGAGGATGTTGGCCACAAATGACGTTGGAGAAAGTGTCATGAGCAAAGAGACAGAGGCCGTGACCACTCTGCAGGACGGTGAGATTAAGACATACAGGGCATCTGAAGTGAAATACTCTGTCACAAGTTTGGACACACTTTGGACACTCTTTATTTCCATTACTATTTAAATAGTAGATTCTCACTAAAGGCAATGTGACTATAGAGTTGTTAAGTGATGAAACTTCACAGTTGATTTCTAGCTTTGTTTTGGTTTCTTATTCATCAAAGAGACAATGACCTTTCAAAAGCGTATGTTTAACCACAAATTGTATCAAATATGTAAATAATGTAGTAATAATCTATCATAACATAGGATTACCAGTGTGTATATCTAACTGCAGGTCACCACTAACACTAGCTTTAGCCTAGCGTATAGCTTCGTATGTCAGCCTCCCTTATACATATAATTGTAGATCCATGCTTATAAAATCTTGTTAGCTTTAAATGAATGCAATCACTTTTAAACATGAGATCGGTTGTTACTAAAAAAGTGAAAATTGTAATATGTTCATTAGAAAAAGTAAAATTGAATACTGTCAGCTGAACAAAAAGTTATTTGAGTGAAGAGGTTTTGCCGCTTCTTCAGTTCTGGTCTGATTGCTGGTGGACACTGTCTTAAATCTATCTGGCAGTGTCCACCAGCAATCTGACCAGAACTGAAAAAGTGGCTTGGATGAGCAACAAAACCTCTTCACTCAAATAACTTTTTCGTCCAGTTGAAAATATTGATTTTTTTTTTTTCTTTTTCTACCTGGGCGACTGAGGGATTACACATGTTCATTGTTTTTAATCAGATGGTGGACCCAGAAGTGAGATCACATTTAACAACACTATACTGCCTCATTTCAGTAAAAAAGGCTCTTTTCCAAAGCCTAGTTACTTTGCCTTGGTAGTGGGTCTCTCCGGAGTCACTTCCTTCCAATCCAAAGCTAGTGTCTTGCTTTAGCCAAAACAGACAGTTAATGGAACAGGCTTTGGAGTGGTGGAGCAGCAGCAGCAAAAAAAAGAAAAGTACTTTCTCATTTTCCTTTTCCTCATTCCCCCCACCGCCCCCACCGCCCCTTCCACCCACGACCCTCGCTGTAATACTCAAACATCCATGGATGACATGTAAAACCTCTTGAAACACATTTTTGAGGAAACAATCTTATAACATGTTAGAAAGCTCAAAATAGTTGATTTTCCACAATACCTCCTCTTTAAGTTCAATTGAAATAACAAAAGAAGGTGGCAAAGAAGGTCAGAATAAGTCTCATTTCATTCCTTGTGTGTTTTGCAGTCCCTGATAAGCCTCCGGTGATCACCTCTGTGAAGCCCACTACCACCACCTCCGTCCTGGTGCAGTGGAAGGTACAAGCTTTTTTACTTTAAAAATATGTATTTACTAGTTACTGTTATAGCTTTATTTTCCCCATATTTCTTATTCTGTGCATGAAATCCAAAATGAGACTCATTTTGTTCTTTGTTGTGTATTGTATAACCCCAATTTGCAATGTTTGCTTTGCATTTTTGCAGGTTTAGGTCAAATTGTCTTGTTGAAAATGTAAGAATTGTGCAGTCATAATTAACATAAGATTGTTGGACTAAAATGATGTTTTGGCAAAAATGTATATTCCATTAAATGGGGAGTGAGTTGATCTTTTTGATTTGAAGGAACACATGTGGTTAGGGTTAGGAGTTAGAGGACCAGGGCAGTATTTGCATAGGGTTGTCAAAATAGCAATACTCATTTGAGCAAATGTTGATTTAAAAAAAAAACAACAACTTTCCTGAATAGTTATGAACAACCTTGATCTATATCAGAACTAGTGTAAAACTGATAATGTTAAAGAGAATATTATTTTTGTGTTAAATATTGGATTGTATAAAAAAAGTTTAAATTATAAGTGCTCAGAGGTGGTCATCTGGACACTGTTTTTTGGACATCAAGACATTTCAGCTCCCATCCAGAAGTAATTTCCCATGCATGGAAGAGGAAACATGTCCAGAAGGCTTTTCTATGATGGACCATTCCTGGACAAATGAGGGATTACACCGCCTTGTATTATTGTGATATAGAAATAGACATGTAGCATAATGCCTTTGTTTGTTTGAAATCTTTGAAGGCTTTACTAAAGTCTTCATTGCTTGTTCTGCTTATGTGTGTAGCCTCCCAGTGAGGAGAGTGTGAATGGGGTCCTGACTGGATTCCGGCTGTACTACAAAGAGATCCCAGCCAACAGCTCCACCAGCTCTGAGGCAGGAGACCAGGCCAATGCCACAACGTCAACTGCCCTCATCACTGGTGAGTCTGTTCAAATATTAGTCCAGAAAAAAACAAACGTCATTGATATAAGGGCCTATATTACGCTATTTTCTGATCTATAATCTTTTCTGATTTATGTTATAATGTGTTTTGTTTCATTCACACATTTAACACACAAATCCTGCTTATTTAGATTTACTTCTCTCAAACAGAAAACACTCTGTTCCACCTTTGATGTCATGTGATAATGCAGGAAGTGCTCCACTGTGTTTCAAAACTCCATACACCTTTACTGGAATGGATGATTTCAGCCATGGAATTGCCATTTTTTACTGAACGAAAGATAAAAGGAGCTGTTAACTTAAAAACTACAACTATATGACATCACAAGGTGGAAGAGAGCATTTTGACCTTGGGAGACTAATAAACCTGTATGAATGAAATAAACACAACTCCAGATATGTTTTTGGTAACAGCAAATTAAAATTTGGTCAACTGGACAAAAAGTTTTTTGAGTGTAGACATTTTGCTGTTACCACAGACGTGAGGCAACAGAATCCCTTTTGTGTAATATATGACCTTTAAAGTGCAATTTGAAAATTAAAATGAGCTAGTTGTAATAGTCTCTATGTTTATTATATTATTGTTTTCCTCTCTTTTTCTTTTTCAGCCAAAAGCACCTTTAAGACCATCAGCAGTGCCACACTAACAGAGTTCGAGCTCACACGTATGTGTCACTCAACCACTCAATATTACTTTATGTTTATTAATACATTTGAAAAATCTAGTTCAAGTTCACTCTCTACAAAACTACTTGAAATTGTGTTATTGAAGTTGTATTGATTACTAATGTGTCGTTTAGTCAACTAAAAAGGGTGTGTGGCAAAAGCCCTGAAGACTATTACGTATTTCTATGTATCTGACTAAACTGCGCTCACAAGACTACACCTGCAGGGGGAGCTCATGCAAAAACAACTATTTCTTATCTAACTTTTTTTTTGCATAAAGTATTTATATAAAGACAGATTAAATTTGTGAATCATGAGTTCAATTTTCCTCTTTAACAGACCAAAAAAAACTAAAAATCTCAAATCTTCAGCTAATCACTCAGTAACTTCCTACTCAACTTGTTAATTAGTGAAGAGCTCCTGACATCATAGGTCTGTTCTTGTGCATGACTTGTGCAGAGCTAAAGAAGTTCCAGCGGTACCAGATCTTCATGACCAGCTCCAACATTGTGGGAGAGAGCCCGCCTTCTACAGCTGTGGACGTGTCTGTGGGAGAGGCAGGTGGGTGCTCTGGGTGCAGTAGGCAACATTAAATTAAAGAGCTGTCCTTTATATTGCCATGTGGCCTTATGTCTGTGTAATCCCTCAGTCGTCCAGGTAGGTTCCATAGTGGTCCATGGCGTATACTAGTCTATGTGTTCTTGTACTTCTTCTAATACAGCTCAAGATCCTAAAGCTATTCAGAAAAGGTTAATTTCTATCTTGTAAATGTGTCTTATTTTAGTATTGATACCTGCTCATGTGAGTGTCCAGTTTTGATACTAGTTTTGGTCTCGATTAGGATCTGATTTTGAATTCCTTTGACAACCTTTGTAGCCACTCTCAGTATCTAACCATCAGATGTCTACGACTTTCACACAATGACTCAAAGATGAACTGAGTCTGCTCTCCCTACAGCGCCCTCTGTGGCCCCTCACTCCATACGTGTCTCAGCCCTGTCCCCGTCGGCTTTGGAGGTGACGTGGGACGTACCCCCCCTCGAGACCCAGAATGGACTCATCCAAGGATACAAGGTCAGGCACCATAACCTACAAAACATGGACTGAAAAAACTGTAGACTGTACTGTATGTTTGAACTGTTCCTAAAAATAGTTTCAAGCCCAAATTCTCTCTTAAAGATACTGCAGCCTACCTGATTTTTACTGTCTTAAAAACACAAAAGACATTCATTTTATGAGTTTATAAGCACTTTTCACAACTTTCAGAGACCAGAGCGGAGTTTTGCCATTGTGATAATGTTAACAGCTAACAATAACTAGCATGGCAAAAGAAAAATTCATTTCTGTCAACTGTGAAAGTGAAATAAGTCTTAGCTGTATGATCAGTTGAAGAGAGATGGTTCATTTATCTGCCCGTGCTTCAAGATGCTTTTTCCACTCAAAAAACAGACCTCAGGCAGTTTACTATGCAATATAGTATAAATCTTTATTACACACTTGCTGCTTTTTACTCTCACATAGGAGGTTTGAAACTTGTAAATATACAGTAGAGCTGAATGAGATCTTATTTTGATATGAAAACATTCCATGATGAAAAATTTAATTTAAAAGTCCCATATTACACTGTTTTCTGATCTATGTTATAAAGTTGTTTCCTCATCAGAAACAGACCTGGAGTTTGTTTTGTTTCATTCACACATGTTTAACACACAAACCAGGCATGTTTATCCTGAGTTCTTTTCTCAAACGGAAAACACTGTTCCACCTTGTGATGTCATGTGGTAATACAGGAAGTGTTCAGCCCTGGAATTGCAAAAGGTGACACTTGTGCCTTGTTAAGGGACATTTGTGTATCTGAAGGTTCATTTATTTCGATAACTTTGGCTGTGGCTGTTCCATTGCCATGAAAATGTAAACAGATTTGTAGACACTGAGTGTGTTTTGGAAATTTGTGACTTCCATTATAATCTTTTTTTTTTTTGACTCACTTCTAATGTGACACTATATGAAAAATAGCTATCTTTGAACAATTTGTGTTTAGAAACCAGGGAAGAATTTCTATTTTTTTCATCAAAAGATATTTGCATGTGTTGGCAATGAGTAACTCTTCATGTCTGAATGGTTGGAGTGGGGGTATTTGAATCAGAGACTCACTTCTACTTGTATAGAAATATGTGTATCTGATGATACTATTATAATGATAACATTGGCTGTGGTTGTTCAATTGTCATGAAAAAACATATGTGTACTGTTACAGGTTTTTAGACAAATGTGAATTTCGCAATATCACCCCTCTAAAAATCAAGGTGAAAATTATTTAGAAAACTTTAAATTGCTCACTTTTAGCCCCTCCCTCCATGACCTTTATTGTTCCCTTATACAAAACATAGTCCCATGCAGGAAATGTGTGTTTAAATGGGCTGCTCATTAAAAATGTGTATTTAGGGACAGATTTAAAAATGTTAATTTGGTAAAATTAACCCAAAATCTGAGACTAAATGCTGCTAGAAAATGTGCATTAAAAGAAAAAAAAAGTTCTTCAGCATGGGCAAAACCTTTTCATTCAGCCTGACAGCACCAAAACAAAAAATGCAACAGACTCAATCTTACCATTGATTATTCATATGGGTGAGCCAGTCACAAAGTTATAAGGAAAAGTCACATTTATTTTCATTTTATGGATTTACAGTAGTGTCATAATACTGTCGTAGTACTCAATATATAATTTAAAGAAGAAAAAAAAAATTGAAAAATATTAACGTGAATATTAATGTTTGATGATTTTATGGCAGATTAAAAAAGTAGACAAGTTATGGCAGTTTAAAAAAGTACACCATTTGTATGAAACACTCCCAGTGTACACATTTAAAAAGTATTAATATGAAAAGTACTGCTCCATGACATCACAAGGTGGAACAGAGGATTTTGAGCTTTGGAGATGTAGACAGACTAATAATAAAAGGATTACTCAAACATGTGTGAATGGAACAAAACATAGCTCCAGGTATGTTTTTGAGGAGAGAGAGTTTTATGACATGACTAAAAGCTTACAAGAGTTTTCACAATTTAGCATTATATAGTACCTTTAAGCAAACTACAGAAGTTTCAAAGTGATATCTCTAAGTGCATCTTTAATGAGCTTCCTTTTACAATACCTGACAAATATTGTATCAAGTAGAGCATCCAGTGCTAATAATTGTATATATAACTACAGTAGTCAAATTCAAAGTCACATCTTGACATTTGAACTCTAACCTGCTGCAGATTCACTACTGGGAGAGGGAGCAGCAGAATCAGACAGAGAAGGTGAAGGTGGTCTTTGTCCCCCACACTGCAGTGCACCTGACCAACCTGAGCAGCTACACGGCCTACATGCTCACCCTGACAGCCTTCAACACAGCTGGAGATGGACCCCCCAGTGACCCCCGTGGAGCCCGGACACAGCAGTCAGGTATGGCTCCACATGCTTTCTAGCTACTAATGTCAGCTTGGTAAACTATATCTATATATGAACTGTTCCAAAAAGAACAATACAAGTGTTTGGAGGTAATTGTTTTACTCTGACAGAAGCCAAACAGATGCTTCTCAATCCAAGTGGAGTTCTACAAATTATCAGTCTGGGCTGTCCTTCCTTGAAAGTTATCAGGAAAAGACAAACTGTTGTTAAAAATAGTAGAATATAAAGCTCAGGCATCTTCCTCATCATCAAATACACAAAGCACTTCTTCAAAAACAAAATAATCCATATCTCTAAGTCAAAAGCAGAATATCCAAGATTTAGCTGTTGTCATAACAACGCTAAAGATAACAAGAAGTAATTAATATACACTGAATTTTGTTCAATCCTTTTCAGAGAAAAACTGTAACGGGTCATTTACTGATAGCATGTTGCACGACAACTGTAAAAGAAAAATGCAGTTTTGTAAAGATATTTTTTATGAAAAGAGTCATATATTTTGTACAGACATATTGACTAACAGACCAAAGATGTGCACTTTTTTAAAAATAAAATTGATGGTAGGAAATTGTAAAAGCTACCCACTCTACACTGCTACACTGCACCATTGGTTCCATCAGATGCATTTTTTTACTATGAGCATGATTGTTTTTTGTGAGGTTGAAAAATCTAATTTTGAAACAATGAAGCTCACAGCATAAGGCAACAGAGACCTATGCACAGTTAAAATACTGAGTATATAGTCATATATAGTCATAAAAAACTATTGAAAAAATAATTCTCCAAAATGATGATTAAAATAAAACTAATTTGCAGAGTGATATTTCAGACTAAGGTATTAAAGTGATATTTCTGCACTGTTATGGTCAATTTTATAGTTTATTTATTTGCATGTCATTTCCAATTATATTTTGGCACATTTTGGGCTGATTACAAAAATACCATCTAAATATTTCCATCAAAATAATCTCTTCCAAAACTAGACATAACCTGTGGTAATCCATATTTGCCAACTTTCTTTTTCCACACTATGGTTGTTTTCCTAAATAGCATTCTAACTTTGTGTTGTGTTGTTGTTTTAGCACCCAGTGAGCCAAGCTTCCTGTCCTTCTCGGAGGTGACCGGCTCCAATGTGAATGTGTCCTGGGGCGCCCCCTTGAGTCCTAATGGTCAGATTGAGGGCTACAGGGTGAGGTACCAGCCCACCAGCCCTGTGCAAGGTGTGTATTTTATGTCTAGGTCTAAGTCTACGTCTAGATCAGTAAGTTGACTAAAAGGAGGCTTGGCAAAAGCTCTCAAAGCTATAATGTAACTGGAGTTCATGCAAAAACAACTATTTATGCAGAAAAAACTACTAGAAAACAGTGTATTTATATCAAGACAGATGTATAAAGAAGAGTTTAATCTGCATACATAAATACCAAAAACTACCAAATCTTCAGATAACTCACTCACTCAGTAATTTCTCATTTCTGCTGAGCACTCAGACTGTTCAGACTGTTCAACAGCACAAGACAATCAGGAGCATAGGAGTAGAACAGAACCAAATGAAGTCTATTGATACTTTGCAGTGACATCATGCTGGGGGTGTTCTGCATGTACATCTATGGTGGAATGTTCAGTAGTTACAATGGTGACACAATACACACATTAGCAAACACAGCCAAAAGAGTTTGAAGATCTAAGATTGATACAATACATTTTCTGGAGCCTGTGATCAATATGAGCGTTCATGGTCACATTTAGAGATTTGATTTTCAGCAAAAAGGCTGAGTGACTAACTGAACTGAACTGTTGGCTAATGCTAGTGAGCTTTTGACTGTAATTTTATGTGTGAGACACTTGTTTAGCAGCACAAATCAGCTCACCTGTTGTTTTTCTAGGTAAGTCAGTTCTTTCTTGTGCGATGTGTTTAAATAAACCTCAGATTAAAGTGTAATAATGCCTCAGACAGAGCAGAGCCTACAGTTAGCATTACACCCCCAGGGAATGTTGATGACATGAGCTGCAAAGTATCGATTAGTCAACCTTGTCCACCCCATAACTGTTCCCTGTGCTCTGTGTCCTGGCTCCTGTGCAGGCCTGACGAGAGCCGTGACTGTGGATGTAAATGGAGGATGGCAGCGCTGGCTCAAGGTGCGAGACCTGACCCGAGGAGTGACCTACATGTTCAGTGTGCAGGCCCTCACCGTGAGCTACGGACCAGCAGTACAGGCCAACCTCACAGCCCAGCCACTGCCAGGTGAGGGCGCTCTCATGGACCACAAAAGGTTCACACTGCACTTTTTAGTAATGCAATATTCAGATGCGGTCAAGAACAAGTTGTATCTTAAAATGAAGCTAAACACTAAATCTATTTTTTTTTTCACTACTACATTTCACCCCAAGAGCTGCTTTTACAATATATCTGTACTGGGGAAATGGACCATTTTAATAGGGGAACCTTTTGAAGAAATTGTACGTCTAATGGTACTTTTAGAGCTGGATACTTTTTACTACAACTCATAATGGTAACTCTACTATAGCTATATATGTCAGTGGCAAGTTGTAAAAGTTTATGTTGACATTTAAAATTATATTACAGTTTGGATACTTATTTATTTTAGTTTAGTTTTTTCATGATCTCAATTTGTTGAGAGTATATAAACAAAATTAGTATTATTTTGAGCTGTGTTGACTAGTACCACTTCTAGATTATTTGATTTATTCAGGAATCTGGTTTGTCATGTTAAGTTTGTCTCTGCTTCTCTCATTTTGCACCAGGCTCTCCAGGAGCTCCCTTGGACCTGAGCGTATCCAAAACCTCCTCCGGTCTCACTTTGCATTGGTCCGAAGGAGACATTGGCTCCGCCCCCATCTCTGGATATGTCGTCGAGTCCCGCCCCTCTGGTGAGGAAAGTCCCATTGAGATTCGAAGATCTCTTTTTCAACCAAGTCCTGACCAAGAGGCATCAACAACACCCACAGACAAAACATTTCATATAAAACAGACCATATAAAACATTAGAAACTGTGACATTTCAATTATTACATTTCCAGGTCTTTCAAGAGTCAAAATTAATCTCTTAATCTGAATCTCATCTTTCTAAACTGAAATAAATTGCATAATATGTCCTCTTTTAAGTCAAAGCATCCATTACTTACTCCGCACTCACCCTTTCCTCCCTCTACACTCCTTTTCACCGACTTAAGAGTGCGTTTTTTTCATTACAACCTGCTGTGCAAATCAAGCCCTGTGCAGTTTTCTGATAAGAGATTATACCTGAAGTCTACTGCTCTAAGTGGGCTCTCAGCAGGGGTCACATCACTGCTCACTGCCTCCACACAACCTGCTATTAGGATTCACTGGCCTGCACCGCGGTCAGGAGAGAAAGCTTCGTCTGTGCGCTGACAATTACCTGAAGTATTGGGAAAAAATGCTCTCTGTGATTAGAGTGGGCAAAGTGGATGATGTGTCTTGATCAGGGGAACAACAACAGCATTCCTGGAGTTGTGTTTTGTTTCATTCACACATGTTTGGGTAACTCTTTATTATTAGTCTGTCTAAATCTCAAAAGCTCAACATCTCCATTCCAACCTCTACGTATGTGCTATCTGCTGCCTATGTCCAACCAGCCAGTACAATTATAAACCTAAAAAGAAGAAATAATAAAAAATAATCAAGTTAACTATGTTTTTGTGAAATGAGTAGTCTAACCAGTCGCATGCAATTTAACTATAGCACTTTAACTATAGCATGTTTTGATCCCCTATTGATACTTTGCAGTTACATCAGGGGGGAATGCATGTTTTTCTATGGCAGAATGTTCAGCAATTACCATGGTGACACAATGCACACATAAGCAAACACAGCCTCAGAGTTTTTAGATCTGAAAACTCATAAAAAAGCGCAAAAGTGATTTAAGCAACACATTTTCAGGAGCCCGAGATCAAAACGAGCGTTCAAGGTCTTGTTCAGATGCTTGATTTTTAGCATTAGCATCATATTATTTGAGAGGAACTTGTTTAACAGCACAATTCAGCTCACCTGTTCCAACTAAGTGAGTTCTTTCTGGTCAGATCATGTTAACACAAAGCTGGGATTAAAGTCTAACATGAGTAACAGAGCTTCAGACAGAGCAGTGCCACAGTTAGCATCATGCCCCCAGGGAATGTAGATGACATCAGCTGCAATTCAATTTGCAGATCAATTTGCCCAAAATGTACCACCACTTGCACCATTTTCACACCCTGGCTTCTGTGTTGTTCTCCTGCTCGCTGTAGATGAGGGAACCTGGGACTCGTTCATCCGCCTGGTGCCCCCCAACAGCAGGTCTGTGGCCGTGCCCATGGAGCGCCTCCGCTCGGGCATCAGCTACGAGTTCAGGGTCATCGCGCTCAATCGCTACGGTTACGGCCAGCCCAGTGCCCCCTCCACTGCCCTTGCTGGTAAGGCACAAGAGGAAACGTAACACATGAACCACAAACTAAAGAAGATGTATTTAATTATAAGCTTTATTTGAATGGTGGGGGGTGAGGGAGGTCTGCCAGCAGCTTATCTTCGTCAAAGTGTTATTGTTTTGCCTAAAATGTTCAACAGTATGGTATTAAACTTATCCATCACATATTACAGATACTTTTATAGCTAAAAATACCACAAAATATTAGCATTCTTACTGTGAACGGGTAACATATCACTTGCTTGACATACTGTGCAACATTCTAGGCAAAAGAATAATATCTGCATAGAGATTACTAAGTAGGTGGCTACCCTCCACCAGAAAAGTTATACATTAGTATTGAGTAGTTTTTAATATTTTAATATTCAAGAGAATGAAAAGAAATTCAGACAATAAAGGTACAAAGTAAATAAATATTAACTGCTTGCTTACCAGTACTCAAATCCAGGTAAACATTCTGAATTTAACTCATTTAAAATACATACTTCTTTACTGGCTACATAAGAAAATTGCATTTAATAGAATGAAGAAAAAAGTAATATTTCACAGAAACACACAAAAATAAAATAAAAAAATATATATACATATACATACATACAATACAATAAAATATAATACAATACCAATGACTTTTGTGTCCCTTGCACAGCCCAGTCGTCGCGGCCCTTCTATGAGGAGTGGTGGTTCCTCTTGGTCATGGCTCTGGTGGGGCTCATCCTGGTGTTGGTGCTGGTGTTTGCTCTGCTGCTTCACGGACACAGCTCCAAGTACA
This sequence comes from Periophthalmus magnuspinnatus, assembly GCF_009829125.3. Classification (NCBI taxonomy): domain Eukaryota; kingdom Metazoa; phylum Chordata; class Actinopteri; order Gobiiformes; family Gobiidae; genus Periophthalmus; species Periophthalmus magnuspinnatus. The sequence goes on from NC_047126.1 coordinate 23,460,932, forward strand.
AGAGCTGCTCCTCAGGTTTGGATCGGCTCAATTCTCAACACTACAACACTACTATGATAGAACGATACAATACATAGGGACAGATGCAACAAACATACATTAACAAGTAATCTGATGCAGGTATCATGTGTATGTGTGAGAATACATGTCAAAGGACAACTCTGATCCATGTCAATACAAAACACAACTGTACCAAGAACAACGATATCTGTTGGCTAGTTGGTTATCAGCAGATGAATCATACTCAGGGGTATCTGCCTGTCTGCTTAGCTGAACTAGATTACTGTGTGCATAAACACTGTACTTCTGATGTGCATTATTTCAGAAGCTAAGCAGGATTGGTCCTGGTTAGTGCTTGTATGAGAGACCACTGGGAATATCATCTAATGTAGTATTTTCTATATACAAACTCAGACAGCAATAATCATTCCCAAATGCCACAAAACAGCATTTTAATGAACAGATTTGTTCTAAATGTATTCTATAAAAAAAACTAATGACCAAAAGTACAAGATAGCAGATACAAGAGGCTGAAATGGGTTTCCTCCGCAGAGTGGCCGGGCACACCCTTAGGGATAGGGTGAGGAGCTCGGTCACACGGGAGGAGCTCAGAGTAGAGCCACTGCTCCTACACGTTGAGAAGAGCCAGCTGAGGTGGGCATCTGCTCAGGATGCCTTCTGGACGCCTCCCTAGGGAGGTGTTCTGGGCATGTCCCACCGGGAGGAGGCCCCGGGGAAGACCCAGGACACGATGGAGGGACTATGTCTCTCGGCTGGCCTGGGAACGCCTTGGGGTCCCACCGGAGGAGCTGGAGGATGTGTCCGGGGTGAGGGAAGTCTGGGAGTCCCTGCTTAGACTGCTGCCCCCGCGACCCGGCCCCGGATAAGCGGAAGAAAATAGATGGATGGATTATTCTATAAACACACTCAAGCAGCATTTCTTTAGGTTCATCTTGTGTATGAATGAGACTGCTTTTGTGAGAGCGAATGCAGGACATGGGAGGAAATGATCCCATGGAGATGATGTGCACCATGTATGTTCTTTAACACTGTCCAGACCAAATAAACCAATAATATGTACAGACCTCTATTTATCTCATACCTTAATAGTTTCGGCTGCACTCTGCCGCCTTCCTATTGCATGATTTTACTGTGATGTGTCTGCTCTGCTGATTTAAACAGATTTTGGCTCTGTCTTCCTACTTGGAGCAGTAGGATCGGGTTCATCAGAACTGTACCTCACGTGTGAGAAAGTTGGTATGCCCCCTCATTCAGATTTATATTCCGGGGGGCGTGATTTCAGATCTCAATGGCCTCCCCGATGGTACTTGTTGCTCTCTATGCCTAGGACCATAAGATGTTTTTTCCATCTGGTCTGATATTGTGAGCTTAAGATGGTGGACTGGTGGCTCAGTGGATCGGGTGTGTGCTTTGGTTGCTTCTTATTCTGAAACAACCAAAACATGTGATACTCCTGGGATACAGTTCTGAAGAAGTCGTCCTATCACTCTAAGTAGGCCCCAGCCCCAAAATCTGTTTCAGCCCATGAAATAAATAGAAGTCTGTACATAAGATTCTAACATATAAATGTTCAGTATTGTAAAGTGCGTATTCTGTCCTGATAGGAAAGCACCTGTCCCCTGCAGACGAGTCGGTCACCCTGGACAACGGGGGCTTCACAGCTCTGGAGCTCAACAGCCGAAGCCTCAACTCTAAGAACTCCTTCCTCAAGAAAAACGGGACCAGGTCCACGCTTGTGTACGTTTTTTTGTTTTGGTTTTTTTTATATTAAAATGTGACAAAACAAAAACTGTATTACACTTACATTACACAGAAACAGTCAAACAGATGCAGATATACACTACCAGTCAAAAGTGTGGACAAACGTTTTCATGTCTTTTTTCTTTATTTTCAGGTGTACAGTACTCAGTTACATATACTTTGTTACATTTTAACCTTTACTTGGCCTTCTTACTGAGATAAGGCCAAGGGTTTGGGGCACTGTCAACAAACCTAAAGGTGGCTACTTTGAGTAGGAGTTTGAATATAAAATATATATTAAAAAAATGTTTGGTTGAGTTATTTAACTTTTTCTTTATATCTTACATCATATATTTGATGTCTTGAAAAAAAATGTTGAAAGTAGTAAACATAGAGAAAAGGTGTGTCTTTTGACTGGTAGGCCCTACATCTTCTCACACGCAGCATCGTTCATCATTCTCTCCTTGCACATTTTCAGTGTAGGACTTTTAGGCTCCCTGCACATTTTCAAAGTGAGTTCAGTACTTATTACTCCGAACACAGGTTTGCTCACATAAGGCACTTGTCCTTTGTGTAAGTCACATGGTAACCAACACTTTCCTCTAAGAAACCAAAGGGCAATTCCATAAACCATGTATCAAAGCACACATGACATTTTAACTTTTTCAACACACCAGCTGTAGCCAAGGAATTCTTGTTTGACAAAAGACATGTCCTGCCATTCAATTAGTTGAAGTAAAAAGGGAGCATGGCAAAAGCTCTCAAAACTATCTGCACTCACAAGACACAACTGCACAAAAACAGCAATTGTGCTGTACTCAGAGGTCATGTGATGTTGCTGTGACATGTCCAGTGAGCTGATTTAAACAGATTTTGGTACTGTCTTCCTACTTGGAGCAGTAGCAAGAGAGCGCCATCTGCAGTCTGACTTCTTCAGAACTGTATCCCAGCTGTGAGAAAGTTGGTATGTCCCCTCATCCTGGTTTACAGTTTACCAGTTCTAAAGAAGTCAGACTGGAGACAATGCTGACATCTTACTGCTCCAAATAGGAAGACAGTGCAAAAATCAGTTTAAATGATCCATCTCCTGGTGTCCCATACAAATCTTAATAATCTAAATAAAATGATTGATAATACAAATTCATACAAATTTTGGCTGACTAAGACACCATTGACCAATTAATCGATGAAACGACTAAAGGCCTACAGCCCTACAACAGAAATCACTTTTACCTTTCAATTACCTGCCTAACTGGGGTTTGTGTGCAGGTCTCCTCCCAGACCCAGCCCAGGCGTCCTGCACTACTCTGATGAGGACATTTGTAACAACTACAACGGGACGGCTCTAACTGAGAGCACCAACCTCACAGAGAAGCCCACCGAGGTGTCCGAGTCAGAGGTACAACTTGCCCACAGCAGCAAGAAATGAGGGAAAGAAAAGAAAACATTGGACCACACACAGTTTCAGGGTGCTAAAAGTCTGGGCGATGTTTATTTATGACAGTGTCCAAGTTTTCAGTCCTGATTTGTTTGTATTGGAGTATTGGTTCAAAACTCTTGATTATTTTTATATACCCTAAAATCCGTGCAACCTTACGGAGACAGTTACATTTTTTCTTATCTATTCTTATCTACTTTAATGCTGAATGATGTAACTTTTTTGGGTGGGTGTGTCTGCCACGTTTGTGTTTTACAGTATGGCATTAAACCTATCTATCTAAACCTATCTATTTTGAAGGTGTTATTATTTTAAAAATCCCTTAAAAAACACACATTCTCTTATTGTTAGTGACCTTGCCTCTTCACAAATCTGACCTGTAATTTTATAGATTATTTTAATGCCATACTTCTGGAAATCCCAGGCAAAGTATGTACGTATGGAGACAAGAAAGTGGCAGACCCTCACCAGAAGAGTTTAACATTGTTCAACTTTATTTGGTTTTGACTCATCATATTAGGTGACTTAATTTACAAAGATGATATGACAGTTTTTGTTTCACACTAAAATGCCAAGTATTTAAAGATCATTAAACTGTGATATGATTTCCTGCTTGATTTTTAAGTAGTTTAGAGGGTTGTCATGAAAATCCATCTTCTGAAAGGATTGCAATCTACAAACAGATAACCTGACTTCTACTGTCCTCTCCTCGTAGCTCACGGACAGCGACTACGAAGAGGAGCAGCCCAAGCACTCGTTCGTCAACCACTACATGAGTGACCCCACCTATTACAACTCGTGGAAACGCCAACCGAAGGGCCTCAAGAGCACCGCCACCTCCGGCTTCCCCTACGAGGAATGTGCCACGGTCGACAAAGAACCCTACTACCAGACTGTAGTGACTCAGCACAGCACAGGAGGAGCCTACACCCCCAGCGGACAACCGGCGCACACACTACCCAACAACAACCCCCCCGGCTCCCGGACCCCCGTCACAGGCTTCTCCTCCTTTGTCTGACTATCAAATGCACCAGATGCCCTCCCAAAGACCTGAGCCCATACACTTGCCACTTGCCTTTCCCTTGGTTTACAAAGAACCGCTGCGAAAAATGGATTATGTACATGAGTTGAGCTGACTTGAATTCTGGTATTTGATTTGAGGAGTTTTGGCTGGATTTTATGTTGAGGTTTGAGCTTTGAATACACTGTAAAAATAAATAACTTGGATTCATAATTTATTTTATTTTCGTACTTTCTTTACATGTTTTGGTAAGTTTTGATTATTCACAATTTGCAATGCAGAAACCAGTCAAAGTATCGTTAGACTACTCGTGCTTTTTTCTTACCGTATGGTCAGAAATTACTATAGATGTATTTTTGGGTCAAGTAAATTTACTCAAATGCAGGAAAACATGGAGAATTCAAGTCATTTCAGCTGTTGTAGATTATTTCTGTCGTAACGGTGCGGATAGGACCAAAGGATGCAGACCAGAGCAGTTTTAACAGTGTTTATTTACAGCGGTGAAAATGCAGTCTTTAAACAGGTCACAAGAGCAGGTACAGGAACCGGGGAGCGGGAGACGGGTCAGGCGGGTGCGGTGCAGGTAGAGGCGGGCAGGACAGGACCAGGACGGGGATAGAAGCAGGTGCGGTACCAGGGCGGGCGGAGCAGACGAAGACCAGAGCGGGGAGCGGGTGACAAACCAGAGACCAGGACCGGACAGGAGACGAGACGAGCAGGAGACGAGACGAGCAGGAGACGAGACGAGCAGGAGACGAGACGAGCAGGAGACTAGACGAGCCGGAGACGAGACGAGCAGGAGACGATACCGGGACTGGAACGTGACGGCTGGAGCTGGGCGAGTGGAGGCAGGAATCTGGAGGGTGCATAAATCCAAATGAGCATTTGCAGGAAGGTACCAAATAACAAAGCTTAGCTAGAAACATTCACGTTTTACACGCGGACGGTCTGGCACCGAGTGTAGACTGCCAAGCCTTCTTGTACTCAGCAGCAGGTGGTGGTGATTAGGCTGATGCACCCCAGGTGTGCACGGGAGGAGTCAGGCACTCCACCCAGCTCCAGACACACAGGTAGGGGAGGGGGAGAGAGCACGGGAGGACAGGGAAACTGACATCATGACAGTACCCCCCCCCTAAGGTCCACCTCCTGGTGGACCCCCAGGCTTGTCAGGATGAGCGCGGTGGAAGTCTCTCACCATGTCGGGGTCCAGAATGCGTGCCCTGGGCACCCAGGATCGCTCCTCCGGACCGTAACCCTCCCAATCGACGAGGTACTGGAGGCCCCTACCACGGCGACGAACGTCAATCAGGCGGCGGACGGTGAACGCCGGGTGGCCGTCAATGACTCGGGCGGGCGGTGGGGGATCGGCCGGAGGGCACAGGTCGCTGGTCCGGACTGGTTTAACCTGGGAGACGTGAAAGGTCGGATGAATCCGGAGAGACGGGGGTAACTGGAGGCGCACCGCCGATGGATTTATGATCCTCATGATCTTAAACGGTCCCAGGAATCGGGGGGGACAGCTTACGGGAGTCCGTCTTCAGCGGGACCGTCTTGGCGGAGAGCCAAACCATCTGGCCAGGTTGGTATACGGGCGCCGGGACACGGTGGCGATCGGCCGTCGCCTTAGTGCGCGCTCCAGCCCGAAGAAGGGCCGCCCTGGCCTTCTTCCAGATCCGGCGACAGCGCTGGAGATGGCGCTGAACAGACGGGACGGCGAGGTCCCTCTCCTCCGTGGGAAAGAGAGGGGGTTGATATCCCAGCGATGCCTCGAAGGGGGACATACCAGTGGCGGAACTCACGAGGGAGTTGTGAGCGTACTCTATCCAGGGTAGGTGAGTACTCCAGGTCGCGGGGTTGGCGGAGGCTGTGCACCGTAGGGCCGACTCCAGGTCTTGGTTGGCCCGCTCCGTCTGCCCATTAGATTGTGGATGGAACCCGGACGTGAGGCTAACCGTGGCCCCCAAACTGTCGCAGAAAGACCGCCATACCTGAGAGGTGAATTGGGTCCCTCTGTCGGACACGATGTCCACCGGGATGCCGTGGAGTCGGAAGACATGACTGGTCAGCTGGTCGGCAGTTTCTTTGGCTGTGGGGAGCTTAGGCAGGGCAACGAAATGGGCGGCCTTGGAGAAGCGGTCCACAATGGTGAGAACCACCGTGTTCCCCTGGGAAGGGGGAAGGCCCGTCACGAAGTCCAAGGCGATGTGGGACCAAGGGCGACGAGGAACTGGGAGAGGATGCAAGAGACCAGAAGGGGGTGAGTGGGAGGCCTTGGCCCGAGCACATACCTGGCAGGCGGCGACATAAGCCCGGGTGTCTGTGTCCATCGTGGGCCACCAGAAGCGTCTCCTGAGGAGGGAGAGAGAGCGACCGGCACCAGGATGGCAGGCGAAACGGGAGGCATGGACCCACTGGAGCACCTGAGACCGGACAGAATCGGGAACAAACAGTTTATCTGGAGGGCCGTTACCTGGGTCGGGGTCGTTGGTCTGGGCCTCTCGGACGGTGTCCTCGATATCCCAATGGACCGCGGCCACCACACACGAGGAGGGGATAATTGTTTCTGCGGTGACCGGGCTATCCTCCAGGGCGAACTGGCGGGAGAGGGCATCCGGTTTGACGTTCCGAGATCCGGGGCGGTAGGTGAGGAGAAAGTTGAAGCGGCTGAAGAAGAGGGACCAACGAGCTTGACGGGGATTGAGGCGCCTGGCGGACTGGATGTACTCCAAGTTTTTATGGTCGGTCCAGACGATGAATGGTTGCTCCGCCCCTTCGAGCCAGTGGCGCCACTCCTCCAAGGCCAGCTTTACGGCGAGGAGCTCCCGATCCCCCACATCATAATTGACCTCGGCCGAGGACAGTCGCCGGGAAAAGAAGGCGCAGGGACAGAGGCGGTTGTGGGGGTCGAACCTCTGCGAAAGCACGGCCCCCACTCCCGAGTCGGAGGCGTCGACCTCCACGATGAATTGCCGTGAAGGGTCGGGCTGGTGCAGGATGGGAGCGGAGGTAAATAGTCTCTTAAGCTTCTCGAAGGCTGTCTGCGCCTCAGGAGACCAGGCAAACGGCAAAGCAGGAGAGGTGAGTTTAGTTAAGGGCGAGATAACCCTACTAAAATCCCGGATGAAACGTCTATAAAAATTGGCAAAGCCGATAAATCTCTGGAGCTGTCTCCGGCTGGTAGGAACGGGCCACTCAGTGACAGCCTGGATCTTTTCAGGGTCAGCTCTTACTTGGCCCCGCCCCACAATGAAGCCCAAAAAGCTGACCTCCTCTGCGTGAAACTCGCATTTCTCAGCTTTCACGAACAGTTTATTCTCGAGGAGGCGCTGGAGAACCTGGCGAACGTGCTGATGATGCTCCTGGGGGGACCGCGAGAAAATCAAGATGTCATCCAAGTAAACAAAGACGAATCGGTTAAGGAAATCACGGAGCACATCGTTGATGAGGGCTTGGAATACGGCAGGGGCGTTGGTGAGACCGAAGGGCATAACCAAGTATTCGAAATGTCCCAGGGGTGTCTTGAAGGCCGTCTTCCATTCGTCTCCCTCCCTGATGCGCACCAGGTGGTACGCATTCCGCAAATCCAACTTTGAGAAGATGGTCGCACCGTGGAGGGGCGTAAATGCCGAGTCCAGTAAGGGAAGCGGGTATTTATTCTTTACGGTTATATTGTTCAGACCCCGGTAATCAATGCAAGGCCGCAGGGATTTGTCCTTCTTAGCCACAAAGAAGAACCCCGCTCCCACGGGTGAAGTGGACGGGCGGATGATTCCGGCAGCCAGGGACCCACGGATATAGTCCTCCATTGACTCGCGTTCAGGTTTAGACAGGTTATATAGCCTGCTAGATGGTAGTGGGGCACCCGGCAGGAGGTCAATGGCGCAGTCATATGGACGGTGGGGCGGTAAAGAGAGGGCCTTGCTCTTGCTAAAAACCTCCCCCAGGTCGTGATATTCAGCAGGCACCGAGGACAGATTGGGGGTGTCTGGGGACGGATCAGCGACAGGAACGGACCTCCCGGCCGGAGGGAGGGCGGACCGAAGGCACTTGGCGTGGCAATCGGGACTCCAGCCCGAAACTCCGCCCCTGGCCCAATCGAAAACAGGGTTGTGGGCGCGTAGCCAGGGGTAACCAAGGACCAGAGGAGAAGCGGAGGAGGACAGGACATGAAACTGACGGTTCTCTTGGTGGTTGCCGGACAGAATCACGGTGACAGGTTCTGTGATGTGAGTGATGTGCCCCAGAAAACGTCCATTGAGCCCCTGGGCATTTAAGGGGCGTTCGAGGGGCTCCAGGTAGACCCCGAGCTGCTCCGCGACTTGGGCATCAATAAAGTCCCTCTCAGCCCCGGAGTCGATAAGGGCGGAAACGCATAAGGTCTCTGTGCGAACGCACAGGGTGGCGCTGAGCCGCAGTCTATTAGAAGAGTCCAGGATGTGTTGCTCGCCCACCAGTACTCCCAGTGCTACTGGTGGGCCCCCCCTTTTGGCCGAACTGGGCAAGTGACCACATAATGTCCGCGCTCACCGCAGTAGAGGCAAGCCCCGGCCAGACGACGCCTCCGTTGACGCTCCTCGGCCGACACAAGGGTCCTGTCGAGTTGCATGGGCTCATCCGGCGGGGGCGGGGCAGCGCGTGGCTCCGGCGGGACCGGTGACCGGCGTCTCTCTCGGCGACGAGCCCGTAGGCGGTTGTCTATACGGTGAGTGAGGGAGATGAGGGTCCGCAGGTCGGGGGGTTCGTCCCGGGAAACCAATTCATCTTTCAAAGTCTCGTTCAGGCCCCGCACAAACACAGCCCGCAGCGCGCTGTCCGTCCAGTCCAGCTCCGCCGCATGTGTCCAGAATTCAATGGAATAATCCGCTACCGTCCTGGAGCCCTGGCTGAGAGTCAATAACCGGGAGGCAGCATTGTCCTGGTAGTGCGGGTGGTCAAACACCAGCTTAAACGTGGACACAAATTCATTAAAATCCAGGCTATCCACAGACGTCTTCATTAGGCGCGCCTCTGCCCACTGGAGAGCTCTGCCCCGGAGTAATCCACATATATATCGGATCTTGGTGGCCCCCGAGCTGAAACGAGAAGGGCATTGCTGGAACATGAACTCGCACTGGAACAGGAATCCGCGACAGAGGTGAGGTTGTCCAGCATACGGCTCCGGATCCGTGCCTCTCGGCTCCGGGAGGCGTGGCGGCGCTCCAGCTGCAGCAGGCGGGGTGACGAGGAGCGCGGCCACCTGGTGGTTAAGCTGTGCCACCTGCTGGGACAATGTCTGATTTAGCTCCAATAGAGTTCGAATGGATTGTTCATGCTGACCCAGCACCGCCTCGGGGTGAGAGTGCGTCAGGCGGCGCGTCTGGTCCGGATCTGAGCCTGCTTGGTCCATAGTGGCCAGACCGTTCTGTCGTAACGGTGCGGATAGGACCAAAGGATGCAGACCAGAGCAGTTTTAACAGTGTTTATTTACAGCGGTGAAAATGCAGTCTTTAAACAGGTCACAAGAGCAGGTACAGGAACCGGGGAGCGGGAGACGGGTCAGGCGGGTGCGGTGCAGGTAGAGGCGGGCAGGACAGGACCAGGACGGGGATAGAAGCAGGTGCGGTACCAGGGCGGGCGGAGCAGACGAAGACCAGAGCGGGGAGCGGGTGACAAACCAGAGACCAGGACCGGACAGGAGACGAGACGAGCAGGAGACGAGACGAGCAGGAGACGAGACGAGCAGGAGACGAGACGAGCAGGAGACTAGACGAGCCGGAGACGAGACGAGCAGGAGACGATACCGGGACTGGAACGTGACGGCTGGAGCTGGGCGAGTGGAGGCAGGAATCTGGAGGGTGCATAAATCCAAATGAGCATTTGCAGGAAGGTACCAAATAACAAAGCTTAGCTAGAAACATTCACGTTTTACACGCGGACGGTCTGGCACCGAGTGTAGACTGCCAAGCCTTCTTGTACTCAGCAGCAGGTGGTGGTGATTAGGCTGATGCACCCCAGGTGTGCACGGGAGGAGTCAGGCACTCCACCCAGCTCCAGACACACAGGTAGGGGAGGGGGAGAGAGCACGGGAGGACAGGGAAACTGACATCATGACAATTTCATTTTTGTAGTGTCCTCACTGTGTCGGCGAGTGTGTTTTTTATGCCCACGATTTACCCATAGACTCCAAAGACTCTGAGACAAGAGCGAGCTGTACTTAAGAAGAGGTTTGGACCACAAAATGGTGGACTCTGCACAAACGCTTCTTCTTCAATCTCTCTATTCCACATCTAAGTGCACAAATACACATGCCCATCTCCCGAGTGGAAAATTACACTGCAAAATAATATCTGCTGGGCTTGAGTATAAAATGTTCATGTCCATTTGAGTAGTTCTGACTAGTTTTGATTCCCTTTGTTAGCCTATTTGATTTATTCAGGTTGTTTCGGACTGGTTTAAATCATTTATACTTGTACGTAACTCTTGGTAACTTAAAAAGAAACTACAAACGCAATGGTACCTGTGTTGCCAGTGCCTAAACCTGCAGATAGAGGACACATATAACTTTTTCTCAGTGTCAGTCTATGGACAGGCCTCGTGTTAAAGCTCAGAACCTCCAGAATTCACTCACTGAGTTGCACTAGCACTGATTCATGATTGACTGCAGGTGCAGGTAGTGAGGATTCAAACCAACTGAATTTCAGGCATTGAAACAGGGCAACCCAAATGAGAGACTCATGTGAGGCTCATTCTGCTTTCTGATTGGATAATCACTTTCAGAACCAAAACATCCAAATTATAACAACTTGGCCATCATGTCCAATGTTTTGCTGTAATTAAAATAAATCAGCATTGCAATTGTTATCGGTAAAAACTATATTTAATTTGAACATGTTTATCTCATATCTGGGGACACAGATAAGTCATGTTTGTAAAATAAAAAAAAAACAATCTTACATCACTCCCTTTAAGTATAAGTTGGTTTAAATAAAATATTATAAAAATGCACTTAAAAATCTCACTTCACCGTTGTTTTGGTCATTTTGTAAAACTATTGTTTGCTATAACGCTGAGCCATTTTCTACTTTAAATATGAACAAAGTGGTTTCTAAAACTCCTTAACCATCTTATCATTTGCAAGCAATGAAAACAAAGTAAACTGTAACAAGTGAGAAATAATTCTAAACAAGTTAAATATCCTATTTTTATTTGACTTTAATTATTAAACACATTTAAGCTAGTCCATACTACTCAACTAGATAAATATTATAATTCTGAAGTCACGTGGATATTTTATTTTGTGCAGTGTAAAATACCAGACGGTCCAGCGTTGGATTTTGACACAAATGTGGCATGGTCAGCTTTAAGACCAATGTGGACTATAACAATCAGTAATAAGCATTAGAACAAAGATGGCGGAGGTTTTAGCACTTAATTCTCAGTGAGAGTGACGTGTGGAAAAGATTATATATATATAGTATTTGAAGAAAGGTGTTTTTACTGTTTACTGCCTGTGGTCAGCCATAATGCTTGCACTGAGCCGACGAATTACATTTCAGATATTTTTGTTGTTGAAATTATGTTTACGCTGGATGGTGTACGTAGGCCATATTGAAAGAAAAGAATCTTGATATTACAAGAAAATATTTGATTTCAAGGTGACATATTTTGAGACACTGTTTTAATAAATAATAATACTCCCTACACTCTGGTGGTGGTGTCTGTGGTCGCTCACTAACACACTCATACTTGGACAATATGTGTGAAGTGTCTTACCCATTGAGCTACAATCCACCATATTCCACACTGGACACTCCTCAATGGTCACTCAGGTTGTATTATTTTGCATGGTGCTGCCGATCTTGACAGCAAATAATTCTATACACATTACAAAGGCGTTACACAAATCAACCTGCTTTTTATCATATTTTAGTGGCAAAGCCTTTGTCAAATTCTCAGTTTAAATGAATGGGATTTCTGTTTAACCTCAAGTGCCACCAGAAAGAAGAATAAAGAAAGAAGTTTATTAGAGGCAAAAGTTGTCGGAGCACAATAAGAGAGCGATTGTTGCCATTATATATTACAGTTATACCTATAAGGAAAAATAAAGCAGTCTAATGTTTAATACAATCACCTTTTAACACCAGACTAACCTCTGTGCCTGTCTGTGTTGCTCTTGAACAAAACTAATGCTGTATGACACTGTAGGACTTTCTTTCTTATCAGAAACATGCAAAAAAAAAGCCTTAAGTTAGTAAACTTGCCAACATGTTCAATGCCTTGCCATATGTGTGCCATAGTTGCCATAGTTTAGTCACTACTCTAAAAATCCAGGATACTCTGACTGCACATGTGTACAGGGACATGCATATCCTCTGAGCACATGTACATGCCACAAAAAGAATACTGTCATAACTGGGATAAGGATCATAACCGGAATACTTGAGCTCATATAAACACACAATGGTTGTGTCCATATGGTGTATTGCTACAAACAACATTTAATTCTGGATAGAATATAGACCAGTGCAGTGTTTTTTTGGGTGAATATTAATTTTCATAATTCAAAGAAAACATGTCCTGGCAGAGACCTGGAGAGTTCTTGCATTATTAGGACCACAAATGCACAGCATGTCCATTTAAACGCTTAAATTAATGTATTTTCTGGCCCAGTTTTTACCATAGACATATAATTAGGATATGTGGCATTTGATGCTAATGCTATCATCCACTTAGCAACTCGGATACTCTGGGAAGATTTTTGAACACAGAGTCTTGTTTACAGCCATCGCTGCGTGTCTAAACCTTCTGATGTCTTATTTTAGATAATTGTGGCGTAAAAGTGGTGTCTGAGCTAACGGCTAATCCATTTTCAGTTGAGATTTCTGAACTCGTATGCGTCTGGTAAACATCTAGTGACCACTAAACATTCTCTTTCACATGTTACTGGTGTGAAGATCAGATACATGACATCAATATCATGAAATAAACATTTTATATACTTTAAAATGAAGCTTGGCTTAACCGTTCACTTGAATGTGAAGGATGTTTGATTTGACATAACTCTGCGTAACATCATGATCGAGTTGTAGCAACAAGCAGAGACAGACCATAGACATTCACAGATGCAAAGTTCTGTATTATTTTCACATTTTCATTTTATACCATTCTATCAGATTAGATGAGGTTTTATTGTCTCTTTATACAGAAATTGTTATTAATGATAACTAATAATAATGCATTTTATTCAAAGGCACCTTTGTGAGCACTCAAGGACACAACACACATTAAGACACACAATTAAAAACAATTAAAAACAATCAGACAATACAAGACAGATTGTAAAACATCAGTGTGTTAATGGGGTAAGCTAATATAAATAAATGGATTTTGAATCTGGATTTGAATGTAAGGGGTAAATCAAGAATATGGAGATGGGGTGGGAGTGAGTTCAAGAGCGCGGAGTGAATGCTCTGACCCTGAGATGGGGGGTCAGAGAGCTGGAGAAAGGAGGTCTGGAGGGGGCCGGAGTGTGTGGTGATAGGTGGGGGGTAAGTATTAGAATCTTGAACTGAATTCGAAACTGAACAGATGGAGGAACTGTCTATGGAAATGGAGGGATTGGGAGTTTTGTTGCTATTGAGCTTTAGGAGATTTGAGAACTAGGACTTTATTTGGGGAATACATCGCTGGAGGGAGGCTGGAGGCAGAGTGTTGGTTGGTTTGGAGATGTATAGTCTGCACAGAAAGAGAGTTTAAACAAGAGAGAAATGTGAGAAAATGTTAATGCCTGTGTGAGAAAAGTATATAAAGTGTGTGGTGAGGGGTTTTATAGCCTTAAAACATATATAATAATTGTAAAAAATAAAGCTGATACATCGCAGATTTCACCTATTGTGGGTTATTCACCTCCACGATAAATGAGGAAACACTGTACAGATGTTTGAGTATTGTGAGACCAGTTTTTGTGTAGAAGTGCTCAAATTGACGCCTCATGGCATTCAGTTGACGCACACCGGGAGTGAACCAAGGAGCTGTGTGTGCAAAGGTAATAATTCAGGGTTTGAGAGGAGCCAATGTATTTAACACATTTTGAAGGTTGGTATTATAGAAATTAAGCAGTTCATTGAGAGAGTGTAAACCAGGCCAATGTTCAAGGTGTATTTGTTTGGGACAGAGAGAGCTTAACACTGAAGTATATTAACATACGATGAGAAGGTCAGTAGCTTTACAAATGAATAGCGTGAGATTTGAGCAACAGACCAAATCTAAAATATAACCTTTAGAGTGAGTGGAAAAGCCAATACATTGTTCCAGGTCAAAACTATCCAGACCAGTCCATCACCCATTAAAAGGATGTCCAATCACACAAAAACACCAAAAGAGAACAGACAAAAGACAGTCCACACTCACGCACCAAGAGCCACAGTATCAGCCCAGTGGTGGCAGTTACCATGAAAACAGAACTGACAAGATCTGATACAAGACGCATTCTCAACACATTCATCAATACTTTCCAGCTGGAGGCACATTGTTCCCAGTCCTGCTGCTAAAACACATCCTGAAAAGCAAATGTCTGAAAAAAGTATTGCACATTATCAAACAAAAAGTACAAATTAGCTAGCTGAAGTTTTGCACAAATTTGTACTGTTTGGATTTTCTGTACATAGGAGGTCATTTGTCCTGTATTTTTTTCCACAAATAAGTATTACTTAAAATTGAATAAACATAACATAATAATATAGTAGGATCGTCACTTTAACATTGCTTTGATGCTTTAACCTCACATTCAAATGATCCTGTGTTTTATTATTAGAACCTCAGGGGGCCCACTTTTAACACATATGCAAATGTAAATCTATCAAATTGTAAAACTAACTATTGGTGTCAAACTGAGACTGCCATTTTCTTCTTCCTAAAATAAAAAAAAAAAATACAAAAATTAGTTGTCTCATTCTTGTGGACTCTATAAACCAGTTTATTATCTGAGAATCAGGAAACTTGTTGCAGTGAGAGAAGTGAGTTTGAGCCATTCAAAACTGTTTCTAACAAAATTATGAATTGCAAATTGTTTTTCACATGTCATGTTGAAGACAGTAAAAATGGACATGGACTCACAATTGTGTTTTTCATAACTACAAAGAACAAATTACTGTCCCTGTACACAGCAGACTGTGGCCAAACAGCATTTACCAAACACACTGATATCAGAACATTACAAACACGGACACACTACATGACAGCGCTCATACACTTATAAAACCAGAGGTGAACTGTCAAACAGATATGAGATTAGCTGCACTTAAGATAAGTAGCATGAACAGATGCATGTGTCACTCCTCTGTCTGTTTTTCTCATCTGTTTGTAGTCCCACCACAAAAGAGTTACCAAAGAATGATGTGTACCCATAAAATCCACAGGGAATTGAAAAGAACTGAAAACAGCGAGTATTTGCCCGCTTGTCAGCATTAAACCAATGTAATCCCAGGAAAGTCTTAACGGCCTTTAAAGTCTATCTCTGTTTTTAGCCAATCACTGTCTCCAGTCCCTCGTCTCTGTCTTGTTTACTTCCCAAAACAAAAGAAAAAACTGCAGCTCCATTGAATGAGATGAGAGAGATAAGCCTGATCTGTCACTAACAATAAAATAACCAGCCTGTTACACTGACAGTAACAGTGATGGTGATACAGCAGAGGAAAGAGTCATTAGTTAGATTACTCATTATTAGAAAAAATAATGCTGTTAGTAACGCTGTTATACTTAAACAGCATTATTCCCAACGCTGGTCGACAGTGCTGCAAACCCTTGGCCTTCTCTCAGTGAGCTTCAAGATGAAGTCCTCTGGAATAGTTTGCACTTTACAGCAGGTTCAAGAAATGCAAAAAGTGAAAACCTGGGTTCAAAGCAAAGGGTGGCCATAAGAAAGTACACGCGGCATGCCCCGTACCCAGCTGATAATCATGGACCCTGATACTGTTGGTGCCAAAGTTCCAAAGCATACACAAATCTCACTTTTCAGCTTTCGCCTATCAGTCATTTCATGTTCATATCATGTCATTTCTGTCACTTGAGCAGGGCAACTCTTTAACTGTTTAAAACCACCTCTGTGCGCTTGCAGTAGCCATAAAAAAATAATAAATAAATAGACGTAGTTTATTTACTAAACTGTGGTCAGAATTGGCCAACTTTAGTGCTCCTGCATATTGCCATGTTGAGACGTGGAAAGTAGACGTGTTGGTCAGTGGCAACTCTGAGAGTTGGGCGTATGAGGAGGTGAGTTCTTCGAAGCACTGGCCTATGCAAAGTCTTAATCCATGCGGCACTATTGGCAGTAAGGACAGAATTTATCAGTACAGAGGGTGTAAAAGTGTGCAGATCGTGTCTCTGCTGCTGCTCCCATTATATCAGGCATACGACTGCCAAGCCAAATATTTTCTTTTTCGGAGTTGTGTGCCCTCACTGGTCATAAGACTAGTCTAAATCCTTTTTATGTAGTCCACATTATTTTTTATGTAGTTCACATTACAACAAAAATGCAACTGCTATTTATCCCTAATTTGAACAGAATGCGGCTGCATGTTTGATGGACCTGACAGCTGCAGCTCCTCTTTGATGGACTATGAGTAACAGTCGAACCCACCGTGTCTCAAGTTATGTGTGTTTTTATTACTGCTGCTGTCTTCACAACATGTGATATTTTTAAGTTTGTGAATTAACAATTTTAGACTTTATTTAGAGAGCCTAATCAGTGCACATAAAACAGCAGTGTTATCTGTGCAAAAGTTTACACTTCTCAAATGTATGCACTTGTTTATTGAACTTTGATACAGGAACTTTTAATACAAAACCTCATGGTTGTCTACATCTAAAAACTGACCATACAAGAACTGAAATGGGAGAAAAGCTGATCTACCCAAGCCACCAAATGAATGAAAGTCACAATGTGGTTGTTACAACACTCAGGTCCAACGGATTCTGTCAGAGACCAAACAGAAGATCCTCCACTTCCAGAGTAAAATCTGTGATGATCTGGCACTGAAGCGGCACATCTAGTCTTTGGAGGAGTCCCTGAAAAATGAAGCGACAATGAGGACAAAGGTGCTTGCTTATAATTTGTGATTTGTAATTTTTTGTGATGTGTTAAAATGTGTGTGTAATGTAACTGCTGCTGTCTTGGCCAGGACCCCCTTGAAAAAGAGCTTAGTAATCTCAGTGTGACTTTCCTGGTTAAATAAAGGTTAAATTAAAAAAAAAAAAAAGTAAAATGAAAGAGATGCAGTGCAGCACCAAGGCTCAGCACACACGACAGGTGGAATCTATGACGCCGGAGATGGAGAAGATGCAGCAGAGGTTTGAGGCACAGATTTCACCTTGATGCACACAGAGTTGAACAATTTGCAGGCGTTAGCCATTGAGTGAGAGAGGCAAACTCACCAAAAGATCCACCATAAGACCATACAGGGTGTGTGTGGGGGTGTGACAACTGTCTCACCTGGAAGAGGCTCACAATGAAGACAAAGAAAACATGAGATCAGAGTTGAATGTGGGTCAGGAGAGACTTAAAGACAGGATTTCAGCTCTCCAAATCCTTTTAGAGGAGGTCAAAGGCAGGTTTAAGAACAAAGAGACGACCTGAGGATCTCCAAATTATTGCAGAGCTCAGAAAAAGGATTTCTAAGAGAATTGCAGATCACAGATCTGTTGGACAGTAACAAACTCTACCAAAGGTGGCTAATCAGAAGAGGAACCTCAACAAAATGTTTAATGCCAAGCTAAACATTGGAATCCTCAACCCACTTGCCCAGCAAACGCAAAAGAAAGAGACTTCGCCACCAGATTGAACAAGTCTTCTAATGGCAGAAGGCTGAAGGCCGCTGATTTGAGCATGACCGGTGTAGGAAGTGGAACCCTTCATAGCCAACCCCACCTGAAACTGAGCAGGATCAGAGAGAGTTGTATTCTGTGGATCTGTCCAAACAGAAGAGCTATTTATCTGAACTGGAGAAGAAATTGGCTACCACAAGTTAAAAAAAGTATACCCATGATATGAAGAAGGAAGGGTTTACATTGAAGACAAATGAAGGACAAGTATAGAAGCGACATTTTGAAACTGAACCAAACAATTAAATCTTTTCAGATAGAAATGCAGAGGCTCCAAACACAAAATTAATGTTTGTGAAAAAACAGTGCTGAATTAACTGAACTCAGAACTCAGCTCAAAAGTGGAAACATTTGAATTTGAGAATGAGCAGTTAAAAGAAGAAGAAATTTTAATATTGCATTGTTTCAACACAAACCTCACAGCCACAACATGCCAAAATTCATGGAGACACCAGACCTTGCCCAATCTCAATGCCATACATAAACCAGCCAACAGCCAGTCCTCAGTCAAACAGACTGCTTCCATCCATCTCCCCCAGAACTCAAAAAAATGTATTGATTACTCAGTCGAGGATTGTACGATAATTGGCACCAAATTTTTCACAATATCTGCATGCTCCAGTTCCCATAGACTGAAGTGCTGAATAGCGTATACAATTCCTTGACATTGGTAAGAAAATATTAAGATCCACCAGCCCTACTTGGCCCTACTCTACTCAACTCTATCCTAGCTTGGGGCATTTCCAAAAGCGCCTCTTAACCAGTATCATGTACCTGATTGGCATTCATTCCTCAGTTATTTATGGACGCTTTGTTGCTGTTCTCACCTGTTTTACAGTTTTTATAATTATGGGGTGATTCTACATCTTGCATCTCCGCTGCAGCACGCACTGTGTACTATTTGTGCACCTATTGCAGTGTATAAGAGCTGTTCCACGTCTCACGTACAATCCCTCCGACAAATTTACGGACCAAGTTCAGAACACTCTTTGCATTACGCTGACAACAATATTCAGAAAATGTTTTAACAGTAGATCAGGACTGTGCCTAAAATGTGCCTGTAAATCCTGGGCTATGCCCGGTCTATCTCTATCAGAAAAGATAAAAACAAAAATATCACAGGGGGCTGAGTCCTGCAGAAATCATAGGTGACCAAAGACCTCCAACAACTCTGATTGGACGATCCCATTTGACCAGGCTTGAGACGCAATGGAGGACATGGAGACCAGACTGAGATCAATATATATATATATATATATATATATATATATATATATATATATATATATATATATATATATATATATATATATATATATATATATATATATATATATATAAATTTTGCTTATCTCCAAAACAACAGTTATGATCTGACTTATTTTTGGATATATCTCCCACCTTTATGTCGACAGTAAATCATGTTATATTATATTAATGTTTACAATCCTAACATGTCTTTCTCTTATAAAGATGAGAGTCATTATCAAACTGCTCGGGACACCATCGATGTCATACCTCCAACGAGGGAGGAGGACAAGGCGTTTTTTTAAACGCTTTGCAGGTTCTTGGAAATTTTTGGTAACTAACATTTCTTCTAGTTAGATTCAAAAACAGAATCACATTATCACATGTAAAACAATATATTTTGACATAACTTAATTTTCAAAATCTTTTTAGACTGATAAGGAAGTCCAGGACAAGTACAGACTCAGCCCAACGCTGCACCGCACCAAGCAGTATTGTTCACTTCATGAGATTGTGGACGTATGTAATAAAATGCAACATGCAAATGAAACCTGTAAATGTCAATACTCATCTATTGATGACTTGTTTCTAGACCCGGTATAACTTGTCTGACCTGGAGGAGGACAAAGAGTTGCACGCCGCCACAGTCCTGCTCCGTAAGATGTTGGAACCTGATGCCCACATACGAATAACTCCTGCTGAAATCCTCCAGGACCCATTTATCTGTGGCCAAAAGTAAGTTCATAAAGTCAACAGAAACACCTTAAACCTGGGAGTTAATTAGCCTTATACCATGAACAAAGACTTAATTCATAATCAACAAATTGTTTATTAAGAATGAGTCAAGCTCAGTAACTACTTAATTAAAAGATTAAACAGAGTATACCAAAATACAGTGTTAAAAAACTATATTTTTGTTGTTGTTTGCAGTACGGAGAGTGAAACAGAAGAAGAGGCTGAACCTGTGGACAAAGAAGATGAGAAACTGAGCGAGAGGTGAACAGACTTTGGTCGTTTAATGAGACACTGATAAAATATGTCTTAGAACGAATTCATTTAATAACCAAGTAAACTATAGAAGTGTAATATGATTTTTTTTCCCGTCCAGCATGGAGAATGTGGCGAGCCTGTCCACGAACAGGACAGAGGACAGAGACTCTGACCAGGAAAGGACAAAAACAAAATCAATTGGAGCAGCTTTGCAGCAGGACGAGCAGCAGAGTGAGAGGTGAGCACGGCTTTACTCATATATGAGACTGTTATAATATGTCTTTAAACTAATTATTCAATCTGCAAGTAAACTACTGAATTATAATGTGATTAAATCTGTTTTTTTCTATAGTATTGAAAGTGTGGTGAGGAGGACGACGTCTCCCGAGGTCATCATGGTCAGACCAGCTCTACCTGAAAACACATATACTCTGGAGCAGGACGAGCAGCAGAGTGAGAGGTGAGCACAGCTTTACTCATATATGGGACTGTTTAAGAACAAGGTGACCATCATAACTGACTGTAGTTTGCACTGGTACAATGCAGGGTACAGTCTGTAGGTGGTCACTTTGTTAAATCCTCCTTGTGGTCAATAGAAGAATAAAATAGAGGGTTGGATAAAAACAGCAATAAGGAAGAATTAGAAAAAACAACCCCAAAGCAAAGTGCACCCTGAGCATTAGCTCCAGTTAACAGAGACATGTCCCAAACACAAGTGGGACTGTGTCTATTGTTTGGCTGGATCTGATGCCGCCTGTCCGTCCAGGGAGTGGATCCCTCCTTCTGCGGCTCTCCCTGAGGTTTCTCTCTGAGTTTTTCCTCACCCTGAAGGAGGGTCTAAGGACAGGGGACAGGGGACACTGTAAATGACCACGATAGAATGATTCGGGCTTGGTGATGACTTAATTAGAATCACAATTATTGGCACTTGAGCTAAGAAATTTCTCCAATTAGTAGTTACTATTTAATTAATTCTTAATTAAGTAGTAACTACTTAGTTTATATTCAATTAATGTGTTAATTAAGTAGTTACTTAGTCTGAATCATTCTTAATGAATTATTTGATCACCATAAAAAAAGACTTTTTTCATCATTTAATAAAAATAATTTTCTCAAAAATGTCTGTGTTGTTGTTTGTGTTAAATGCTTTTCTATGTGACTCTTGGTTGCTATGCCGACAAGTTGATGTTTTATTGGTCAATCACTGGTCTGTTTTGGAGACTGGCTCTGGTGAGTTGAGACTGCTGTTGTTTTGCTCTTGTTTTGCGTGGGTTATGGCCAACAGTAGCCTTTGTGTTCAGAAAACAAAGATTAAACTAGAGAAGGACACTAACTTCACTCCCCTGTGCCATTAAAACCCCGAGGTATGATGTAAGGCTGATTGGGAAGCATTTGAAATGTTGGCCCAGGCTGCAAAATGGTCCATGGAAGAGAGAGCCCTCCAATTAGCCTTGTGTCTCACTGAGGACTTACAGATGTGGCACCTGGAATCACTGTCTACACCTCAACAAACCTAGTCATTTTAAGGACATACTATACACTAACGACAAATTAAGAAAGGAGAAGACACATGGAGCGCAGTAGCTGATACTTTGATTATATTTGCAAAGCATCATCCATTAAAAAAATATATATATATATCTGATCAACATTTAATATAAAAGCAGTATAAAACATGTACTTGCTTTGAAAGGGTGACTGGCAAATTGTCTGTACAACAACTGCAATGCATATTTGACCAAAACAACATGGTTTCACACAATAACTAAGTCTAATGATCTGAAAACTGCTCCAGACCCACGCCTTACTCGCAGTCACACACCGCAGTGGTCAGTGTGGCAGTCTTTCGGGACCTGCGTGAGTCCAGAACCACAGCCGGTGCAGTCAGAGTACACCCTGTGTGATGCCTCTGCTGTAAATTGACACTTAAATATACAAGTGTTTGCAGCTTCACTTGTGTTTCGCGTCACTATAACTCCTGTGGCTTCAGGGCAACTTCATTAGATTCAAGATTTTAAATTGTGCTAGTCAGGCCCGAGCCTGGGACAACGTCCCGGCGAGGGACTCCTTAAAATGGAGTCCGGAGCATGGAAAATGGCAAAAATCAAGTAGTAAACATGCCCCGACATGACAGTGACTGGTATCAAAAATTAGAAATCAATGAGCTCTAATTGTCACCAAAGACCCTGAG
Source organism: Periophthalmus magnuspinnatus (assembly GCF_009829125.3). Taxonomy (NCBI): domain Eukaryota; kingdom Metazoa; phylum Chordata; class Actinopteri; order Gobiiformes; family Gobiidae; genus Periophthalmus; species Periophthalmus magnuspinnatus. The sequence goes on from NC_047126.1 coordinate 23,483,438, forward strand.
AAAAAAATAACAAAAGACGACTCGGTAGCGCCCCCTAAAACTTTCATGGCTAATGGCAGCCTGACTTGGAAAAAAGTTAACTTAAAAATCTGAATCTCACAACAAAAAATAGAACATGTCGGGACATGACAAAAATTATATTATGGCCCCGCTCTAAAATGTACAGGAAATCGGCCATATTGGATCAAACCCGGGAATGACAAAAGTGCACACCCTCACATTCAGGACATTTTCTCGCACAGTTTTAATCACAAACACTTCAAATTTGGCCAAATCCCACTAAACCCATGTGTGATTAAAGATTATCAATTACATTTTGATTATGACTTTGGTTGTGGTCAGGGTGAATTTTCAACAAAATCGCAATTTTTGGAATATTTCCAAAAAATGTTTTCTCTTCTCACACATTTTTTTTTGAGAAAAAGCTAATACAGCGTTTATGCACATTTGTGAGCTGAACACAATGATATGCAAATCAAGGCACTCTCTCACAAAATGACTCTCTAGCGCCCTCTTCAAATTAAATTTTCAAAACTTCATAGAAGACAATCTATTTGTCTTGGACTTGTGAAAAAATTCACAGGGGCCTTATTTGTGATGTGAGAAAGTCACATGACTGTAGCTGTTATAGTTTAGGAGAAAAATAATGGGTGGAGGAAAAAAAATCCCATTATTATTATTATTATACTTACAGCTTTGAAGCCACTTTTGACCCCCTGAGCTTTAATGAAAAGTCAGTTTTATTGGACCCAAAATTCAAGTTTGGCAAAAAAATAATAATAATATTTTGACTTTCAAAAAAATTACTCTTTCAAAATAACTCAATAGCACCACCTCCAAAATCAAAAAACATTACGGCAATGAGAGACCTTTTACATCGTAGACAAATGAAATTTGGTACAAACATAGAACATGTCAAGACAAGTAAAAAATGATATAATGGCTCCACCCTAAACCCTACAGGAAGTCAGCCATTGTGGGTGGAACCCAATTTTTTCAAAATTTTAACTCTCACATTTGAAGGGCCTGCGAGCGCCTTTATCACTGCTTACAGTTTTAATTCAAATTAATATTGTTGTTTTTTAGTCATTATTATGATTGGTAGAAATTAAATGAATTACTATAGGACAAAATAAATAAGTTTAGCAGGTTCCTCTGTTAGGCTGTTTGTTGTTGTTGTGCACACCCCTGGATGCTCAGAGCAGAGTCACAGTCTGAGCACAACAGTGACAACAATAGGCTGAAGTGGCGCCTAAACACCACACTTTTGGATGTGTCAGGACGTCTGATCTCATGTCTTATGTATTTGTTCTTTTAAAGAACAAATATTATGTTTTTATAACATACCAAAACATGTACATATGGTGTATAATAATTGTAATATTAGATCCTGTGGTCTTAATTTCTCATGATTTGTGCTCCAGAGCCCTACCTCCGACCCTTGCTCAGAGCACTGACTGAAAATGACTTGTTTTGCGCTGGCTCCTTTACTGTACTTCTAAATCTGATACTTCACACCCCACCCCTCTCCTGGCATCTGGGAGTGTTTCTTTACCTGCGCAACACCCTCGGCAGCCATTGTTGTAGTCCTCTAGATAACGGAATCACTCACGGTCTGGAAGTTTTGCTGAAAATAAATGACTTTTTATCTACGGATTAAAAATGGCACAAGAAGACTTTACTGTAAAACCCTACATGCTCCCTGAGCACGAAGATGTTAAAGAAGACCAACCTTCGGAATCTAGAATGAACGCTCCTCATTGGTGAGTTGGTTAACAAACCATTTCTAGCCAAAGGTGCATTTCTAGCCAGCTCGAAATAAATTGTCTAGTTTTAAAATACAGGTCATATGATGCATATTATTACAAATTTAATTTGCATATTATTACAAATGAAATCATCTGTGAAGTTTGCTCATGCTTCTTGCTTCATTCAGCTTCAAGCCCATGGTTGTTTTCTCTGAGATAAAGTAAAAATACAGTTTGCTTGGCTATATAATACTGCTAAACCAAATATGACTAAAAGTGAGACATTTACAAAACTCCACCATAAACCACATGTGCATATGTAGTTTGTTTACAAGTGTGTACCTCACTGTATAGCTTTCACGTGTAAACATAACACTTGACGTTGAGGATGAAGTATGTCGTTTTGGCTCATGTGTGCAATTGCTGTTGTTCATTTTGTTTATTTTTTGTCGTTAGGTGTGACACATGTAACAACTGAGCTACAATTCTGAAACTGAAGTGGAAAATAGATGCGGACAAGAAACGCCCAAAGTGAGTTTGCTTTACAAAAACTATTCATTTACTGTATATTATGCACACTCACGTTATTGATAAAATATTTGGTAGTTGAAAGCAAGAATGGAAGTCCCCAGCCAACCCACATGCACGGTGAACCAACTAGGACTTGGGCCTGTATGTCTCAATATATACTTCCTTCAAAATGCCATTAACGTGTACAGCACAGTTTGGACCATTACATCGAAGAGGAATGATGCAGTAAATTGACTTTTTGACTATGGTGCCAATTTATTGGAAGTACAATTAAATAAAAAAATATGGTAATGCACACTGTATCAATAAATATTTAGTACTTTACTGACACTGCAAACACAGGCAAAAATCTTTAAATAAGTATTGCAGACTGTGTTTCACTGCAAACAGACCCAATAAACAACTTTAAAAATACAAATAAATAGATTACGTATTGCACAACATACATAGATTATTACTTTAGTCTCACTGCAAGCACAAGAAATAACACAAACAAATAAATAGAATAAAGAAGTTATTGCATGCTGTATAACTTGTCTTTTTTACTTCTGTTTCATAGCAAGCACACTCATAACACAACTTCAAAAACAAACAAACAACCAAAACATAAATAAATAGAATACATGAATAATTAATAATAGAAGTTCTATGTCATGGTGCTGGGGATGGCGGGGTCAGAGAGTTCGTGTGGTTCTGCCATCTTGTGTCGTCCTCTGAATACACCAAGAGTTCCCAGATGAAGGGGGCAGTATGTGGGCTTCAGACCGGTGCTGGATTAAAGCCGGAGGTAAAAGCAGAGATGACAGTTGTCTTGTCTGGATGGGGGTGCAGAGTGGACAGTGGAGGTGGAATGACGATTTGTATCATCTCCTGGACAAATGGAGCTCAGCCTTTATCATTATTTTAGTGTAGTTTTTGACTTACCACATTGTATAGATAGAAGGAAAATGATCCTTTAAATGGAGCCTTTCTATAAATCCGTTGCTGGCGCAGCTTTGAGAAGCATTCCTCCCTAAAGTGGTTAGCACATACAAAAAATGTCTCAGGCACATTTGTAGGAACATTTCCCCCCAAAATAAAAGTAATCCAGGTAGTTGTCAGAGGTTCTATGACTGGAGGCTGGTGTACCAGTATGTGCTGGTTAATACAACCAACAATCTAACACTGAGCTTTATCAGTGTGCACTTTCTTCACCATGTTGAGCTTGGACTGCAAATCACATAAGAAATCCATGCATCTGCGGTAAACGCTTTGATCGTGCTGCAAGACAATTGTCTTTTTCAGTTATCTAAAAATGACCAGAACAACATGAATATGAGGTCTGTCAATGAAAAATAAAAGCAGACATGAAAATTGAAGTGTAAAATGTCTTCATGGGCTTGGAAATATTCCTAGTGCTCACAAAATGCCCTTGATTTCAGATTTCAATGAACAGGCTCACTACCAGCAGCAGCTTTGAGAACACTGCTACTCGCATAAGGGCTGGTGCTCCTGCTCTGGCTTTGGGTCAGCCTGGGGGACAAAGGGCTGGACCAGGGCCACATGTGCGTGGGGCTGTGGTGAACTCAGAGTAGAGCAGAAAACAGAAACAGATAAAGCTGAATAAGAGGACTGTGAACAGTGTTGCGCACAGGTTTGTCAGTGACCTGTCCAAAAAGTGCCTCGGCTCACCGGGAAAACTCTCAGTGATCCAGATGGGAAACAGAGGAGGTTTGATCATTTGTGGCTTTAGCTCTGATCCTTATCCACAGTGATTCACATGGCGATGGACATGACCTTTTTTCCAAGATAATCTTTCCTACATTTTCCATTTGTTCATATACTCTGCCGCCCCTCATCTTTACTTACGTCCTCTTTAAATTAGTAATTGGAATTTAAGGAACCATATGTATGATTTTGATTTTTTATTCTACTATTAGTTCCCGCAGACACAAGGTAGACATGTTCAAATCAAATATAGATTTTACTGATAACAATTTTAATGCTGATATTTTCCTAATCACAAAAACATTGTTATAATCTCATGTTTTGGTTCTTGAGACACATGAGTCTCTCACTGGGGTTGTCAGTTACAATGTCTAAATCTAGTTAGTTTAAACCTAAAAAGGACTCTCAGATCTGAATGGTCACTGCCTAAACCTCAGCACCTGCAGCCAATCATGAATCAGTGCTAGTGCAGCCTCTGCAGCTCAGTGAGTGAGCTCAGTGGTTCTGAGCTTTGACACTGGGCATGACCTGCCCTTATACTGACAATGCGCAAGTCTTTGATGTGTCCTCTATGCAGGTTGAGGTACTGGCAACCCAGGTTCAGTTAGAATTGTAGGACCATACAAAAAATAAATTAAAATAAAATAATCAAGAATGAAAGTGCAGGCTGCAAACAATTCCTAGAATTTTGAATGCTGTCTCTTCTCAAATCCCAGTGCCTGATGCCATGTATAAATCAGTCAAGGGGAGGATAACATAAAATTGTACAAATCACTGTATAGTTGAGTAATAATTACTCACGTGTATTACTGGATTTCTCAATTTTCCCCAGCTTTGCCAGTCCACTCTTGCTACTTCAGATGATTGTTTTCTTTTTTTTAGCATAGTGTAGATTTTTTAGATTAAATTAAGCATCTGTGATTAAAAGATTAGTATTATGATGATTGGCAGCACATGGATGGCGACGCAGGGTAGTTCACTCCTGGCCTCACAGAAGGGCGACAATCTAATAATGTGGAAGAAGGGTCAGACTCGAGTGAAGGAAATCTTTAGGCCGATTTTATAGCGTTATTGCATGTCCTTCAACATCCCTTATCCTCTTGCTGATTCCCTCCAAGTAGATACCGCTTGCTTTCTCACTGAGATTCTTGGCAAGCAGGGTAATGGGCTCGACACACGGGGAGCGACTAACGACAGCGTGCAGCGACACTCATCGCATAGGCTTTAAAATCGAACACACGGGCAGCGACAAACTGCAGCGACTAGCGGCAGCTTGTCACGTCGCGCTCTGTTCCAGAGCAGATCGCGAGCCTCCTACACGTCTGATTGGCTGTTTATTTGGAGGGAATTTTGAGGTTAAAAGCGGTAGATGGGAAAAAGACGCTAAAATGAAATCTCGTAAAGTTTTGCTTCATTTGACTAAAATATTAGAATTGGTTGCACTCCCCAAAACAAAAAAAAAGCGATCCTGGGTCCTCCTTATTCTGCAGCTAATTCTGTTTAATGTAAAAACCTTAAATAAATATATTTTTTTAAATGTTGAATCAGTCTTTAATACATTTGGTTATTAGCCTCAATAAATTTATCTGAATTAACAAATTTGCACATGTTAACTTACCACTCATATTCACCCTGGCACCAACGAGGTCCCAGGCAGTTGCTTTTTTTGATATATCTCGGTAGTCTCTTTGTGATATGTCAAAAAGAATTGGGAAATCCGACACCGTGAGTATAATTTTCTCCTCCATGATGTTTCTGAAGTGGACAGTGCATTGGCTCGTCAATCAAACTCTCGCTAATTGGCTGTTGTGCAGGCGACAGCGATAAAAGTAGAAAATTTTTCAACTTTCATTAGTCGCGTCGCAGGCCCGCGTGTGCACGTCAACATGCACGAGCGCGAGGTTTTCACGTGCACGACTTTCGCTTGTCGCGGAGGTGAGAGAGACGACCGATTTTCGCAGTGTCGCACAGGTAGCATTGAAAATAAATGGAGAGCGAGCGACGTCACTCCCCGTGTGTCGAGCCCATAAGGATGGTATATTTCTATCCTATTTAACTCAACATGGTGTCACAGACCTACACTGAAGAGGAATTATTTTCTCCTCTCTCAGTGTCTGTTATGCATGTGTTTTTCCAATGCATTAACCAGGTCAGACTGAAGCTCGTGTAGAGATGACATGGCATTTGTACATTGTGTCTCTTGCTGAACATTCCCCCATACACATACCTGCAGTACCCCCCAGCACGATGCCACTGCAAAGTATCAATTATGTGTATTTCACTTTGCCACAAGTTGCCTCCATTCTGAAATTGTGAACATTCTGATGACACAGCATTACTTCCTCTTTTTTTTTTTTCCATTTCAGTCCTGCAAAGTCAAAAGATCCACTCCAGGTAGATACAATGGGGAGATTAGTATTGACAGATGTATTCTTTCTTCGTCTGCTTCAGTGTCGTTATAAATATATGCTGTTAGGGCTGGCAGCTCCACAATTGGCTTATTTACAGCGTTTGGCCAGAAGGGCTTGAAGAATGGGTCTAGTTCTGAACAGTGCACACCTCCTTTTCTTTGTGACAAGGTAGAACCGTAACTCTGCAAAAGACTTTCTGCTGCCTGTCTTTGTAAATCCACTTTTATCACCTCTAACTCCACTTTTTTAGTATATGTTTTAATAGCATTATCTACTGTTCCTAGTCGTTTTTTGGCAACTTTAGTGCAAACTAGGTTAATTTGCAGCTTTTCCGGCCAAGAGACAAATTTCCCAATTGTTTACATTGATTTCACAAATGTTGAACATGATTATTTCTGCCAATTACTAGATCTACAGTATTTGACTTCTGTGGTGTATTAACTCGCCAACACATAACTCATTTAGATCACCATGTTACCTTTTATTCTTTTGAAAATGCTATATTCGCGGAAAACAATGTATTAACATGTTTTATAAATCTCAGTTTCTGTTTTTGACGCTCACTCATCACATTATAATAAGCGCGCATTCCGCTTATCAGGTTTGTCAAGTTGTTGTGTACAGTTTTGTGTTAAGTTTTGTACATTTATGGAGAATAAGGAGGGTTTGAATACAGCTCCTTATTCTGAAACATATATAGGTGACATCTGAAACCTCCTCAGACATGTTTTTGATGAGGGAACAACATTATAACGTGGTAGAAAGCTCAAAAATGTTAAATATGATTGGCTTATAGAAAGTTAAATCTGAAACCCAGCAATATAAGACTTGTAATAAAAAGTATGCTAATGTTTAAATCCTTCTACAGCCAATCCTGTTCCACATGTGCTCCTTTAAAAGAATTCTCCGTTTTCTTTTATTGTTTGAAAATGTGCCCTGACTTTAAGTGTCTGTGCTCCGAGATCTGGGTCTGAAGTCAAACTATAATGCAGCACAATAACAGTCTTTGTCAGACAGATTATATTGAACAGCTCCATCTGCATTTGTTTACCACTTTCTCTCACTCTCACTCTCCACTAGAAGCACTCAGCAACACAAAACACCACAGTTCACAGTTCAATAGGGGAAAGTACCATTTCGCAGACTTTTATTGGCTTGAACTTAATTTGGAAGGATAATACCAGTAAATTATAGTTTTACACCAATCAAGAAAGTTTGTGTGGAAAAGTTGAAAAATATGTTGAAAATTACACTTTCTAAAACATATAGATGACATCACGTGAGGGAGAATACTATCCAAAATTTGACACAATTTACATGTAAGAAATGGATTTATTGATTTTGTCTGATACTTTAAACCACATGTGTCAAACTCAAGGCCCCCGGGCAAAATGTGGCCCCCCATGTCATTTTATGTGGCCCACAACAAGATGAATTAAAAGGTTTGACTGTCTTAAAATGTCAGTTTATCAGGAGATACAGTTATACAGCCATATTTTTACATCTGTGGAAAATGTATATGTAATATTTGTAACTTGAACAAGAAATAAATACAGAGACAGTTAATGCACAAGGTAAAAAAGTAGTTACATTTATTTTACATGTGGCCCTTTGAGAGCGACCATTTTGCTGATGAGGCCCTTGGTGAAAATGTGTTTGACCAACCTGCTTTAAACATTAAGTCAATGTTTTTCATTTTATATACACTTTTATATTTATTTTTTTTTCAATATATTGATTTAAGAAGTGTGTATTCTGGATCCCAGGCAATGGGTATTAAACTGTGGAATATTAATTGTTTTAAAAATGCTTTATTTGCTGAAAACAATGTATTAATTCAGCTAATGAAACTGGAAATGAAACTGGGAAATAAGGCAGTGCGGGAGCTTGGGTTGTGTAGGCTTGTGGGCGGGGCCTTGCACATAAAAGCCTTTCCTGCATATTCCCAGTAATTTACCCAAGAAACTACCAGATCAAAAATGCAGGGAAATCAGCTCTGACTTTGTTCACACATCACCCAGGTTTTGCAAAATGTTGGTAAATTCCCAGGTCAGGCTGTGTGTGTGCATGTGTGTGTGTGTGTGTGTGTGTGTGTGTGTGTGGGGGGGGGGGGGGGGGGGGGGGTGTATTGGGCTTGAGATCATTTGAACTCACAGCCCAGAATTTGGTGCTACACCCCTGTCTGTCAATCTCTTATCATACACTAGGAGGGCAACTTTCTTCTGCTGCAAGTGTTTTCTCTTTTTTTATTTCAGACTGTTTATAATTCCTTTTGTTTCAACTCTTTGCTGAACCCTGAGCTAAAGTGCCTCATTGAAACTAAAAAGGCTCCTCCTGAGAGCATCTTCATATCTGTCATCTGGGACTCCAAAGCTTGAAACCAAAATGGAACAACAAAAGCAGAGGAGAATGGAAATATTCATTTTAGCACATCGTGACAGGTTTACTTTTCCATCTGAATGATTTAGCACAGTGAGGGTTAGTCTTTTCAGTTATTCTAGTCATTTGCTAAGTGTTGACCTTTGACCTGAATGATTCATGTATTGAAGTCGTCTGGGCTGAGTGCACCAACTGAGGTAACACTGAGTCGGTTCTTACTCTAATGTGAAACATGAAAAGCATGAAAAGGTTTATAGTTAAAAGTTTTAGGTATTATGCAAAAACTTTTTTTTTGTGTGTTTGTGCTGTGATAGAGCTCTGAAGGGGGAGTTACTTGGCATGGGGAGCAAAGAGAAGGGAGACTCAGCATCAAAAAATGAAAGACAAACATGTTTAATAAAAAGGTAACATGGTGAGCTATATATGTCATGTGTTAGCAGTTAATACCCCATAGAAATAAAATATCCCCTGTTTAAAGTAATTGCAGCATTTTTTTTTTTCTGTGGGAAATAAAGTCCCTTTTGTTTTGCCCCAGTGTCATGTAAAAGCAGCTCTTAGGGTCAAAATGAGACCACTGTGAGTATTTAATTATGAAGTGTTTTATCATCCTCAAACTAGGAGGTAGTGCTGGTGTTTGTATGCTAGTTGTTTTACCGTAATGGCAGCGTGATTTGGGTGCAAGGAATGCAGTAGGAAAGTGTGTAGTAAGTCTGAACTGCTGAATTTAAGTTGTTTTTTTAAGACATTGAAAATCAGGTAGAGTATAGCCTAATGTTTTATCTTTATCTCAATCTCTGTTAAAGTTTTAATCTGTATAGCGGTGCATTTGTCAGTTTAAAGTCCCAAAATAATAAAGCAAGCCTCACTATGGACAGAAGTATAGTAGGAGGTTTGTATTTGATGAATATTGATGTCATAAATATTTAAAGACCTATTGTGCTTATGTGTGCTATACAGCTATAATCTATGATCTCGTCCAGCATTATTTTATAGTTGATGACTATGTAACGCTGTTGAATCCCGTATACATCGGTGGTTAAAAAAATAAAACTGGAGACCAAAGTAAGCACAGAGCAGTGTGCATGTGCCGGTGGAGGCAAAAATGTGGATTGATTGGCAGTGTGGCGTCTTGAAAAAAGGCGATTAAATATTGCTCAAACATGCACAAATCACTCAAAATACAACTTTGGGTAAGTAAATGGTACAGGGAAACAATTATAACATGGTGGGGCATTACACAACATGTTTTTTTTTTTGTTTTTCATTTTTACCATGCTATAATGATGTGATGTGTGATGATGATAGCAATCTCTCCTGGGGTTTATTTGACCCCTCCTTACGGTCATAGGTGTGGGAACATATGTTAGTTAGGGAGAGCTGAGGTGAAGATGAGCAACAGTGGTGCCAAAACTGCTTACAATAAGTAGAACCTGCATTTTAGGTGCATATGTCAGACACACACTATGTAACATGTAGGAAATAGTACTAACAACATACAGCCATTATACATCCATGCATAGAACCTATTTCTTTCCTTTTTTATTATTAAATATATTATGTCATAATTTAAAAATCATATCTTCCAAGTCATCATGCAACCCCCACTTTGGGACAACACACAGACTAGATCCATCAACTTACCATCTCGTGCACACTCTAATGCTGTGCCTTTATATGACGGTGATGAATATTATAGTGCCTTTGAAATCACAACAGGTTAATTAGCTTCTCACAGTCTCGTTGGCCTCCTTCACCTGATGCATAACCTCATTTGTGCCCTCTGGCTGGCCCTCCTCTCCACTCTCCCTCCTTCCCTCTCCATCTGCCTCTTCCTCTCTTTCCTGTGCTGCCCTGCTGTTTGGAACGACCGTGTTTCCCTATAGAACTGCCATTGTGCTCTCTGACAGCTGTGCCCTGCCCGATCTGCGTCGCTTCAGGTCTTTCATAAAACTGAATGGGATTTCCCACTAACCTTTTCCCAAGTGCAGAGAATGAAGTGAAATAACGTGTATCATCTCATTGTGACACCTTTTAAAGACTGTGACTCCAGAAGACTAGCGATTCTATCCTCTTCACTCTGGTCCAATAGGATCATAATGTGCTGTCTGAGGAGATACGTAGACTATATTTAAGCTGGAATACAAAGAGCTCCATTTTCACATGTCGCTGTGCTCTGTGGAATGGTCCCAGCGGCGCTAGAGTTTGTTCTGTCTGCTTCACTGTTGTGTTCTTGTTCACATGCATTGCACATCTTTCACCTCTAACCATAAGCTGCGTGAGAGGCCATCAGCTAACCAAAGAACTAATTTCCGTGACAAGTTTCAAGCAAACAGATCCCCTGTGGATTGAATTCAAGTCACTCTTACCTTCAACCTTTAACTCTAGAGTGCTTCGATACCTCCTGTTTAGAGCGGTCTCAGAGCTGCATTTTTAAAACTCCATATTCTGCTATTTTCTGATCTACATTATAACGTTGTTTCCACATTATAACACACATCAACACATGCATCGCACATTTTTAGCGCACATATTTAGCCTGAGTTCTCAAAGAGGGTCAAAATTAAATCGTTTTGTACTCTCTGCACCTAAATATCCACTAACCAGGAAGTAAGGTTGGTGAGCTGTTAACATTCTACTTGCTACTCTTGAAGGTTGTGAAAAGCACCCATACATTCATAACTGCAGAGGCTCACTGTGCAGGAAGTTCACAGAAGCGGGTGTGTAACCACAGGGTATATTGTTGTATATTGAGTATATTATATCTGTCTCTAGGGGGCGTCACGCGTTACTTTTACAGGTTGAAGTCACTGAGTGTGAAAATGAGTTGACACCAAGATTCTGAATGTTTTCTAAATGGTGATCCAGTTAGGGCAGAGCAAAGAAGCAGGACTTGTATTTATTATGAAAACCCACACTTCAAACTCAGGGGTTTGAAACGTTGCCTGTTTCTAAGTACGACTTCTGAGATGAATGGTCGTTCCAATGTAAGTTTAAAAGCAGTAAAAATCCAACCTCCGACACAGCTGAAACACAGCGTAACGTTCTGTCCCATTCTTTTGAATAGGACACCAAAATAAAAGCATTAATTTTGACATTTGTAGACAGCGCAGACAAATGGTTTTTCCTTGAATTTTTGTTACATTTGCCAACAAGTAATAACAGTCAATATTAAACTTCCAGCTCCAGTTTCTAAAGTTCACTAATGTCTGCAGGATTTGTGGCGCTTATAAATAAAATAAATGTTTTACTGTCAAACTGCCGTAGCTTGCTATATTTTTAGGGCATTATTGTCCAGCCTAACGTTAGATTTAGGAAATGTTTATTACGTGGTTGTTAGCTTGTATGCAAATTTTGCCCTGAACGGTCATAATCTACGGAAAACAGTGCTCTATGGAGTGATGTTTACTAATGAGGCTTTACCGTAATATTACTCTCTTACTTGAGTAAAGATTTTTGGCTACTCTACCCACCTGTGTAAAATGCTACCAGCCATTAGAAAGCATGCGTTCAGTTTACAAACATTGGAAGGTGTAATGTTTGTGAAAAAAAGAGAGAAATAAAACCTGCAAGCAGTGATAAAGGACCGTCATAAGCCTTGCGACAGTAAAAGTGCACGTTTCACTATCAACCCTGGTCTGACATTTGGTTCAAAATTGCACACTGTAAATAAATGTTTCCGTCCCATTTTAACAACAGAAGGCTCTGGAGAGGAATTTTTTTAAAACATAAATTTAATTCATACATCACTATGTCCAGCTTATCCAAATACACAAACACTACTGTCAAAATAACCACTTCATTAAGAGCTCGTCATGACCACACCCTGAAACTTATATAAATTCTTTTGCGTCTTTTGACCCCAGATGTGTCCTGATGCTGCCTGACTTTGGAGTCCACGGGATAAAAACAAGTTCTTTAAAGTACGAGTGCTAGATTTTTATTTGATTTTGAATTTGAACCCATATATCCAAAGCCCCATGTGATTTAGGGTGGGGCCATAATACAGTTTGGGCCTCAGTTATCATTCCAGGTGCTAAACTACAGGTATAAACTGAAAAATAGCTTGTAGAATTTGTGGGTGTGTTATGTGTAATTTACTGTTAGGGAGTGCGCCTATTATTTTGGCCGCAAAACTGATATGTACATGACAGAAAAAGTTTGCGTGCCTCTGCTCCTGTGGGCTGTGGAATTGCTGAAGTTTTGTTGCAAATTAAGGTTTGGCTCTACTTTTGCAAAATCATCTGACATCTGGCATCTGACAAGAGTCCATGGAAACTTTGAACAGTAGGGGAACCAGTGTTATCCTTTCGACTTACATGCAGGATGACGGATCAAGGAAATATATGTATGCCCACATGTGTGCCCGTGGCATCAGAGTGGTCCAGAATGGTGCCTGGACCCCACGGTCTCTGCTTTAGGACATGGGACAGACGTGTAAAAGACCAGTTTGATGAACAGCTGCTGTCGAAAGCTCCAGTTCAGTCAAAGACTCATGAGAGCCAGGGCCAAAACATGACAGGTACTGCACAAATTGGTGGCAGTTGTTTATTTGTTCATGCACGGAACACTTCCTGGGGAATTTACACTTACAACTTTGCCTTGCAGTGTTGGTCACAAGTTTTTTTTTTTCTGTTTTTGCTCATATTCTTCTTTCCAAAGTCTTATTCATGAATAAATTCTCTTTCACTTCACAGTCCCTCAGGAGAAAAATAAAGTAAAATTGCTTGAAAATGCAGAGTCTGAAAGTCTAGCTCTTCCTTCCAGGAGCTGCCCCGGTAACTGCCCTGTGCTACATTTCAAAGACATCAACTCCTCTGGGGTATCAAGGTTTTTTCAATTTACTAAAAAAGTGCTCATTCAAATTATGATCCCAGATTTTCTTACTGTAAGAACCTAGTCTGGCTAACATAGCAAGTTTTTCTGTACTGCACAATAGGCTATAGCCAGGGATCTGATCTCATCTCCCTGAGTTCCAATGGGTGGGATTGACACTAATGCACTGGAACACAAAGTGGCTGGCTCGGTGACATCACCAAAAGCAGATAAGGGTCAGGAAGTAAACAAAGCCTGCTAAAGACAATAGCACTGCCACTGGTTAAAACATGGATCTATTAAAATAACTGGATAGAGTATTGCCAGTTTAGAGCTGTCGTGAGTTGGATTAGTGGCCACTCATTGGTACTGCAATGAAAACATTCCTCCTGCCCAGAAGGGATTTTTCTCATTGAGCACAATGTAATCACAAACTGCTTGTGTTCGGTTGACAGGACACCTACAGCTTTCACATAGATCCAGCTTTGTGGTGATTTTACATCTTTTCAGATCATAAACATTTTAAGTTTATGATCTGTAAAGGTTTATGCATCTCTTCCTTTGGCCAGCTTATGATTCCTGCTGGGTATCTGATTACGGGCAAGGCGTAGCTGTTTATTGCCTGGGTCTTGTTCTTGCCATTGAGCTGACTTCTTAGGACTCGCGTTACTTGTTGAAGGTATTTGGCCGTGGCTGCTTTCCTTGTTTCCACTTCAAGGTTGCCATTTGCTTGTGGGATACCAAGGTACTTGTAACTGTCTTCAATGTCCGCTATTGTCCCTTCTGAGAGTGAGACACCTTCTGTGTGGACTACCTTCCCTCTCTTTGTCGCCATCTGGCTACACTTCTCAAGCCTGAATGACATTCCAGTGTCTGTGCTGTAGATCCTGGTGGTGTGGATCAGTGAGTCCATGTCTCGCTCATTTTTAGCGTACACGTTTATGTCATCCATGTGGAGGAGGTGACTGATGGTGGCCCCATTCCTGAGTCAGTATCCATGGCCAGTGTTGTTGATGATTTGGCTGAGGGGTTTCAGATAGATCCAAATAGTGTATAATGGTCATATGATTATTAGTTCGTTCTAGTGCACCTGAATGTCACACCTTGAATGTCAAACACAAAAGCCTCATTTTGGAACCAAATGTGACATTTGGCCTGCCTGCAAATAAATTAGAAATAAGTGATAATCTCTATGTCAGTATATAACTTAGAGAACAGCCAAGTTCACATACCTCAAAATGAAAGCTCATTCAGGGAAATTATAATAAAGAAAATTCCACTACATTGTAATGAAACAAGAGATGTTGCAGGACTCTTTGTACAGGAACAATAGAGTCATAAAAGAGTATGTTCTTATGTAAAAAAAAATAAAAATAAATATTATGTATAAATAAATATTGTGTGCAGTGAAAATTGCATTTTTTCCAATCAATAAAAGAGAATATGATGATCTAAACATATTATATGTAACATATTAACATATATTAACAATTAATACTCTGTAATGTAAACCCCCTTTTTCAAAGCAAAAGTCTTTAAGGCTTACTGCTTATTTGTTGCTTTGTGCAATGAGATGGACAGACAGTAAGACATCTTAACTTTACAAACAGGTATGGCGGCTGTCATGAGTCTGAGTTTGACACAATTTGTATTATAAATATATTATTATTACTACATATTTTTAGTAAATGTCCTTTTAGCTCTTCCACCTTTACTTCTGTCTTGGTGGTTTTCTGATCTTTGCTCTTCCATCTCTCACAGTGATCCTCTGGGACCTTCTCCGCTCTGTGGGACTGAACCAGGGCCTCTTTAATAGAACCTGCTTTTGTGTGTCTGTGTGCAGCTGGAGAAGGGAGCACTGACAGAGAAGGGCACATATACTGAATATGGAAGAGGTAGACTCTGAGGGGAGATGGAGAATGCTCATTTCATCTAGGGCAGAGAGAGGGCTTCTAAGCAGTGGTGTGCGGTCAAGGCAAGCAGTGCTTGTCCAATAAAATGTGTGTGTGTCTTAAGTATAATTGAATTGTTTGGAATTATATCCAAATAATTCCATTTTCTCTTCTTGCCTGTTTGAAGCATGGTTGAAGTCACATTGTCCTTTAGTACACTCTACTGGCCACAGAGCGCACTGCATCAACTGCGGTTCTGAATGTCTCATTAACTTGTGTTGCTGTCCAGTGCTACAGAGGCCATGCCGTGCCACACTCTCAACAGCTGGTTGTTTTAGAGACTTGTGCATGTGTAATGAGGACCACGGCTGGCCCAAACAGCGCTGAATAAACCCATATTATTATAAACCATGAGAATCGGACATCGGAGGTGATTTCTATTGAGTGCGAAAGTAAGTATGTGGTTTTAACTTTAACTTAGCATAGCAAGATGTTAGAAATACAGACAGTCATTTAATCAAAAAAGTGAGCTAGTTTCAGGGCTAGTTTGTGTGAAATGGAGGATACAAACGGAGCAGTGGTGTGACAGCGGCTGGTACAGCGTGGAGACGTCTGGTCTGTGACCTGTCTTTATGGAGCAATAACAGGAATACTACACATGTGTGGAGGAACATATGGCTGTTCTGGACCTGCTCTGCATCAGGGAAATACAGAACGTTTATTCAAGAAGATGTGGTTTTGATTTGCAGCTGGAAAGTGAGTGTAAGCACGCTGTTCTAAGGCTGGGCTGTGTTAAAGGGGACATTTGTGATGCATGAGGACTTATTATAGCCGACATGCACCTGTCTGACCAGTTGTTGTTAGTATCTCTGTATGAATGTACATTATGTGCAGTACATTTCATATGTGTAGAGCTGCCATATGTCACTCATATGGTTTCTAGATGCACAATAATAACTACATGGATAATACTACTAAAGAAGTGAACAGTGGTATATGTCAGTAAAATAAATATACTAATTTGCAATGTAGTTTGTATTAAAAGTGGTGTTATTATTTGTTATTAACTAAATATCGATGTCCAGCACAAGTCTGATTGTCTACCCATAAAAGTCACAGCACACTACTGCTTTTAAGTTTGGACTATGAGAAAGTCATCGTGAAAGCCACAAACCAGTGCATGTCATGATACACCATCAGTGAAATATCTTGAAATTGTATCGTATCTTGAATATCGTGAGAAAAAAAAAAAAAAAAAGTTAATTTTACAGTTTGCACTGGTCCAAACGTTATCCCTCACTTGTTGTTCTTAGATTATAATTATTCAGTGTGATGAGTTTCTAAGCATTTGTCTCAACTGTGAGACCAGAGTGGAGTTTTTGTCCTTACGGTAAAGCTAACAACAATTTGAATGCTAACATGCACTTCCTGATTATCGGACAATAAATGCTTTCCAAAACTCTACACTGTGAAGAAGGATGTGCAAGTTTTTCAGTGTTTTACCATCTTCCATTTGTGCAGTCAGTAACATGGTTATAAATGATCCATTGGTTCTTACTCTTTATGCCTCTTAGCTGAAATAAGATGCAGCAGATAAAACTCATTTGGAAAGAATTTACAACATTATAATTGAAAATAACTAACTGCATTGTGACTCACTGCTGCAGTTTAAATGGTCCCTGTTCCAAATTATAGTAGAAGAAAGCTATTTGGCTGCTATATTTTATGGGTTGTGATTATGAATTTCCACTCCACAACTTTATACCTGTTTGCCAACTTTTATTTACTCAAGTTATTGTGCAAAACTGTGTTGGCTTTTTCTTTTTTCGGATAGACAAAGACAATGAATTAACATCTGTGCTTACAGTGTGCTTAAAGCAACACAGTGTAACTTTTTGATAAAAAACAAACAAACAAACAAACAAACAAAAAAAAAAACCCAAAAAAACCAAACATCCTCCTGCTTCCCTCCATGGAAATCCTTTGCCTATTTAACACACTGACACATGTTCACCACTAACACAGTGTGAGCCACTTCTTCATTCTTTAATCCTTACTTATCCTGCACTTTTTTTCTTGCTCCAATTTTTTCAGGCCCTCCTGAACTTTCTTTAAGAGCCATTTCATTATTTAATTACACTGATATGATTTTAAAACACAAAGCTTTTTTCACTTGTGCTGCACACACAGCTGTGCATGTGAGAGACTCAACTAATCAGCAGTGGAAAGGCACTGATTAGATACATGTGAAAAAGAAGGTGAAAAAGTTCTCTGCACACCGCTGATTGGCGGTTGTCATCTAAACTTTTGACTGACAATTGAAGCAACTCCAGTGCTGATTGGCTGTGTGACAGATCCTCACGTTTTTGCTGCTGTCTCTGTGGAGCAGCAAGTGGAGGCCAGTGATGGACTTAATTATTAATTACAGAGGAAATCATTTGTTTTAGGGGAACTTTCATGAGATTCTACCTTTGCACTGCCATTCTACCATGTAAATATGAAGCAGTTTCTCCTGTTTGACCTGCTGCTCCTGTTACACAAACAGGCTGGACAAACACCACCTCTCACTATGAAAACCTACATAGCATCATTTCACATTTAGAGGCCTACATTTAGATGAAAGGGGCATGAATGAGGCGTGAACTGACCTATTTGCATGCATACTAATTAATGGTCATATTTATGCATAATAATAACACTGTACCATTGTCATTACATTGTCTATTCAAATACAGCCTGGCAGAGACAGACAGAGGCAAACTGACCAGAAAGTTTAAGGTTTGCCCATTTGGAATTAGACCAGTATCATTAGCCACTAATTAAAATAAAAGGAAATAAGATTAGTCATCGGAATGGGCCCTGTTGTCTTTTTGTTTCATTTTGTAATAATAAATCATAATACTATTTTCTTCGGCTTTATCCGGGGCCAGGTTGCACAGGCAGCAGTCTGAGCACCCTGCCCAAACTTCCATTTTCACACACACTTCTTCCAGGGGGATCCCGAGGCGTTCCAAGGCCAGGTAAGAGACATAGTCCCTTCAGAGTGTCCTGGGTCTTCCCTGGGGAAGACTTCTTCTTCCTCCAAGTGCGAGTTGTCCAGAACAGGGAGACATCCAGGATGCATCTGGAACAGTTGCCTGAGTCACATCAGCTGGCTCCTCTTGATGTGGAGGAGCAGCTGCTCTACTCCGAGCTCCTCCCGTGTGACTGAGCTTCTCACCCCATCTCTAAGGGAATGTACAGCCACCCTGCAGTGGATGCTCTCTTCGACCATTTGTATCCGTGATCCTGTCCTTTTGTCCATTACCCAAAGCTCATGACCATAGGTGAGGACAGTAACATAGATTGACCACTAAATCGAGAGCTTTGCCTTTCGATTCAGCTCTTTCTTCACCACAACGGTTCGATACAACGACCGCATCACTGCAGACACTGCACCTGTCAATCTCACACTCCATCTTTCCCTCACTGAGAGGGGGTAGAAGACCCCAAGATACTTGCACTTCTCCATTTGAGGCAGTAATAAGCAATAAATCATAATGTAAAAGTTAAAAATTTATTAGATTCCCCTATCTAAAAGACCACCAGCCAACACTCGAGTCTATGTACATGAAAATGAACTACGCATGATCCGTTCGATGTGCTTTTTAACTGGGATTTCACTCTTGCTAAAATAATCCAATAAATATAATGCTGCTTCATCGACCATTTCAATTCATTATGGTTCGACTCGAGAGCACAATTAACACAAAGCCAAATGTCCTTTTGTGTGTTTTGTGTATTTTATTATTCCTCATTTGCACATAAACTGTTCTCAGGTCAAACTTAATCTGCACCTCATTTTGCCTGAAGATAAAAGCTATTACTCCCTTTGTGATTCTTATGCGCCTCCCCATTTTTTAATTTTACAAACTGTCAGGTTCTTTTCATAGAGAGGAGCTGAAAGGGAGCTAACTTTAAAGTGTTATTGCAGAGAAAGAAAATCAATAAGCATATCTAGGCACTACTTTGCTCTCAGATAATTATATTAAGTGTACCATATTAGACAAAATTGACTTTTATGGACTAAGTTTTGTTATAATGTTGCAGTTTGTAAAGTTGTGTGACTAAAGCTGCATGTTGAGACTAAAGCAGGAGTCCAGGACCAGATTCTGTAAAAAAATATGGTGTCTGCCTTCAGAGGATAGTCATTATTTTAAATTTTAAAACATAAAACACCAAAGCAAAGGCAGCGGTGACAAGGCAAGGCCAGTTTATTTGTAGAGAACAATTTGTACACAGATAATAATTAAGTAATTCAAAGTGCTTTACAGAATAACAAAGACATTAAAATACAACAATACAACAATACACAATGCAAGAAATGAAAACTTGGATAATCATCATAAAATAACATTAAAAGAGGAGAGGGCAGAATAAAAACCTTTCAGTCATAGTCACAGCTAAACAGAAAAGTTTTGAGCCTGGATTTAAACATTGTCAAAGTAGAGGCCTGTCACATCTTCAGGAAGATTTTAGCTGCATAAAACTGAAACGCTGGTTTAGTCCTGACTCTGGGCACCAGCAGGAGGCCAGTCCCTGAAGTCCTCAGAGTGCAGGTCTTAAGTCTTAAGACCGCTGTAGCTATTATTGGTGGAACGTAATAAAGTAAAAGTAGAAGTAAAAGTTTGAGGCATCTGTACTTTACTTATGTACATTTTAAAGTGAACATTTTTAACTTTGACTTTACTACATTTGAGAGCAGGTACATTACATTTTTTAACTGGACTGAAAACTAAAAGCATTTTTCGTGACTGTCTGAGACCTGCTGAAAAGGCTGAGGGTTTATTTTTTATCATCTTCGCAATTTGAACAAAGAGAAATTTACAAATAAAACCAGCTAGAAAACAATTCACTTGTTTTTGTTGAATCAAATTCAGCACAAATCTGTATCAAAATCAGTGCTTTTGATGCTTTATTATACATCTGAAAATCAGCACAAAAACTTTTACTTTTTTACTCTTTAAGTACATTTTAAACACATACGGTGGTTCCTTGATGTAAAGCATTTAGAGTGCCTTGAAAGTGGAAAATTTTGGGTGTTGTTTTTGCTCTGGTATCTTTAGTTTTACTTAAGTAACTAAATAGAGTACTTCTTCACTGAGCAAAGGTAAACAAGGGCATGTTTAAAGGCCAATAACAAAACTAGACAAGGAGATACCAGATAAGGTGCAATGGAAGCTGAAATCAATCCCTAAAAGGCTCAAATGGCTCTTGTGTCAAAGTGTCCAATTAAAGCTTTATGCATGTATACTTATAGACAAAATACTGGCTTTTGCTGTAGATTTAAGTCAAGTATCTATCTCTAAAATGTACCCACCTTTACTGTCACTGTTAGGCTGTGTGCATTTGTCTAGCCGGGCCATTTTGAAAAAAGTCAATACATAATCAGCCTGTTGGGAAAGAAACAGCAAGTCCCTTCCGACCTGTGCAGGTAGAATTAGAAGACCTGTCAAACTCTCAAAGGTAGAATGCTTTACAAAAAATGTCAGTACACATAATCTGAGATAGTCTTTATCGCCCTCGTAGGGACCAACAAAATCCACTTTGCAACCCGACAGGAGCGGTGTACGACAGCAATGCAGCGCCCGAGACCCATCAAGTACATAGACATTGTTCCGTGGGGAGAGATACACATAAAAGGTAACACAAAGCACTGTTGTTTTAATGACAGAGCATAAAAGGTTGTAAAATGAATCTAGTTTTCTATAAGATATTGTATTTACTGTGCGGTTGGGCTCATGCTGTAAATAGTGGGTTATACAGGTATGTCAGTTTTATGAGAATTGAAGGAGCTGCATCTTAAAAATATGAAAACGAGAACTAGCTCATTGTCAGGATCCTAACTTGGGTCGTTTTCGTTGTTGTCTCCCCCTCCCTTCTGTGTTGTGTTTCTCTTTTCCCACTTGGGCGTCAGCTTACCTGATCTGACAGCTGGCACACCTGGACCCAGTTTCCCTCATTACCCGCAGCATAAGAACCCTGGTTTTTCATGCACTTCTCTCCAGTTTGTCACTGATACTTCCCCAGTTAGTAGATGTGTTTGGCCCCACAAGACAAGTTCACTTTTTTTCAGTGGTTTTGTACTACAGTTGCTTTGTTGTGTGTCCAGGTGCCTCTGTCGTTATTTTTGGAAGCTGCTTGGACTAGCCTGGACAATAAACAGTTACTACTTTTGCTCCTGCTTTTAGGTCCCAGGTAAAACCTCTCCTGCCCCTCAACACCTGTCCTTCCTGTCCCATATCTACCTGCACCTCTGGACCCCCCCCCCTCCAGCCTGATACGTACCACATTTCCCTGATTACTAGTTTGGATCATAAACACTTAAACTATTCAGCAGTTGTGTTCTGCTTTTGGGTCCTACGTAAAACTGTGGCCAAAGTTATTCCTCTCTAATAACTTTAAATACCAAACATCGTAATTATTCACAACGATCAGTTTATAAGAGTTTTTCACTACTGTCAGAGACCACAGTGAAGTTTTGGCGTCGCGGTAATGCTGACAACTAGCATGCTAACTATGCATTTCCAGATTATTGGAGGATAAAACACTATAATCAAATGCAGACGGTACACAGATGTATTTTGACCTCAAGCTCGAGCAGCTTTTAAAATGTAATTGTACTGGGGAACCACCAAGTGTGCTCAAGTACATGCAAAAATCAGGTGCAGGTGCTTTTTTAATATGTTGGACCTGTGTTTTTATTTTATTTATACAGAGCGATATCGATAGTCTGGTCACCACGCCCTCTGTCACGCATCGAGCCAGGCTAATCCACCGGTCAATCGTGTCCATCTGAACTTGAGGAGATGCATCCGTGACCAGATTAACTTCTTCGTTAAGTATTGGAGAAGTTTGAAGTGTGTATTCTGGATCTCAGGCAAGACGCTCCACTAGAAAAAATGACATAGTACAACTTTAAAGCAGCTTCAGTGAAACTTTTGATGTCAGTATAAAACAGTAAACGGTCCAATTTTTATACAGTGCTTTTCCACCTTCAAGGCATTGTACATCAAGGAGCCACTCACCTATTCACACACAGGTGTACACAGACACTGGAGGCGAGGTGTCTTACCCAAGGACACAACAACAGCATTCATCCGTGGGAGCTGGAATCGCACCACCAAATTTTGGGTCAGTAGATCCATGATGCTTTATGTCAAGACTGGGATTTGAACCGGCAACCTTCGCATCAGTGGCCTAACACTCCAACTAAGTTACTGTCCCGTATGTAAAAGCATAGCCGATGCACAGACATTTTATTCAATTATAGATTTTATATTTATATCACCATGTTTGCGTAATTTCTTTATTAATTCAGAACATGTCAAAATTGTCACATTTACAATAGAGTTTGTGGATAAACCAGATGCCCCGGTTGCTTGAATGAGCCATACTTTAATAGATTATTTATTCCCATCGAGCAAGCTTCAGATTTGTGACGACAGAACTAGGTCTTTATTAGAAGCAGGGCCATTCTTTCTAATCTCTTTGCTCCTGGTTCATGTTTTATTATGATGTAGAATGATGACTTGCTTTTACACTGACTTCATTGTGCATGCTGTTGCTGTGAGCTCAGCACTTTCTCCCAAGTCCTGACCCGTCTGGAGAAATTCTGAATAATGTTTGGCTTCGTGGCAGTAATTCAAACAGAGCTACAGTGGAATCAGAGTACACGGAGGAGCCAGGAGCAGGGACAGGTCTCTGGGTCTCTGATGGTGTCACAAACGTTTGCATCATGGCTCCTTCACCAATAAGATGTTCCAAAATGACACTTTCTGGTGCTTAAGCATTTTTTTGAATTTCCATTTCTCGCTTCTTGGATATAGCTTCGACTGCATATAAAAAGATGAAGCTATAACTGGGGAGAAATAATTGGATGGTAAGTTAATGGTTTGGATTATGCTTAATTAGTCATATTTTAATTATTATTTTCTGTCTGACTGCATGGGAGGTCCAGAGGCGCAACATGTTTCTCAGCATTAAATTCCTCTTTGGATAACTGACTTCAGTGCCAGCAGTAACAGTTATAGACACATATTAGGCATTATTTGTATTTTTATTGACCTTTAAACATGCACTTGAGTACCTTTTTGCTTTTGCATCTCATGTTTCAGCACTTTAAATAATTAGCTTTACCTTCTGCACATTTTTCACAAACAAAACCGTCCCTATTTCCGCTAATATGGGATTAAGTATGTCTGTTTGCACCATGTTTGTTTTAATTTGTTTGGGCGTTTCACCTTTGGCTTCCGCACAAACTTCAGTGCTTCTCTGTGATTGGTCTGCTCACCCACTTAACCTCGGATCTTCTTGTGCAAGGTTACCACATAATGGCATCTGGTGTAGTATACTGGCAGCAGAGAGAACTAATTACCATGTTATTTAATTAAGGAACAATATTTGGAGACAGAAATACTCCAAATGATCTACAATGTGATAATAATTCACTTCTGATAATACACACCATGTTCTAAAAAGTGCACTCCAATACTGGGAACTGGGTTTAGGTAACCATCCACTGACAATGAAGGTAATTACTACTGAAAAATCATATAACAACAAGGGTTACCAGCTTTTTCTGACTTGAGATCCAGAATACACACTTTATCATTACTTTACAAACATTTGAGTGTTACAAACTGTTTCTACTGATGAAAGGAAGTAACACAACGATGCGCCAACCACTGAATGGAGATCTGGAGCCAACCCAAGGGAAGTGTTGAACCGATGCACCACTCAGGAGGCAGGATCAACAACGGCATTTTAAAAAAAAATATATATATATATGTTAACAAAACACATGGTTAAGCAAAGAACAGGGGAGAGTTTTTTGGATAATCCACGTAATCCACCATCAATCAGGGACATTTATGGTCTGTCAGTATCTGGGAAAAAAAATAAAAAATAAAAAATGAAGGAAAAAAAAAATCACAGGGGCTGAAAAATTTCCTGTATTTCTGCAGAATCAATGAGCGAAGCATTAAACTCTGTTCATCTGAAGTTAGATAAATTAGATTTTTATTTGTAAATCTTAGGTGACCAATGAGCTCCTTCGCTTCATATGTCTCGCAGAAAAGAACAACTTTGATGGTACGATCATGTTTGACCGGGCTTGAGACGCAATGGAGGACGTGGGAACCAAACTGATATCAATCTGTATAAAAATACAGAGAGATGTCACTATTTATTATAATAATGACACACAAAGTTGCTTTACAATTCTCAATACTCATTCACTCCACACTCCATGATAATGAGCTACTGTTGTAGCCACAGCTGCCCTGGAGTAAACTGATGGAAGTGAGGCTGCCGATCTGCACCATCACCCCCTCCGACCACCACCAACACTCACACCGCTTTCATACATATGTAAATGAAGTGCCTTGCCCAAGGACACAATAGCAGTTTTGTTATTGTCACTGGTGCCCCTCTGTGGCACCTGGCATGACAGCAGTCTCCCATCCAAGCACAAAGCAGGCCTCGCCATGATTATCTTCTGAGATCAGGCTTTGACAAGGAGGTTTGATCATTTTTGCATAATATGTGTCCTTTAAATTGAATGCCTTGTGCACTGCTTTTAGCTCTTTCACACTTTTTCCTGTGCACTTTCTATTAAATGGATGGGAAAAAATGTTACTCCTTTATAAGAAGTAAGGGCACTCCACCTTTTAATGCATGATATTGAACATATAACATACCAAATACATACATCTAACATTAGGCCTAAAAGGGTGAAATATGGACTTGTGTGCTTTTAGTAAATAAGACAGATACATGAGAGGAGGCGGGCTTGTGAACAAACTGTAGTCTGCTAAGCCTCAGGGCCACAACATCAGAGTGGTGTAGAACAAGCTCAATACAAAGGCTTCACTTAAGAGCTCACCCACAGTACACAGGAGGCAGAGAGAGCTGATCAGCTACACGGAGAACCAGACACTTTCTGATGTAGTCTTATCTTGGATTGGGAATTGCACTCACCAAACCAAAAGCCTGATTCAGAAAGGATAGTCTAATAAGGGAATAGGTAATCAAAGCAATATATCTTAAACTTTTATGTCTAAAATATGTCTTTTATGTCTCTTTTTTATGTATGTAACAGTTTTGAGTTCGTGACCTAGACCAGCTTTCATAATATACTCAATGGGGGCAAAACCAAATGAATTTTCGAATGGCCATGAAGCAGAGATATATACCATTTGGAAACATAAAAGCTTTATCCCTCCCTTTGGCTCTGTGTGCCTCTTGCTGAGGTTCAAACATGTTTCAAACTGTGGGACATTTCAATATGGAAGAAACCGGATTCCTAAATCTTGCATTCGTCCTGAGCGAAGCATCACACCAGCAGAGAGAGATAATAAACGTTTGTTAAATCCATTTCAGAAAAAAAAGCAGACATTGTACTGGCCCTGTGTGCTTCCCTCTGTGCATTATTCTGAAACAAAATCATTGATAGCCTATTTTTGCAAAATTTTCTGACTGCTCATCACACAACACATTTTGGTCAGAGTTATGGGCGGTTGTCGCGTTCTTTGCTGGATAAATGCAGCTATTTGCAGAGCTCTTGTGTGACTCCACAGCCTTAGGTTCCTCCTAGTCTCCAAAAAGTCGTATTGCAGAGATGTAGTGCTGGTAAAAGACAAGTTTTAAGGAGAGTATCCCATGTCACTGTTGCCCGGTGTAGTAAAAAAGCTGAAAACTCTACAAAAGGCACATGGGTTAATATATTTAACATGTTATTGTTGTACACACTTTAAGGACTAGACTAGACTGATTCAATAGATTGCACGATTTTCATGTCTGGCTTTGGTTTTTAAATCTGTACTTTCCCCAGAGTTTGTAAGCTGCTGCACTGGACTCCTAACACACACATTGTCCTTGGCACACTGCACATGTTAAACACACAGCACATCTGTTGTGTAGTTCACACAGCGAGACGCTTCCTTCTGTTCAGACCTCACTGAGCCGCTGACGGATGCAGAGCACCACAATAATGAATGTCCCTCTGTTTAAGTGCTGTGTGACACATGAAAATGAATGAGATGAGAACACAGACACACTCTGCTCCTGCATATGGAAGCTCCAGGCAGGCCTTAGAGAAATACATTTCCCATAAGGCTTAGCACTCACAGACCACCTGTGACATCAGAGCATTCTTTAGGGTAAGAGCAGGATTATGATCTCAGGCATATTTAAAATAGACATGGTACAGTCAAAATGATATGGAGCAGATGCAGAAAACACTGAACAAATAAACATTAGTAATAGCTATTAGCTTTATTAGTTGTCTGGGATCCAGATTACACTCCCAGATGAAAAGAGTGTGTGCATAATCCAGACTCACGACACCACAGTGCAGACAGAAATAGTCTGCATCTCAGCAGTATTCAGTCATACATATAGGATAAAACAGGGGTCCTGATGTTGGCTTAAGCCTGTTGTGTTTGTGCTGCTCTGTCTCTGAAGCACAGACTGAAGCCTCATGTCTTTGACAAGTGCTCAGGAGCAGGGATCTACCAGAGCAGGGGATAGAACCGCCACATGGAATAGACCAGAGACTAGGAAAACACACCCATGAAAACAGAGATGTGCACAGACACTTTGAGGGGCAGATGCTCAACCAAGAAAAAAGGGCACATTTCCATATCACTTAAAATGAACTTATTCAGGGGATTTAAAAGTAAGCAAAAATGTTCAGCTTCTTTAAAGATTACATTTAGGTGTGTGCCTGCTGAGGTTTAGCAGCAGAGCTTTGTGCATACGTGTAAAAACTATCTTAGAACTAGAACTAGAACATATTGCTATAGACTTGTTTCAGTGGCATGGTTAAGTTTTGCAGTGTTATCATGGTAATGTTTTACACGAGATGCCTTCAGGATTTATCAAAAAAAAAAAAAAAAAAAAAAAAAAAAACGATTAGCCATCTCAATTGTATTATAAGGACTTACACAACTGCCCACAAGAAAAAAAAAGAAAAAAAGATCTATTTAAAGCTTGACAAAAACTTGTATGGTTATTAGTCCATCATGTGTGCCAGTCCAATCTGATCATTAGGATTACATTTTAAAACTACACAAAAGTTAACAAGGGGGACAATGCTTTGCTGCTTATATTAGCTAGACTACTTCAAGTCAAGTTTCAGTTTCTGCATGCCATGTGCTTTTCCTTTACTAAGGGCATTACAATTATGTTTAATATCATGAAGTATATTGAATTCTCCCCTCTGACAATAAAGCCCACTGCTGAGTTTGGGAATAGTTTTCACATCAGAAAGTAACCAAACTAAGAAAGGCAAAGTTGTGAAGGTCAGTATTTTAATAAAAGTCAAGCTCTTCTTGGGTCATGGGGAATTTGAAAAGGCCATCTCTGCTTTTATTACTTTTAGCCTGTTGCACTCAAAGTTCACAAGTCTTGGCTCTTTTTCTTCAAATTTGTAAACAGCATTTATTGTAACCCTGTTTGATCCACAATCCACTATTTTTCTAAATGCCACTGGGCACATTTGCTGTGGTTTTTCATATTTTAGACTTTCATCAACACTTTATTGCACACTCATATTCCAGAGTTAAAAGACAACACAGTCAGGCTCATAATAATACTATCCTCACAATCATTAAGGCGACAAGTGAATCTGTGAATTAAACAGTGACAGTTTTGATCCTTGCTAACACAAACGGGTTACTTGCACTTTCCCATCTGGGCCTTTTCGATAGAAGTTATATTTGTACGTTCTCTCTCACTTGATTTTATGGTGTCCACTCTGCAAACAGAGCGTAGGTTGTAGGTGGATACTAGTACAATGATTTAGCTGGTCATGATATACTAGATTTAGGTCTGTCTACTTTGCTATCAGCTGAACACCAAACTTATTTCCATGACAACGAGCCTCAAGCAACAGAGCCACTTCCTGCACTGTGGTCTTTTCTTTGACCTGTGGCTAAAAGTGAAAGTGATATGCGCTGGTGGAGCAGAGAAAAGGCACACACAGACAGACCCAGGCTCACCTGCACAGACAGAGGCAGGAGCAGAGCCACTGATATTAAAAAGGGGGTATTACACTTCTTTGGGGTGTTTATTCCTAACCCATTTTCCAACCATCCATTTTCTTCCGCTTTATCTGGGGCCGGGTCGCGGAGGCAGCAGTTTCAGCATTGAAGCCCAGACTTCCCTCTCCACACACACTTCCTCCATCTCTTCTGGGAGAATCCCGAGGCGTTCCCAGGCCAGCCGAGACATAGTCCCTCCAGCGTGTCCTGGGAATTCCCCGGGGCCTCCTCCCGGTGGGACGTGCCTGGAACACCTCCCTAGGGAGGCATCAAGGAGGCAACCGGAATAGATGCCCGAGCCACCTCAACTGGCTCCTCTCGACGTGGAGGAGAAGTGGCTCTACTCTGAGCTCCCCACACTATCTCTAAGGGTGCGCCCAGCCACCCTGCAGAGGAAACTCATTTCGGCCGTTTGTATCCGCGATCTTGTCCTTTTGGTCATTACCCAAAGCTCATGACCATAGGTGAGGGTACGAACGTAGATTGACCGGTAAATCGAGAGCTTTGCCTTCCGGCTCAGCTCCTTCTTTACCACAACGGTCTGATACAGCGACCGCATCACTGCAGACGCTGCACCGATCCACCTGTCAATCTCACGCTCCATCCTTCCCTCACTCGTGAACAAGACCCCGAGATACGTGAACTCCTCCAACTGAGGCAGAGACTCACCACCCACCCGGAGAGAGCAAACCACCTTTTTCCGGTCGAGAACCATGGCCTCGGATTTGGAGGTGCTGATTTTCATCCCAGCCGCTTCACACTTGGCTGCAAACCACCCCAGGGCCTGGTTCGATGAAGCCATCAGGACAACCTCATCTGCAAACAGCAGAGATGATATCCTGTGGTTCGCAAATCGGACCCCCTCAGGCCCCTGGCTGCGCCTAGAAATTTTGTCCATAAATATAATGAACAGAACCGGTGAAAAAGGGCAGCCCTGGCGGAGTCCAACATGCACCGGAACAGGTCTGACTTACTGCCGGCAATGCGAACACAGCTCCTGCTCCGGTCATACAGGGACCGGACAGCCCTTAGCAAAGGGCCCCGGACCCCATACTCCCGGAGCACCCCCCAAAGGACACCATGAGGGACACGGTCGAATGCCTTCTCCAGATCCACAAAACACATGTGGACTGGTTGGGCAAACTCCCATGAATCCTCGAGGACCCGATGGAGAGTATAGAGCTGGTCCAGTGTTCCACAACCAGGATGAAAACCACACTGCTCCTCCTGAATCCGAGGTTCCATTATCGGTCGGATTCTCCTCTCCAGTACCTTGGAATAGACCTTACCGGGAAGGCTGAGGAGTGTGATTCACCCTCCGGTCCCCCTTCTTATACAGAGGGACCACCACCCCGGTCTGCCATTTCACAGGTACTGTCCCCGACCGCCACATGATGTTGCAAAGGCGTGTCAGCCAAGACAGCCCCACAACATCCAGAGATTTAAGATACTCAGGACGGATCTCATCCACCCCCGGAGCCTTGCCACCGAGGAGCTTACCAACCACCTCAGTGACTTCAGCCAGGGTGATGGACGAGTCCACCCTTAAGTCCTCAAACTCTGCTTCCTCCTTGGAAGACGTGACAGTGGGATTGAGGAGATCCTCAAAGTATTCTTTCCACTGCCCGACAACAACCCCAGTTGAGGTCAACAGTTGTCCGCCTGCACTGTAAACAGTGTTGGAGAAGCACTGCTTCCCTCTTCTGAGGCGTCGGACGTTTTGCCAGAATTTCTTCGAGGCCAGCCGATAGTCCTCCTCCATGGCCTCCCTGAACTCCTCCCAGCCCCGAGTTTTTGCCTCTGCGACTGCATGGGCTGCGGCACACTTGGCCTGACGGTACCTGTCGGCTGCTTTAGGAGTCCCACAAGCCAGCAGGGCCTGATAGGACTCCTTCTTCAGCCTGACGGCATCCCTTATTTCTGGTGTCCACCACCGGGTTCGGGGATTGCCATAGCTACGTGCAGCTTATTCCTAACACATAACATATTTAGGTCGCTATATTGCCTTTTATTGTTTGCTGAAAACAACGTATTAACATGTTTAATAGGTTTCAGTTTTGTTTTTGTGCCCCCTCTCCCTTTTCTCTCTGCACTAAGTCACTCCCATGCCACATTACAGTGCTGTGTGGGAGCAGGGGTGGACATAGACTTGTGGGCTGAGCTTTGGATAGGATCTTACAGTTAACCATAAGGAGGGTATGAACAGAGCCCTGGACTCAAGGGAACAACTTTATAACATATAATTTGCAAAATACGCCCTCTTTAAGTTGATACATTTTGCCTCAACAAATGCAAGTTGCAAAGAAAAGGGCTGCAGCACCTGTACATGAAATATATGTGATCCAAACACTTTTTGAACTTTGTCTAAATTCAGCACTTTTATCACACTTTTCAGGAAGAAAAAAGTACTATGAATACCTGTAATGTTTCTTTCTTTTTTTTAAAAAAAAATCAACATAACAAAAAGGTTATTATGATTTATAAGCCCATGATAGACAGCCTAAAAGTCTAAGTGTTGGCTTGTTAAAAATATACACATAGTCATATACTTTACAATATATAATTAATTACATTAAACCCAAGATAAAACGTGTTCATTTTTAAAGTATTAATGACCCAACTTGAGCAGCACAGACTTGGTCTTATCCATGTACCAGTGCACTTTATGACAGTAAAATGGCACTTTCCAGGCCACAGCAACATTTTGGCAAAAACTTGACTCCAAATTGGCAAAATATCTTTTAGTGTGTCCCAATCATACTGTCTGGATTTAATTATAAAGCATTTTATCAGGGCCCAGCCTATAAACAGACTAAGCATCTGCTTAGGGCCCCGAGGCCACCAGAGGGCCCCCAAGAGCCCATACATTTATATTGAAAATAATGATGTTTTTTGGGGTTTTTTTGCAAACTAAATGGTGCTCAGGTGTTTATACTAGTCTAAATATCGTTCTAAAATAATTAGGTGTGTTTTATTTCCAGTATATAGATATGTGATGCCTACATTTGTTTTTGAATCAGGCAGTGGTGTGGACAGCTACATGTTTACACCGGTGTGAAGGACCCCTATAGATAAACTTAACTTCAACTTTTAGTCTTTTAAAGTACGAGACAAAGCATGAAGAGACCCAGAGGAAGATCGTTTTGGGGAAAGAGGGATTTTTCCAAGAGGACTCAAAATATGTCACCACTTTACACCATTGGACCTGGAGGATGAAACAGTGAAGCTCGATGTGTATATTTCTGCATACGAGACATACATCAGAGCAGCAGGTGACTTAGTTTAAACTGTGAGATGGTGCCCTAAAGCAGATCACTGCTCCTGTGTCAGATTAACAACATTTATTATGGCAGAAACCTCTGTTACATCTGCTGGACGAATGATCGACCTGTGAGCTTCTCCTGAATGCTGTGAATACTCATTAATATGTGCATTTAGGTGAAATAGCTGCTAATTTCATATGCAAATTTATGTTGCGTAACTCAAGTCTGCATCCAAAGCCTGACAATAAACAAAATAATGTGATCCTAAAATCAAATGTGAATCTTTTTGTGGTCTGTTCTTTGGAGTTACCAGATTTTGTACATTATCTCATGTTCTGTCCTCTTATATATTAATTATCTGATGATTATAAATCTGATGTTATATCTCTTATGTGACTCTAACTTGGAACGCTACTTAATACTCCTCGAATAATATAATTTTAAAATGACTGTACCATTGCTTAAGTAGGCCACATCTTTTGACTACTTTACCCAATTCAGAATTTTATTAGTACTGATAAATGTAAGCCCATTTTAGCCAACTGGATGCATCAGAAATCAGGAAAAAAAGATCCCCCTTCCTTACAAATTTTATACTTGTGGCTATTGCTCTTGTGAGCCTCAAAAATGTTCAGTCTTTTTACAACTGGTTGAGATGATGACCGTGTTGTCTTCATTTTGTCATATATGAATACGTGGCACTGAATTGGCGAGGGCCCCAGTGGCAAATTCTATTTAGAGCCCCCTGAAGTCTAGAGACCCTGCATTTTTTATTGATGTATTATAAGAAAGTCTGCATTACCTTGTTAGTTATTATTAGTCTTACCATCAATGCAAAGCTTTGGTCTCTGAAAGTTGTGAAAAGCTCTTATAAACTCATTACAGTGAATAATTAGGATGCTCGGAATGCGCGAGTTAAGTGAAAATCAGGTACATTGCTTTTAAGGCAGTTTACGCCCTAACATTTTTCTCAATAAGGCTGATTAAATAACAAAAGAAATGAAACTGTGGCATGTCTCTCTTACATGAATTATCTGTTTGTCTGTGGGATTCATTTTTTCCAAACAGATGATCTTAAGTATTCTTCTCATTATATTGTTTAATAAATTAGGATTCCAGAAGCTGCAGTGTCGTGAGCGTCCATGTCTGTGCATAAATGATGACTTTATTAAGCCAGTATTTCCTCAGAAGAGAACAGCCTGTGATTCTCCACAGCCTCCAGCCTTCACATCCACTCCACGTCCATCTGCCACAGGGCTCAGAGCTCATTAACAGCAGAGCATTCTCCAAACCTGGGCCAGGGTCACAGCCAGGAGACAGGTGGTAGGTCTAACTCCTGCTGACAATTATCAAAAACACTCAGATACTTAATATGTTACTGACATACAGAATCTTTGTGTCATGTTTAAAAGTGTTCAAAAACTGCAGAAAAGTGCCTCTTTTTGCTTCTCTGGCTATATTCTGCACTGCCCATTCATGACCTTTTCTTGTTATGGGTGCCATTTTGAGGACTTCTGACCAATGTTTCCTCTAATTTTTCACGAGTCTGAGCAAACACACAAACTCCCTGAGCGTCCCATGGACCACTGTGAGCGACATCAGACGTGCACACTGTGGTCATGCTGCATCACATCCATCCAAGTTAAATGGTTTATTAAAACAATCAAATTACCACATTTACATTTCTGTTATAAGACTTTTAATTAAGTGCTTTAGCCACTTGACAATGAAAATGACAAAAATCTTGCTCATGACCTGTGTAGTATGTTAATGCTATTGGAAGTATAAATATTTAATTTTAACTATGGAAAAACATGAGCTTCCAACCAAACCAAGACAACTGTAAACTCCAATGTTGAAAACACACTTAACATTTTTATGATAAAGCTCTGACTTGTATTATGAGTATAAGTCATTGTGTGAAGCTTTTGCTTGATTTTTACAACTCATAAACTAGTGCCAGTATCAATGACCAATACACACTGAGAGGAATCTGTATCTGCACACCCAGCTGCTCTATTACTGTACATTCATATATCATATCAAAACACAATATATAATGTGCATTTGTCTATAAAATATATTCAAAACAAGTGGTATGGGTCAAAATAAATATATATTTACAAACCACACACTGCAAACAGTAACCAAACACACACTGGAAACTAAGAACACACTGGACATGATTGTACAGTGGGACAGTCATTCTGTGACAGTGGCTCAGTGGTTAGAGGTTGGAGGATCGAGTCCCGCTTGGACCAACTTCTGTCATTGTGTCCTTAGGCAAGACACTTCGCGCAGACTGGTATTAGCTAATGCTAATGATTACGCATGATATATTTGACCCACAATTAAGTCAATAGCAGAATAAACCACACTTACCGATCAGGAACAGCATCCAGTCCATCAGCACATAAGGTCCTCTGCTCCTGAGTCCATCATGAGATCTTCACTCGGTTCCACGAACCGCTCCAGGTCCGAGATGCCTCTAGTTTAACTTGTACAAACATCCACAGTGTCCTCGGTCGCATACTTCCTTTGTTTTATCCGTTTTGTCTTGTTTAAAACGCAAAACTGCTGCAAAACAGTGCGTAACAGTGCGCCCGAGGGCGGGCCGTCGGAATGTTAAGGGGTTAAACACTTAGCATCATTAGCGAGTTTTCACTCCACATCGGCCACATTGGCTAAAACTCTGATAGTGGTGCATGAGAACGCCTGTCAATGACGTTGATAAGCTGCGCAAACACGTATGTGAATCACATAATTGGCTGGAGCAGCTCGTCCCCGGTCACACTCACTGACTCACATTGAAAAATAGCGCAGAATGAATTGTTGTGTGTTTATTTTCAATTCCGGTTCGATTTTTTTGTGCGCAGCACAGATTTTCTGTGCGCGGAGACCGTGTCAGCAGTGCGCAATTGCGCATGCGCAGCTTAGAGGGAACAGTGCTTCTGACCATTCAAGATATGCATACTTAGCTTTAAAGGTTTAGTTCTTGTGACCAGGTGTTGTGATTTGCTCTGAAACCCAAGGTCAAAATAACTCCTGTGAGTTCTGTTCAACCTTGTGATGTCATGAAGTTGTAGTTTTCTAGTTAACAGCTACATTTTACCTTTAGTTCAGCAGAGTTTCCCGGGCTGAAATTGACCAAATAATTCTAGTGAAGGTGTATGGAGTCTACACAGTGGAGCACTTCCTGTATTACTACATGACATCACAAAGTGGAACAGAGTGTTTTCTGTTTGAGAGAAGAACTCAGCCTAAAAATGCAGGTTTGTGTGTTAAACCTGTGTGATTGAAACAAAACATAGGTCCAGGTGTGTTTTTGATGATGAAACGAAACATTATAACATAGATCAGAAAATATCATAATATAATAAGGTATATTTTATTAATCCATTTAACCAGTGCTGCTGGAGCAACCTCTCGGGAGCAGTGAGCTGCGCCCGTGGACATATCTTCAGATCCAGAGTCTTGGTGAGGACCACTGTAGCTGGAGGATCTTTTTCTACTGGCAATTACTACACCTGCACTGCATCAGCAGAGCCATAGACAAATTAATTCCTTGTGCCCTCTGCTGATATTTTGTATCCCCAAAGATCCATTTTATTTTTTCATACAAATTTCACATATAAAATATTTAAAGGTGCTATACCTGACTTTTACTGTGAAAAACACAAGTATTTCATTTTAACTGGTTTAGCAGACATCAACACATCACGCTGGTTTAGCTTAGCTTTCATTGGCTGCGTTTTAGAATTGGTTTTAAGATTTTACTGATTGCAGATTTGTTTGAAAAAAAAAATCAATTAAACTATGTCGTATTTTTAACTGTGTTAACTGCGCCGGATGTTACTCTAAAATGTCCCATTAATGTCAAAACAATTGGTATAATAATAATGTATAATGTGAAACTTGGAACTATAACTCTTCGTGCCATACCAATCAAAGTCAGGGGGACCCATTTTGCATATTTTATCTTGTTGCTATGGTGATGCACGAAAGTGCCCATGTTATCCTAATGAAAAAATGTCCCAACTTTCCTAAAACCCAAAGAAATGAAAGAGCTTATTAGTATAATTGAAGAATGTGAAATTTGGCAGTGACTCTTCAGGTCATCCCCATCAAAAAGTCCAAGGGGCTGTTTTATTTTGCACAGCGTTGCCATGACGATGCCTGAAAGTGCCCATGTTATTGCACGGTGGTCCTGAAATGTCCCATTAATAAAAAAATAATAATAGTTCTATGGAAGAAGGTGAAACTTGCCCCAATGACCCCAATGATTTGGTCATCTTGACCAAATAAGTCTATGAGACCCATGTTGTATTTTGTACAGTGTTGCCATGGCAATGAGTCTAATGTGTGTCTGCTTAGTGACATGAACAGCCCAAAGGCATATTAACACAGAGACGAGTGGTGTGTTAGCTCCATACTCAGGAAATGTCGGGTCATTCACTGTTGCTTGTGATGTTTAAGCAGCGAAACCGCAAATTTCCCTGATTTTTTTTTTTTTTTTTTTTTGACATTTCACAATTCCCAAAAAGCTTTGAAATTTCACACAAAATCATTTTTTGTCATTCTTATCAAAATAGTCAGCGGAAACGATGATATATTTTTCATTGCGTTGCCATGACATGTACGAAAGTG
Source organism: Periophthalmus magnuspinnatus (assembly GCF_009829125.3). Classification (NCBI taxonomy): domain Eukaryota; kingdom Metazoa; phylum Chordata; class Actinopteri; order Gobiiformes; family Gobiidae; genus Periophthalmus; species Periophthalmus magnuspinnatus. Next base: position 23,519,913 of record NC_047126.1, read on the forward strand.
CTCATGCTATTCTAATGGGACTGACACCAAACATGACAAAAACATCAGTATCACGGAAGGATGTGAAATTAGCATTGGCGGCATATGGAGTGAGTTTTGGGGCAGTGGAGTATTGAGCACAGCCGTGAGGGCCGTTTGATGCCGCTTGCAGCCGTAATTACACCTAATTGGTTTTGCAACAGTGAGTTATCACTACATCACTACAGTCCAGTGTTTCCCCTACACCCTGCCCGGCCAACAGTGACCCCGCCCTCTCAATCTAATTATCGGCAAAACAAGCATCTTTACCAAACCCGTTCTGCTGCTCCATAAGAAACTACTGTATTCATAGAAATCCAGTCTGTATCTTCTCTCATACTCTGCCTGCTTAGTCCAGTCCATCACTCAAAGTTATCACAGCAGCGGCAGCAGTGCTGATGGTAACACGACTAGGACAGATGCAGAAAGTATCCCAGCTCATGAGTAAGACATCATATTCATCATAATAACATGTATATTAATGCTTAGTGGCACTTTGTAAGTAAACAAAATGCAAGCCAAACGTACTAGTTTAATTAGCATCATTTGTTTGACAGATACATTGAGGTGTGCATGAGTTCTGTAAAGCAGTGAGAGGATGAAAGTGAGTTTTGCTCCTGTGACATTTGTGTTGATTTTGTCTGCAGCTGCTTTTATTCAAAAGTTCACCATAAATAACTATATTAGGTCATAACTTCTCTCTTACACTCACTCAAACAGCACATACTTTTGAGCTGCTCCTGTGTATCTCACTCTGTAGGGCTGTTTTGAGCTGTCTGCCCAGTCAAAGGAATTAGGCCTAAAACAAACAAACTTCACCTCAGGAGGCTGAGGCTCTCTGATAATGGGAACAGTTTCTGTGTGAAGCACATCTCCTGTCACAGGGGCAGGTGCAATGTATTTATGTCACTTTATGCCAAGGATGGGGTTGTGCAATAATGTTATGGTATGGCTTTATTTCCATGGAGAAATTGTGCAAACTGTTGAAATCTAAATTTGAACCTGAGTAAATTTGATGAGCACTTGATTTTTGTTTATGGTCTATTGATGCTTTATCCCTGATGCACTCACTTCTTTCTTAACTACTGAGTAAAGTTAGTATTTATATGACCACAGAATGCAGAATACATGTTATTGCATTCTCTATAATCTCAGGATTATAGAGAATGGAATAATGAAATGCTATTCCATTCTCTATAATCTCTATAATCTTCACCTTCAGTGTAGAAGTCCTTTGGAGTGTGCATGTCTCTGCTATGACATTTTATGCCTGTGCTAGCCTCTGCCATCCTCTCTTCTGTGATCTCCTAAAAATCTTGTACAGATGGAACAAAAGAGACTGGTCAGTAGAGCCAGCTGTTTTGCTGAACTCCTGAGGAAATGGTCAAAGAAGATAATGGACAAAGCCTCACCCACTACAGACCTGGTGATGCTGCTGGAGGTACCATATTATGTACTTTTAAATCAAGTATGACTAATAAAACTGTTTTACCTAACCATGATGAACCCCAATATACCGCAGTTTTTTGTCATACATCATGCCAAAGGTGTGTGTAGTTCTAAACTTTTTTTTCCCTCAAGAACAATATTATCCTCTTCGTTTGTGGCTTAAATCTTATATATAAATATAAATATTTTTCTTGCTACCAACCCCCCATTTTCGCCCACTGAAATATGGCGAAAACTCATGGAAATTTGCCAAAATTCAAAATCGCACCTCTCCAATTTCTGACTATTTCCAATTTTTTTCAGAATTTAATTTTGGCATCCCAATTAAAAAAAGTAAATGACAGCCATGCTGTATTTAGCCAAAAAATATGGCATATCTAGAAAAATAGTGCGTTGGTACCCTCTGCGGGTGCTTTGGGTGGCGGCAGTGGCCAATCGTTATTATTACTCAGTGCTCCACAATGCCACAGCCATCCACAGGCCTTTAAACTGTATTGTTAGTTATTACAGGAACACTTACCAGAAGTTATTTTTTGGTGTGTCTAGGTGCAAAACAAATTGGCAAAGCAGCAGGGAGGGGTGTTGAGTGTGGAAGTGACAGCTTGTGAGGTCTCTGCTGATCACTTCTCTGGGGCTGAGGAGCTAGAACATGGGCAGTGGCATTGGGACATCGATCAGTGACACATGGACATAAATTCAGATTTGTGCAGTGAGACACACAGTAAGAAGCGTCATGGGGGTGATGCATAACGGATCAGCTAACATCATAAACAGCTCATTTGCCACTACAACAGCCAACCGCAAGCACCATCTGGCCCCTGTCCTCCTGCAGGACCCTTGAAGCAGACGACACACAAACACAAATTATTCATCAGCTCCACACAGTTAATAGCCTTGTGTCTAAAGTCTAAATTAGGCCCATGCAGCAATGTGCTACAGTCAGGAGATCTGAGCTGTGGAGAGAAGTATTTCAATGTTTAAAGTGGGGGCATTTGATTTCTGTTGGGTATTAACTGCTAACATATTTAGACTGGCATGTTGCCTTTTATTATTTTTAAAAAAATGCTATATTCGGCCCTAACTAATGAACATGTTTGATAAGTTTTACTTTTGTTTTCGACACTCTGGCTTCTCGCTCTGCCACATCAACCAGAGGTTTAACAAAAAATGTATAAACAAATAAAAAATCTGAAACTCAAGTTGGGATAGCTAAAGAACTAACTCAGCTGGTTGTTGATTCATTGTGGTCTCTCACAAAAAAAAACAACAACCAAAAAACAAAAACTCATCCTCACCCTCTGCGGCTCATGGCCTGCTGAGTGCCTCTGTGCTGTCCTTCACACCAGCTCTCTCAAACCATTGGTAGGATTTACATCCTGTGCAAGGGTTTGTCCTCCCATAATGGTATCTCCAGCACCTCTTCCGCTTTGCTCCACTGTGTGAGACATTCGCTAAACATGTCATCTGTTTGGGCTTTGTCCTTGATGACTTGACTTAAGGATCTTTCATCCTGGACTGTGGCTCTCACTAGTCCTTGAACACCTTCCTTACAGCTCGTGTACAGTCTAAGGGTGCTGGATTTGGGATGGAACCCACCATGCATGGTCAGGAGCTTTCAGGTCTTAATATCTGTGGTCTGTATTTCCTCCTTCGGCCAGCTTATGATTCCTGCTGGGTATCTGATTACGGGCAGGGCATAGCTGTTTATTGCCTGGGTCTTGTTCTTGCCATTGAGCTGACTCCTTAGGACTCGCGTTACTCGTTGAAGGTATTTGGCCGTGGCTGCTTTCCTTGTTTCCACTTCAAGGTTGTCATTTGCTTGTGGGATACCAAGGTACTTGTAACTGTCCTCAGTGTCTGCTATTGTCCCTTCTGGGAGTGAGACACCTTCTGTGTGGGCTACCTTCCCTCTCTTTGTCGCCATCCGGCTACACTTCTCAAGCCTGAATGACATTCCAGTGTCTGTGCTGTAGATCCTGGTGGTGTGGATCAGTGAGTCCATGTCTCGCTCATTTTTAGCGTACACTTTTATGTCATCCATGTGGAGGAGGTGACTGATGGTGGCCCCATTCCTGAGTCAGTATCCATGGCCAGTGTTGTTGATGATTTGGCTGAGGGGTTTCAGACCTATGCAGAAGCAGTGGGGACAGTGTGTCTCCCTGGCATATGCCATATTTGATGGTCACTTCTGCAAGTGGCTTGCCATTGGCCTCAACGGTGGTTTTCCACAACCTCATCGAGTTTGCAATGATGTACCGCTCCAGGCATTCAGTGATCCATGTGTGTGGCACTGAGTCGTGGGCTTTCTTGTAATCAATCCAGGCAATGAGCAATTACCAGCCAGTGTGGGTCCTTAGGCAAGAACCTTCATGCTACTGCCTACCTCATACAATGATGAGTGCAAATCAAACTTACGAGATGCCAGCTCAGACGTTGCCCAGCCAAACAAGATCTGTCTCGGGTATTGGGGACCAAGAGCACCTTGATGAGAAATGGGCTACTGGAACAAGACGGAAATGCGTGAGATGCAAGAACAAGGCTCTGTTGGAATGCTACTGCTCCAGTAAACAGAGTCAGAGGATAACCTCTCATGAAGAGGACGTGAGACAAATGGTCACTTTGAAACCCACAGTCCAAGCTTACGGCGAAGCAACTAGTAGCTCAGTGTTCCAACATCCACAAACAGCAATAGCTATCACAACTTGAGATTGATGAGGTACAACACAAATGCTCCGGCGAGGGAGAGCCAGGATGCCAGGTCAGAGGGGAGTTAACATCAACTCCCCAACCGGAGATTGGGTACAAAGCCCCAATAAATATCACGCTGAGCGAGGCAGCGACTGACCTGAAAGACAACCCTGATGCCAGTTACAAAGGCTAAGTGAAGTACCATCTGAAAGTCTCTCAGAAGATGTGAATACAGATTATATCTTTATATATATATATATATATATATATATATATATATATATATATATATAGGAGCTTACAGGAGTTTTAAGTTTTACTATCCTGTACTGTAATGGCAAATGCTGAATTTCAGAAGTTGGGAAAAGCATTTATTTATTTAATTCAGCGTGGTCAATAATTAGGATGCTTGGAAGTGAATGCAAGTGAATATTAACTTTGGGGTACTGCAAACCGATTAAAATGAACCTTTTCACAATTTTAAGACAGTAAAAAATTAGGTACAGCTCCTTTGCACGGGTGTGTGAACATGTGAGTGCTTCTTTGATGAAAAGTGACTTTAATTCCTACCTAAGGTAGAAAAGCACAATATAAATGTGGCCTTTTGCTTTTTTAATGTAAGTTATAAGAGCTGCCTTCAACCTGAATGTTTATAATTCATGCTTCTTGCTGTCGCACCTTCTCATCTCTGGACCTCAGGCAGATCCACTGTCAAAACACTTGAAAACAGTAGTTTTTATGAAAACTTTTAATATTACCATTTTCTATGCCAATTTTACGTGGTAGCATATAGCTCTACCATTTCTGAAATGTCTCTTGTACAACTTTAAATTTAATAAGAGCAGTCGGGGAACGGGCGGTTAACAAGCTGAAATAAAGTATTCAATAAACCTCTTAGGAAGACCCACAGCGCACATTTGAGCAGACATGACAAATCAAATAGAGGCAGTGTAGCCAAAATGTACTGCCGCGTATAGACCAACAATTTCAGCTCAAGTGCCATTTACAGACCACTCTCTGTCAAACCCAATGTTTTCATAATGGCACTAAACCACAACTGTTACATTAGCACTTTCTGCATTCTTGACAGCCTCTTCTTCTCAAACTTCATACCAAGTTAGCATTGTATTTAAAGATGCACTAAGCAACTTTCTGGAGGAGAGTCTTCCACCTGCTTGGCTCTGAGGATGTTATTACTTTGCCTGGAATGTCCCACAGTTTAACATTGACCTATTGGCATCAGCTGCTTGTCTGTTTTGAGAAGAGCTTTGCTGGAAGGTTCTACAGGAAGAACGTTTCCATGGAGACAAGCAGCAACAGCTCACACTTTGCCTATGTGTCACGGTGTCTGAAAAAAGATAACCCTATTTCCTACTAAGATGTGGTCTAACTATATCCAGATTGCAAATGAATTACACTCCTAGGCAAACACACTAATTATATCCACTTTGCATTGCAGCATGACTGTCTTGTATATTTACACATAGATGATCAAAAAATGTCCTTGTGTTGAACTTGAATTAGACAGAAAACACATATGAACATAAGTGTTGACTGTGCATTCTTCTTAAGTGGTACAGTGCCACTATGATTGTGCTTTTTCTAAAGCAGAAAATACAAGGGATGCAAGATAATGCCTATAGATGCTAAAAAGGTATAGGGGGGTTTATGCTTCCTCTCCCAAGAAATTTGATCTAAAAGAGGCATAATTTCCTGTTTGTTTTTAATTTTGTTTTGCCAAAATCCCAACTGCTTTTTCTACTGTGATGGCAGAAACAGTCTCTATTACTTATCTATAACACATCAAAGCAAATGGAGAGAATTTTTAAGGACAGAATATATATTTTCCAGGACATTTGGCTCTTTACCTAATTTTCCATGTGGTCTCCATGTTTGTAGGCCAAATATTTTCCAGGTTTTCTAAGAAGTTGGGTAATCCTGAAGCAAGTGGACCGTTTGTCTTTCATAGAATAATATTGATTATCTTATTGTGTTAAATCAGACCCTTATTTGTTTTGTAAATAGGACATATTAAGTCAAATTTTGTTTTAAATCATGCTATAACAGTATCATCATTAGTTTACAACATTGGATTGATTCACACACTTTGAAGTAATCCTGTATTGTGCTGCATGTCAGGCTCGAATGCTCAGGAAGTCTCTGTACTCACTTTTAATTATTACAAAAAAAAATCAGACTCCAGATATCTAGGTACATGCAGGGTTCAAAAAAGTGACAAAGCAATTTTCAACTATAAAAACAAGTAGATGAAAATAAGATGCAAGTGGGCGGGGCCTATCAGATCTACAGTTTTAAAGAGGAAGTCAATGCACCTGTTTCTATAATGGACCTGTTTCTATTATTTTGATCATGATTGCAGTTTAAACCCACCGTGTAACTTTTGCACAACCCCCCCCCCCCCAAAAAAAAAAGAAAAAAAAAAAAGTCAAGCTTGTCTCCATTGGTAAAAATCCCATTAGGTACAATATAATCTACAGTATGACAGAAAAGTTCATCCATCTCTATGAAGAATTTCCAAAGCGAAGTGACAGTGTTGCTTTTAAGTAACTGAAAAAGCACAATATGTTTTCTTTAATGTATACAACTCTTATGCATAATAGGACCTTAGCACCTGCTCTGGGGTCTCATATATAAAGCATCTGGACGTACACAAGTGTTACGTATGGGACTTTCCAGCTTAAGCTTGTGATTTATGAAAAAAGATAACATGCAAATGAGTGGTGTAGCCAAAAAAAACTTTGGGAACTTTGGGTATCAGAACTTTCAGAGATGAGGTAGAAGGCATTAGAGATGAGATGTGAGCAAGTTTGAGGAAGGTTATAGAAGTTTGTGTTTTGTCCATACATGCACTTTTAGTAAAAAAAAACAACAACAAAAAAACGCTTAAAGGGGAGTATTATGCATTTTTTAAAAGTTTTCTACTATGTTATAATGTTCGTTCAACAAAAAAACATGCCCTGAAGAGGATTTAGATGTCATCCATACATCGCGATCTCTCCTGGGCCCTATTTGAACCCTTTTTATGGTTAACTGTAGGATTCTGTCCAATGCTCAGCCCACAAACCTACATCATCCATGCTCCCACACCACAGTTCTCTATTAATATACAAAAACTGTACACAACAACTTGACAAACCTAATGTGCAGTAGTTAGCGGGATGGACGCTGACTGTGTTATGATAGTGCTCTGAAGGGAGAGTGACACAGAGAGCAATGTGAAGGGGGACTCACAGTGAAAGTGGCGAAAATGGCATTTTCAAAACAATAAAAGGAAACATAATCTAAATATAGTATTTGTTAGAAGTTAATACCCCGCAGAAGTAAAATTCTCCCTCTGTAATAAATGAGACGTCTGACGGTGAACTTGTTGAGTGGTGTCAGATTGTACTGGTGTCAGATTGTAGGAGATTGGTAATGATGCTGTAATGGACTGGGTTTCTTTGGTGGAAATTTGGCAAACAATGTGCACAAACAGCAGAAGGGCCCAGGCTTAAGTCCCGGCTGTTGGTCCATGCTGCCAGTGTACACACAACAGAAACACATTGCACACTATTAAGTTTGAGGAAATTGGAAGCCTTTGCATGAAATCTATCAAGTTTGATGAATTGAAATGAAAAATGTCTTTCGGGCAACCACTGAAAGTAGGAAAATCCATTGGGTCTATTGGTTAGGGTCAAAAATTTGTGGTTTTAGTGTATATATAAACAGTATATTGATACTTATGCAGTGACATCATGATGGGGAGTTCTGCATGTATTTTTTGACAGAATGTTCAGCAGTTAACTTTCACTTTTTAAAAATACAAAATAGATTTAAACGCGACATCAGGCATTAATGGACCCATTTAAGTGTTAAGTGTTTGATTCAGCAAAAAAACAGGCTGACAAAAACCGTTGGCTTATGCTAGCTTGTGAATGTAATATTATTTGAGATAGATTTGTTTAACAGTACAAATCGGCTCACCTGTCGTTCCTACTAAAACCATTCTTTCTGATTATGTTAAAACAATGCTCAGACTAAAGTTTGATTTGAGTGACAGAGCTTCAGACAGAGCAGTGCCTCCAGTTAGCATCACACCCCCAGAGAATGTTGATGACATCAGCTGTAAAGTATCAGTAACCCATGTCAGTGTCATCATTATAGCAATATACTGTTCTCTAGACTAGAATAGACAGTGTGAAGGTGTTACAATATCACCTGCCATAATTTTCGGAGGCACTGTCAGCACTTTATACTTTCGCCATTGACAAGAAAGACTCAGAAACATTGTCCGCTGCCAAAAGTTAACCCAACCCCTGGCTTTTTCGTGCACCATTATCTGAACAAGAGAGACTGAAGGTGTGAGAACCCATTTTCAGGTCGAGTGGCTTGTCATTCAGACTGCAACATCTGGCACTCACATGAAAACTGGACGCTCTGCTGTGCTGTTGTGGTCAGCGACTTTGAAGCTGCACCACATTTCATGCAATAACTATTTACTTATTGAGAGAAAAGACTGGTGGACGGCTTCAGTAAAAATAACCATCTGAGCTCTTCTCCTATTTTGTACTATACGGAATACTCACGGCCACCGGACTGGAGTCTGGGCCCGGGGTCAGGAGCCATGGACATTATGCATATTTAAAAGAGACGACTGAAAAAAGGCTACAGCTGACCACAAGGAGGGGTTGAATAGATGACATCTAAAACCTCTTCAAGCATGTTGTTCTTGATAAGGGAACAATTTTATAACATGGTAAAAAGCTCTACCTGTAAAATAAATGCTACCTGTTCATTTTTTCATATGGGTTCAGAGCTAATATTATTTTGATGATCTTATTATGTAATATGAATGTATGAATGTAATTATGTATAAATATGAATATGTAAGATGTGTGGTCATCTCTAAAACCGCTAGTCTCATCAAAAATACAGGGTGTACATAGTTTAATGTTAGTTTGTTGTACAATGTATACCTTATTTTCACAATCTTAAAAAGAAAAAAGCCCATTTACAGTGGTCCAAACGTATTCCTCGGTGATGAGATTAAAAACATACATCTTAAATTGAACTGGCCACTTTTAACAATATCCAGCATACTCGTTGGTGGTCTTATTTTTATCCTAAGAGCTGCTTTTACAATATATCTGTACTCGGGCAAGACATGTTTTTGATCTTTTTCTGATGCTATGATTGATGAAATTCCAGGTGTAGTATGTAATGTTGTAAATCTAAAACTTGAATGTATTTGTTATTGTTTCTATCTACTAATAAAGTTTGTTTGTTTGTCAATTCTACCTTATAGCAAGAATTTTCTAGGTTTTCCAAATATTGTGTGAAGTTTGACCTCTGTGCCTTTGTTTCCCACCATCCTAAAACATACTAATCCTCTAACTACTCCCCATGTGTGTCTTTATGACTGTCCTTTATAAATGGCCTCGTAAAAAGGTCAAATCTTTCCATTTTGCTGCATTAAACAGGGTAATATTCATCTTTGGTTTTACTGCCCTGAAAATGACGGGATTACCTGATTAAACAAAAGGGGACTTGCTTCAGCATACAATTCATCAGCCCTTATAAGACTATATTAGCTTTAAAATGGGCTGACTGAGCCGCTGTCCCTCATTCCCTCATCTGCATAGGGTTCTATAGTGTAGAAAGTCACCTTAAGGGAAGTTATCAAGGAGTAAACGTTCGCACACAGAAAGCAATTATTGTTTATAACAGGGGTCGGAAAACCTAGGCACGGAGGATAAAAAAGACAGATTACAGTTTTTTTGAAGACATGTCCTGTGGTCTCACAAAACTAAAATTGAACTCTTTGACCATAATGAACATTGTTACATTTGGAGGAAAAAGCGGAAGGCTTGCAAGCCAGGGAACACCATCTCAACTGTGAAATATGGTGGTGGCAGCATCATGTTGTGGGGCTGTTTTGCTGCAGGAGGGACTGGTGCATTTCACAAAATGGATGGCATCATGAGGAAAGAACATTATGTGGAAATACTGAAGCAACATCTCCAGACATCTCATGATCCCTGTTTGCTGTCCTCCCGTGCTGTGTTTTCCCCCCTCCCTCACCTGCCTGTCTCCGGAGCTGGGTGGAGTCCTGCTCCTCCTGCGCACACCTGCAGTCCATCAACGCAATCAACACCACCTGCGGTGGATAAGAGGAGCGATGACCAGACACTCGGCGCCGGAACGTCCGCATGTCACACGTGAATCCTACTGCCTTGCTTTGTATCTTGGTTTTTGTGAACTTCTTGCCTCATTTGGATTTTTTCGCTTTCCCCAGATCTCCGCCCGAGTACCAGCTCCGGAAACCCTGTTCCTGTACCTTCTCGTCATCCCTGGTATGGTCTCCGATTATCCTCACCCTGCACTCGTGACCCTTCCTGATCACGGACCCGCACCCACGCTCCCCAGCACCCTTGGATTCACAGACTATGTTGACTAGTGCACTAACCCTTGAACTATCCTTGCTTCCCGGTCTTGTGGATTTATGAACTCGAACTCTGAACATTTTTGTGAATAAAATTCTGTTAAACCTTCGTGAGTTGTGCAATTTTGGTCCCTCCATCTTACTGGTTACGACAAGACATCAGCCAGGAAGTTAAAGCTTGGGCCCAAATGGGTCTTCCAAATGGACAATGACCCGAAGCATACTGGCAAACTGGTTACAAAGTGGCTTAAGAATAACAAAGTCAATGTTTTTGGAGTGCCCATCACAAAGCCCTGATCACAAATAATAGTCCGATTTAATTCAGAGCGTATGTGTCTTTTTATGTATGTAAACTTCTGTTTTCAATTGTATCACACTTGATCACTCTTTTTGTATCCAATGTTATTTTAATATAAAATACTTTAAGTAATTATATTCTAAAACAGCAGAATTTCTGTGCATATGCTCATAATTGTTCGTAGTATTTGTTCCTCCAGGAGACATTTTGTGAATGCCAAAAATGTTCACAAGATGGTCTTAAATACAAATTTATTTGTAAGCATGTTTCTTGAATAAGGACCATTTCCCTACAGGAACAATAAAGTAGACCTTCACCTTACAATAAAGCTGCCCGTAGCAATCACAAACCCCTTATCATACAGTCACACTTCCTCTATATTATCTACTTCATACGGGCATATTATGCCGTCATACACAAATCAAAACATATGTAACTGTAATTACTTCGAGCGGGTTCCTTGCAGATGGCATGTTACACCAACCTGTGAAAACTGCGGTGCCTGTTTGACCAAAGCAACACGGTCTCACGTGAGTTCATGCAATAACACATGTCTAATGTTTGATCTCCAAAGCTCAAAATGCTCTGTTCCACCTTCTGATGTCATATAGTGGTAGTTTTTCAGTTAACATGTATATTTTACTTTTAGTTCAGTAGAGATAGGCAATTCCAGGCCTGAAATTATCTAAATGATTCTAGTGAATCACAAGAGTGTTTTCTGAGAGAAGAACTCTGCATATTTAGACTCTAAGTCTAAATATGCAGAGTTTGTGTGTTAAACGTGTGAATGAAATAAAGCCCACCTCGGGGTATGTTTTTGATGAAGAAACATCACAACATAGATCAGTATATAGCATAATATGGGCCCTTTAATGACTTTTTAAGTCTTGAGGGACCTGCATGATTTCCAAACCACATGACATTTGCAGTCAGTGTGTTTATAAAAGATAACTTTTTGATAAGTAGTGCATTGGTGTAAATTCCTGTTTCTTTGTTTTTTTTATATTGGGTGAATTCTGAGTAGATTTTTGGTATGCAGTGACAACACAGAACACAGAAACAACTGAAGAAAAGATGAGATGAGCCAGGCAGTTATTTTTTGCATTATATATCACTATGCACTTTGGAAGCCGTGAACGTCAAACTCCAAATTCAAAAGGAAATTTGGGGTTGATCCAGAATGAAATTGTGGTCTTCACGATATTGGCACTCCTGATAAAATAAATTGTTGTAAATTTGGAGACTTTCTGATCCCAAAACTGTACAGTTCTCCATCACTGGATACATTTATATGAATAGTCAGATAATCTAATCATCAGAGCCAGACTCTCTTGAAAATTTCAGTCTATGTGTAATTAAAGACTTGCTCTTGAACATGTGATGCGTTTCATCACTCGCCATGTATTTGATACCGCTTTAAATATTTATATAAAAACTTTATTTTATACCTAAGGGTAACACTGCAAGAACAAATGTATTGCTAAACTGTAATTCGAACATACAATGATCATAAATCACTTTTCAGTTCATTCCCTCTAATCATCATCATCTGCAGCCCACGCCTGCTCCAATCCCATCACCCCCCCTCCTCTGTCCTCCCCCCTCTCCTCTCCTGGACGGCTTCAGTTGGATTTGTCTCTTATCACAAACTCATTACAGCTGCAGTTTACCTTCTGCTGCCTCATTAGCCTCCCACTGCTCCTCGATTGGCCTTGACTCCGGTGCATCCTGTTTAAAATGCAGATTTTGACATTTTTTGGAGAAATAATGGACATCTAATACTAGCAATAAGCTGCACTATTCTGATGAGCCACAATCGGCCTGCAGTCAGAGTGAGGAAGTACTGAGAGACATTAGACTACACTCGAGTGTAGGCACATGTTTTAAAGAGTCATTATGATGCACCCACAGGACCGGTGTCTGGAGTGACAGCAGGAGAAGTTGGTGTTTCACGCTTCTTAAGTCTCAATGTATATGGCATGCACATTCACTTAAAACAGTCTTGTAGTAGCTTTAGACTTGCATGTGCTGGAATAAATAGGAAATAGAGACTCATCCCGCCGCACACCCAGCGTCACACACAGATCTACAGCCCTGCTCTGACAAAAGAGCAACATGCTAGATGAGCACTTTGGTCAATTATCAATGCACTGCTCTGTGTGTACATAAGTATTTGGATTCAATGGGAAATTGAAGGTATGCAGGGCATGGACATACACCTGCAGACGCCACAGCTCATGCTCAGATGTTAGCGCTTTGCCTGGAAAATTCTAATATTCTAAAAGTTCAGATTTTGAGACATAAGGTTTATTCTTGTGTTCCCCATGGCAACACTGTACAACTGTTGCCACTAGCAAAACAAGGATTTTTATTTTTTCATTATCTGCTGAACCCACTGTCACTCTCCTCATCTGTTGTTTAGTGCTTTGCCTCATTGTCTAACTTTTCCACAATAAGGCCTGCAGATGGTAAATGGTGGAGCCTCATAGCAATACAGAGAACATTTAGTTGTTTGCCATAGAAATTTTGCATGAAGATGTGTTGAAACATTTGCTGAGGTTTTCTTCACATGACAGCAAAGGAGCAGTGAGCAGTTAACCTGGTTCATGCCAGTAAGTATCAATCTGAAAGCAATCGAGAAAAGGCAGAACGTCATGGCGAGCATTTAAATCTGATTGGTCAAAGCAGAACAAGCCAAAAAAACTTTTAACTTGCAGTTGAGAGAAAAGCACGTACAAGAGCACATAATGATGTTACGAGCGCCCTGCCCCTGCGTGCGGCTCACTATATAAACTCATCTATACATAGATAAAGATTACAGGTTACAGTTCATCAGAGTGATTCGCTGGTTGACCAGCAGATGGGTGAGATAGCTCAATAAGAAGTCTACAGTGGGTGCAGATGGGTCGGGTCCAAATCCTCATCCGCTTTAAAGTAGAAAGTCAGCACAACAAGCCTCACCTAAAGCTTTGACTGTTAACACTTGACTTTTGCATCTGCGTGTGTTTGACTCCACAACTTTATCCCCTAAGTCCAATTTGGTTCACAGCTCCAAATGAAAAAAAGAGAAGAGAATAGAAGAGAAAAAGATAAAAGAAAAAAAGCGCAGCTTTGCACATGGAGCAGCCATGTTATCTCTACAGTTTAAACACATCACGACTATAAAAGTGATGCGTCAGCATGAAAAAACAAGTCACAGATCATACACTACATGTGCATAGTGCATATAGTCAGGTTCCTCACCAGACTCATTCACAGCATGTTTGCCATTTCAAACAAGTCCTAAAACCGTGACCTGAGCAGCACTAGTATGTATGATTCAGGTCCTATGGTACAGCACAGAGCAGGAGGGGCGCTGACGACAGCACTGTGAGAGCTCTCTCTTATGCTGAATGCACCCGGTCCTTACCACCATATAATGAGAAATCAAAGACTGTGGGAAAAGTGTACAGCCGTGAATATGTTCCACAAAGCCGGAGCGTTTAGTCACTTTTTATTTTTTGAAAATCATATTCACGGAGTTAGATGCATAAACGATTAAGATAGAATAGCTGTGTAGATTCAATAGCGTGAAGTACTGCAGCAAAGTGCCACACATTCCTCACCATATTTCAGATGGATTAAAAGCAACATAAAACATGAGGCCAGGTGCCCTATATGCTGTGTTTTAGTCTTTAGTGTTGAACTCAGAGCTCACTCCACAACCTAGTGTGAGGCTGCAGCTCACAGGCAGCTACAGAGAGCAGCAGAGGGAGGGGATCCACAGAGAACCACTGACACATGAGCTGGACACAGATGAACAGTAGTATGAGGAAAACACACATTAAGTTTAATAAAGGTCACCTATAATTGGTGCTAATAATAATCTTGGTAAATGTCTATCTTGGAAGATAATTCTCAGTTAGGTTGCTACATCCATTTATTCACCTAAAATCCACCAGATTACAGGAAATTACACCTGTTTTGTGCTAAAATTCCTGAGAGAGGACCCCCAGAACCCCCCTGCTTGAAAAAAGATGCTCTACATCAGACCTTAAAAAAAAATAAAAAAATAAAATACAATAACATAGCAGTCTGTAGGTCTAGTGACGCCCCTGCCATCACCCAACACAATAACACTTTTATCTTCATTAGTGTAATATTAGTGTAATGCACTGATCAATAATACATTGTGATGTCTAATATTTATGCATAAATAAATGACATCATCTGAAGTAAACAATCTCTCCACTCACTTTGTTGCTCCATTTCCTTCTCCCACAATTCCTCTTCCAGTTTTAGTCTTGTTTTTAGAGTGTCATTAACAGGGAGAAAGTGACAAACATATGTTCCTGCATAAGCATTTAGAAACCAATCAGTCTGGTTCCACACATCTGAGGAGGGGGGATGAGACAGGAGAGATGCAGTACGTGGGCGTTCTTAAATGAGGCAGAAGCTAAAATCCGAGCAGTGAGACTGTACCTCCTGTCCCTTGGCTGTCTGCCAGTCAGGTGTGCAAGTCATAATATTTAGCACAGCAGTGGCTATAGACATTTGTCTCACAGCAGGAAGGTCCCAGGTTAAACTCATGTGCGGTGTGGAGTCTTTCTGTGCTGAGTTTGCATGTTCTTCCCTAAATTTGAGTGGATTTCCCCCATCAACCTGCACATTCACAATAGGCTAATGCTCCAGCTAAGTAAGTTGTGACCATCCTGATGCAAAGATGGGTCCCTAAAATCTAAAATTGGGTTAAATGCAGAAAGTAGACCCTTACCTCACTTTAAAGCCGTTTGTAGAACTGTCAAATCCTATCACAGTGTTCATATCCTTGTGCTTTATTTTTAGGCACGTGCACAGCTTTAGAACAGCTTTTCCAGACAGAAAAGTGGAACTGGCTTGAACTGCCCATGCACAGCTGATGTGAACACTGCTTTTACTTACTTAAAAAAATACTTGATGATTATTAGTTACAGAGAGTACGCAGCAGTATTGCTTTTATAGTGTTTTCTTTGGGGGGAAATACAACATTTACTCATTAATGACAACAACAAAAAAAGCCGGCATCTGCAGTGCTTTTTGTTGTTTTGTTTTATTTTAGATAATAATTTACATATTAAACAAGCATCTGCGCTAAAGGCTGAATACATATTTTGTGTGATTCCAGTGAGAAAATGTAAGAGAATGACCAAACGTAGGGTTGAAAATCAGATATTAATCAATTCTAAAACTAGTATTGAAACTAGATAATCATTTCAGCAGGTATCCATACTAAAAAACAAAACATTCTTAGGACAGAAATGAACCTTTCCTGAATCTGAATAGCTTTATAATGATCTTGAGCTGCATCAGAACAAGTATAAGACACAGACTAGTATATGTCACATCTGCAAAGTGTCTGTTCTGTTATGTTATTATGTGAATTATATGTACAGGTTTGAAATAAATATTCTAACTAAAACTTGAACCTATGCCCCAACACTTCCTGTGTCCTATCTACTTCACTTTGTTGTTGTCCAATCATCTATGAATTAATTCACAACAGTAAGATAATGCGTTTGTCCTTGCCAAGATACAGTGTGACTTTCCACCATGTGTTTACAGACAGAAGAGAAACGTGAGGTTGTCCTTGGTGTAGCACAGATGTTTTCATTATATGACATGACTTTATTTTTCTACATTTGAGAAAAAATGATAGGTATCTCAAATTCCAGTTTCATAAAAATATTTTATTTAGCAGTTGTTGTTGCGTCAGTGGTAGCAGGGGGTTTAGTCATAGCAAGGTGCTCTTCATTTCATTACAGGCACATTCAGGATGAATTTGCATGTCCATGAGTCCATGATTCCTCCTGGATGCCCTGGTTGCTCCCATCAGCCACATACTCTTCAGTCAGGTTCTCTTCACTGTGTGTGTGTGAGAGTGTTAGGTGGTGAGCTACTATTGTAACCACAGCTGTGACCACTGACAACCACTGAGTGTGGAGTGAATGAACAATGCACAGAATTCTAAAGCGACTCTGCGTGTTTGGGAAAGCTAATACATTATTATTAGTCGTACTGTAGTATGTTGCACAATATGGCTGAGGCACAAACTCCTGATTCTGGTTTTACTCAGTTTCTGAATCAGAAATGCGAAATGCATAATTCAATTAAAATGATTCATAATGTGTATAGTGCCTCATTTATCAAGTGTTTGTTCATGTGCTAAGCAGCTAAACACGCTAAAAGTGATTAAAAAAAGACACTAAAGACGACACAGCGCACTTTTGCTTCTGTGACAGAATGCATATGAAAACCGATGTTTTCGCCACATGTGCAGAAATTGAGGCCGAGGAAAAGCAGATCCATCATTCCTCCAGTCCAAAACAAAAAGGATGGACTAATGCTGCTTAACCTGCTGTTATACGTTTTCATGGGTCTTTATCAGATGCTTATTAATGCAAATGTTAATCTGCAACATAACTTCAACTCAGTATAGCCCACAGGAGCAGAGGCATGTAAGCTTTTTAAACAGTTTATAGTCACAGTTTAATGCATGGATTGATAACTGAGGCCCATACAGTATCCCTGTCTAAAAGTATTCTCTATTTTAAAGATTTGTGACACCATTTTGGGGCAGACAAGAGAGCGTTTTTCCTTCACAGACCATCTCATCAGTACAACCCTGCTTCGGAATTTCAAATCTCTACTGATCTAAAGGTAAAACACAACTGTTAACTTGGAAACTACTGCTTCATGACATCACAGGGTGGAACAAAGCATTTTGAACTCTGGAGATGTAGACAGACTGAGTAATCCTGTATTATTAAACGTGTGAATGAAACAAAACACAACTCTGAGTATGTTGTTGATGAGGTAACATTATAGCATGGCTTAATGCTCATAAGAGTCAACTTTCATAATATACCCTGCCCTCTATGGAAAACAGGCTGAAGACAGAGCTGGGTTATCTACAGCATAGGTCTGCTGTATGTCTTTGCTGAGAGGAACCTGCCAGATTTTTTTTCTGGAGGCTGTAAAACTAGGCCTGTGACAGTAAACACTCATTTATGAAGCATCCTTCCAAACAAATTTGGACTTTTTATGAATATTTTTGGCATTCAGAAAATGTTTTCAGGCAGAAGCACTCTTAACAACAACAAAATAGCTGTTTTAGAAAAGATGCAGACAGTATGCAGTAGACTTATTTGGACCTTATTAGCTGCTTATACAATACATTTGTCCAGGGGTAAGACACATTATCCCAAAATACATGGGGAACAACTCTGGTACAGGGCCTTAAAGTGTATAAAGTATTTGTTCTTTTAAATATAACAGGGACCATGCACAAAAAGACATTTATTTAAAAGCCTTACAAAGCCCAGGGAGATGTCTGCTCGTGCGATAGACCCCAGGTCCACAAACAGGTTGGAGGAGAAATAGTTAAGTAGATTTGAGAGCGCAGGTGATCCATCTTGTGCAGAGGTGACACAAAACAAATGTGTGGAGGTCGGGAACAGTTAGCTTCACTGTGTTGATGAGATAAACAAGTATTCCACCTGCAGCAGCCAGTATTAGATCTGACACACTCCTTAGCACACATGAGCCAGTCCCACAACACACTGAATTTAACAGGTGCATTGCTTTACCTTTGTATATACCACTTTATAAGTAAAGCTTAAGTAGCCATAATAAAGCAAGAACAAAGACTTCATTTATAATGAACACATAGTTTATTGAGAAAGATTAAGGCTTGGTAATTATTTGTGATAACACTCTGAAGAGGGAGAGACTTACCATAGAAGCAAGAGGAGGGGAGACACAGCATGTCAAAAACAAAACTGTAACTTATTAAACATTTTTAAACATGTATTAAACATGTTAATACATTGTTTGAGCGAATATAACATTTTCAAAACAATGAAAGGTGAGATGGTGATATAAAAACACTACCTGGCCAAAAAAAAAGTCGCCACCTGGATTTAACTAAGCAAAGAGGCATGAGCCTCCTGCAGTCAGTCAGGTCTAGGTTCAGCAACAGTCTGTGCTCAAAGAATGAGGTCAGCTGACACCTGAATATACTGAATGACCAGGTTATTCCATCAATGGATTTTTTCTTCCCTGGTGGCACGGCCATATTCCAAGATGACAATGCCAGGATTCATCAGGCTCAAATTGTGAAAGAGTGGTTCAGGGAACATGAGACATCATTTTCACACATGGATTGTCCACCACAGAGTCCAGACCTTAACCCCATTGAGAATCTTTGGGATGAGCTGGAGAAGGCTTTGTGTCAGACTCTACCATCATCAATGCAAGATCTTGGTGAAAAACGTATGCAACGGTGGATGGAAATAAATCTTGTGACATTGTAGAAGCGAAATCGAAACAATGCCACAGTGAATGTGTGACGTAATCAAAGCTAAAGGCGGTCTACGCCTTTAGCTTTGATTAGGAAATATTAGAGTGTGTGACCTTTTATTTTGGTAGCAACTTTTTTTTTTTGGCCAGGCAGCGTAGGCGCTAAGCCTGAATGATTCGAAATATACTATTTGTTCATTATGAATGAAGTATTTGTTCATGCTTTATTAAGGCATGAATTAGTGAACTATTTTGTTTAGTTTTACCTTGGGACCTTAAGTAGCATTCACCTGGGATAAGTGAAGCCTGATTTTTCAATGAAAAGCAAACTTCTCTCCTGAATATTTTAGATTTGTTTTGCATAACATCCGACTTCTGATCAACAATCATGGCAGCAGCTAGGACAAAGTCATGGCAGTCGAGGACGGCATTAAACTGATGTTTTGGGAGAGTCACAATATCAGCAGCAGTCTGAACAGATGGTGCATAACCACACCATTTGTGTTATGTTTATATCTGGTGCACCTCCATTAGAGATTTTGGTGACTGGAACAAATGCAAGGAAAGGGTCAACTACCTCTGTCAATAATACAGTGAAAGTCTTTAAACAAAACATGAAAACTGGGTCAGACTGGGTCAAAGCCTTTGTGTTAAGGAGCTGGAATCTGTAAGATCATTTCACATTCCTTTTTTAATACTAACAGTTTTATCATTTGAGAGCTGTCTTCTTATATGTTGCAGATTCATGTGAGAACAATCAATGAGGCGTAGCATAGGCATAGACATTGTCTCTGACCCACCCACAGCACCATCGCCCACACCTCACCACCAGCCACACATAAGCAACAAGGTGGGCTGACACATTTCAAATGGATACACAAATGATAGTGGTTATGGGCACTTTTGACACTGCCTTATGGCTAGTTACAATTCTATTAAAAGTGCAGAAATTAGCTGCACTAAAATAAATCAATATTGTAGAATACTTCTGTGTTTAGAAACTTAGGCTGTGGTGTTGTTCTTGTTATAATTTGTGACTTTTTATTTGTATTATTTTATATTCAATTGGTTTGGGACAAATTATACTCAATTATAAGTACAAGTATAGATTTAAAAATCTACTCAAAAAAGTAAACTTACCCAAAAATCTACTCAATTACAATAACGAGTATTTGTAATGAGTTACTTTGCACACCTGCGATCTGGCATTAGACAGGTTACTGTGTGTGCTACAGTGTTTCTTACTGTGGTACAAACACTGTGGTACATGTAACACTGGGAGTACACAAGCTCCTTCAGGTGACTCTTAAGTTTGGGAGTTTGCCTAATTTAGTACATTTTATCTGATTAATCTATAATAATAATAATAATAATAATAATAATAATAATAATAATAATACTCTCTTTAGAACTACAGTGGAAATGAGGGAGTCCACTTAGACCTGGTTTAACCTTGTATTAGATTAGACATACAAGAGTCCTGTTATAGTTTAGAACTGGCAGTACTTGGAAAGCCAGATGATTTCTTGGGTAGAACTGGAAAGGTTTGAGAGCCACTGACTTACTACATTATTAGCAAGATGATATTATTTTACTGGCTCACCAAAATTATTAAATTATTGGCCGTTATTATGTTATCGCTTGCACTCCCCTTTCAACATCACCCACCTCATGCCTCTTATGCCCTCACCTCATGGGACTATTTCTCATGGCGCAAGAGGACGATCAGAGCCCTGCAGACAGAGCGAGATAAGACCAGGAGCACAAACTACTCACAATGAATCCCAATTGAATTCACAGCTCACCTCTGCAGACAGCGGCAGCTCTCCGCCTCATGGACCCTCTCTCCCAGCGCTGTCATTCACTTACTTAAGGGATTATCTAAACGCACCAGGCACAATACTATAGTCTCAATACTATAGCAACGAAGCCTTCTACACTATTTTCTTGTGTTCTAATTCGCAATCTCTTTGTTGTCTCGTTTTCTAAGGCGTTCTATTGTTCTAGTTGTTGCAGACTTGTACAAAAGATGCCTTAATCCGTATCAGACTTGTGCAGACATTCGTTTCATTCCGAGCAAAACGCGTTGTTTATATTTGAGTTGGAATAAAAAGAGGGCTGTAGAGCTTTGACAGAAGTTACTTTTCAACAGTAAAGTTATAGACTTAATTCTTGTGGAACTTTAAAGGTGGTATTTTACTTCTGTGGGGTATTAACTGCACATAACAAATTTAGATCAACCTTGTTACCTTTTATTGTTTTGATGCTATATTTTGATGCTATTTTCACCAAAATCAGCGTATTAACATTCACTTTTGTTTTTGACGCTCTGAAGTCACTCCTCTTTCAGAACGCCATCAGTGTGCATTCCCCTGCACATCGCATCAGGTTTGTGAAGTTGTAGTGTGCAGTTTTGTATCATGTTTTTGTATATTTATGGAAAATTGTCATGTGGGAGCATGGATGGCGTAGGGTTGTGGGCTGAGCATTACACAGAATCATACAGCTAACCTTTAAGGAGGGTTCAAATAGGGCAAGATGGCAAAAATTATTGAAATGTGCATGGATGGCATCTAAAACCTCTTCTTCAGGTATGTTTTTGATGAGGGATTTTTTTTAATTTTCTCAGTTCATTCATTTTGTAATTTCTCATTTCTAATTTTTGAGAAGAGCTCCATGTTCCTACTTTTGTCAATAAATGAAAAACATGCTCTGTGTTCTAACGTTTCATCAAAGTTTTTTTGAGGGGTAAAAGGGGCACTGTGCTCTTTGTTAAACACAGCTCTTAAAAGCCCTGTTGCCAATTTTTCCTTTCGGTCTGATCTTTCTTCTGCTGCCACCATGAGAAATAGTCCCATTAGTGAGGGCACAAGGGGCAAAAGGTGGATGATGTTGAAAGGGAACATTGCATTATTCAGTCATTTTCGTAACCTGACTAATGCCAGACTGATATGTGTGTCGCTCAGAATTGAGTTTTGCACATTTATCAATCTGGAACGGCTCTTGCTGAAAGTGACTGGCAAAAGGTGGAACATCTAGATCAGCAGTCTGCAATCACTCTCTAAAGAGCCACATGCGGCTCTTTAAAGCCTCCAGTTTGCACTTTGATTGAGAAAAAAAAAAAGTTTAGGACATTTTTTGGGGGTATGTAGAGTTTGTAGCATTCCAAAGAGTATTCATTCTGTACAAATTTGTATTTTTTAAATTTATATTTTGTTCTATATTTCTGAGTAAATTGCATGCATAAAATCGGAAAGAATAATGATAATTTTGTAGAGTAGATATTACATGTAATTTTTTCTGCATTTTGGTGCATTTTATATGTAAGTCCCACATGAATAGAAAATGTTACATATTCTTTCTAATGTTAAGAGCTGCAAACAGTTGACTTACTTCTAAGTTAATTTCACTTCGTCTTGTAAAACATATGGCTCTTTCTGACTTTGATTTGGTTTGAAATGGGCCAAAGTGGCTCTTTTAGTGGCTCTTTTAGTGGCTCTTGTTAAAAGGTAGCAGACCTCTGATCTAGATGAATATCTGAAGCTGATTGGTGAAGCTGAAGTGTTTCAATAATGGAACAAGCTCAGAAATCACATTTGTTTTAAACCAAGGTGAGAGAAAATCACATCTTACATCTGTCCACACATGCTCAACATTCTTCCCTCAGCACATTTTACAATCACGCAATAAAGATCATGGACCACTGCAATATACAGAATATACTGAAGCTCAATCAGTTCTATTCTATTTAACAGGGAGTATTATGTTAAATCAATTGTTGTTGTTTTTTAGTTTTCTACCATGTTACAACATTCTCTCATCAAAAACGTGCCTGATGAGGTTTTCGATGTCATCCATGCATGTCTGAGTAATTTAGCGATCTCTCCCAGATCCTATTTAAGCTACAAGATTCTGTGTAACTCTTGGTGCACAAGTCTACACCGCCCATGTCCCAACGCAACTCTCTATAAATATACAAAAACATGGTATAAAACTGTACACAGTAGCTTGTAAATTGTGATGTGGTAGTGCTCTGAAGGGGGAGTGACTTAATGTGGAGAAAAATTCAAGTGAAAAAATGTTAATTGTCAGTGAATATAGCATTTTCAGAACAATAAAAGGTAGCATGGTGATGTAAACATGTTATGTGTTGGCAGTTAATACTCCCTCTTTAAACTAATATCCAAATGCATTAATAATCTAGCACAATAAGTACTTTTTTTCAGAAACAAACCAGCAGCAGCATCACCAGAAGCACCTCCAGTAATAACTGTACAATCTAACACGACAGAACCACATTTGGACTGCCTTTTCATATCAAAATCGTAAACTATGGAACTCACATGTAACCAATGTTCCCTCTAATTTTTCGCGAGTCTGAGCAAACACACAAACTCCCTGAGCGTCCCATGGACCACTGTGAGCGACATCAGACGTGTGCACTGTGGTCATGCTGCATCACATCCATCCAAGTTAAATGGTTTATTAAAAGAATCAAATTACCACATTTACATTTCTGTTATAAGACTTTTAATTAAGTACTCTAGTATGTTAATGCTATTGGAAGTATAAATATTTAATTTTAACTATGGCAAAACATGAACTTCCAACCAAACCAAGACAACTGTAAACTCCAATGTTGAAAACACACTTAACATTTTTATGATAAAGCTCTGACTTGTATTATGAGTATAAGCCGTTGTGTGAAGCTTTTGCTGTGACTGAGTGAGATTGTCCTACTGTGTCTGGGAGACAGTCCGTTAACTCTTTTTCAGTATATGACACGATCATTTGATTTTTACAACTCATGAACTAGTGACAGTCAATGACCAACACACACTGAGAGGAATCTGTATCTGCACAGCTGCTCTATTACTGTACATTCATATATCATATCAAAACACAATATATAATGTATATTTGTATATAAAATATATTCAAAACAAGTGGTATGGGTCAAAATAAATATACAAACACACACATTTCAAAATGAAGATTGGCATCAGCTAATGCTAATGATTACACATAATACACATTTGACCCACAATTAAGTCAATAGCAGAATAAACCACACTTACCGATCAGGAAAAGCATCCAGTCCATCAGCACATCAGGTCCTCTGCTCCTGAGTCCATCATGAGATCTTCACTCGGTTCCACGAACCGCTCCAGGTCCGAGATGCCTCTAGTTTAACTTGTACAAACATCCACATTGTCCTCGGTCGCGTACTTCCTTTGTTTTGTCCGTTTCGTCATGTTTAAAACGCAAAACTGCTGAAAAACAGTGCGTAACAGTGCGCCCGAGGGCGGGCCGTCGGAATGTTAAGGGGTTAAACACTTTAGCGAGTTTTCACTCCACATCGGCCACATCGGCTAAAACTCTGGTAGCGGCGCATGAGGAGCCTGTCAATGACGTGGATAAGCTGCGCAAACACGTATGTGAATCACATAATTGGCTGGAGCAGCTCGTCCCCGGTCACACTCACTGACTCACATTGAAAAATAGCGCAGAATGAATTGTTGTGTGTTTATTTTATTTTCATCTCCGGTTCGATTTTTTTTGTGCGCAGCACAGATTTTCTGTGCGCGGAGACCGTGTCAGCAGTGCGCAATTGCGCACGCGCGCAGTTTAGAGGGAACAGTGCATGTAACTCGTGTCAAATAATGTCCCACTTCCGGTGAGGAGTTGGTTGTGGCGGGACAATTTCCTTCTTAGCGGTGATGTCAGACGCCAAAATTCCTCTCATGCTGCTCCTGCTGTGGCTGCTTGTGGCTGTTTCTCTCGGCAATCTCATTGAAAAATACATTTGACCCGACGGATACGTACCTCTATCACTAAATCAACTATCAGCTCAACGGTAAGTGAATCCGTTTACTTCTCATAAAGTTACGTATGTTTTGCGGAGCTGCGGATCCCCATTTAACAGGCGTCAAAAGCTAACGCCAACGCTAGCATTGAAACTAATACGGCCAGCGTGACCAAGAACGTTTTTTTTAGTTTAATTTCTACCTTATTTACATTTATGCGAGAGCCGAGCTTTTTGCCAAAAGGGCTAGTGTTAAGTTAGTACTTTATTTTGATCCAATTTGACCCATCTCGATGCTTTTGTAACTTTTTGATCTTTGCACTAATATAGTCGTGATGTTTTGAATGGAACGTTCTTATGTGATGCGCAGCGTTAGAAGATCCATGTTCTTTTTTTTTTTAATGAATTGGGCCGAGATGCCCATAACATTTGATTTATTTAATGAATTTTGAAAGTGCACTTTACCTCACTTTACTTTGCTTTGCTTTTGAAATCAAAGCTAGTTTATTGGAATTATTTAATTGTTATTGACAAGTTAATTTTGATGTAACAAAGATTATTTGGTTATGATATATGTACTGTTAAGATGTATGGCAGGTATTTATTCATTATTTATTTATTGAGTTTATAGTAATGGTGAATTACTTTAAGATAATTTATTTTTGTTGTATGCCAATTTTATTTTTGGTTTACTGACCCTGTTTTTAGGTCAGGTTTTTTTTCTGCACTGAATTCAACGACAATCTCACAATAACCTGGATGGCGAGCTACCCCTTTTCTTCATAAACTGGTAGGAACAATTTAACCTTTTTATTTTTTCCCCGCTTCTTGGATTATAACACGCTCTTGGATTACAAAGATATTACAAACGATTGGGATGACACAACCTTGGAATAAATACTCGAACCTGGAACTGGAATGGGACATTTGCACTTTTTTTTTTTTTGGTTCTGTTGCATTTCATTTTGTTTGGTTTCTTTTGTATTAATTATATCTATTTAATATATAAAGTCATGTCATATATGCGTTACACACAACCCCCTGAACTAAAGTGCAAAACGGTGCTTAAGATGTTCACCTCACGGCTCAAGTCTGGGTTAAAAACAAGCCAAAGTTGTACCCTGCTGTAAATAATATATTGTGTGTGTATGTGAATGTGGGAATGTCCGAAATGTGAAACTGCACTGTAGTAAATATGCGTTTAAAGAAAATGCTGTTAAACTGTGTTGAACTGGTTTGTGTGGGGAAAAGCACAACCACAGACAGGAGTTGAGAATTAGTACTAGCTACACACTGTATATGGGTCTGTGACAATGATTATGTGACAGTGAATATGTGTGACTGCACTGTCCCTGTCAAATAAAGTAATACTTGTTTATTGCCAGGGATTATGTTTTACAAATAACCCACATTAGGCAAAATCCGTGAAGTAGACAGCTTTGTATTTTACAGTGATTATATATGTTTTAAGTCTGTAAAACCCCTCACCACACACTTTATACACTTTTCTCACACAGACATCAACATTTTCTCACATTTCTCTAGTGTTTAAACTCTCTCAAAGTTCAAACCTTCGTAAGTGGCTTTGTCGGTGCAGAACATTTCATCGACATTGTGGGTTTTACAGCACTTCAGAGTCACACTGCGATCCAACATTTATGTAAATTTGTCTGAACACATTCTGTACTGTACAGGAGACACAGCACAGAGGAGATTAATTGACAATGGTCTACAGTCCCTCAGCCAATCAGGACACAGAACACAATGCGTGTTCATACACTACAAAAAAAAACAAAAACATGCAAAATTACACAAAAAATCCACGAAATAGCGAGACCGCGAAAGATGAACCACGTTATAGTGAGGGACAACTGTAAACCAAATTTGTCTTGGCCCAGTACAGATATAATATATAAGCAGCTTTTGAAATAAAAATAAGTCTGCTGTGTACTGTTTGTATCTATTTATAAAGTCATTTATTGTCCCAAGAATCAGGAAGTGCACAGTTTTTAGCATGCTAGTTGGTGTTAGCAGTACCATGACAGCAAACTCCGAGCTGGCCTCTGAAAGTTAAGAAAAGTGCTTTTAAACTCAAGCTTCCTTACAGGTTTGCAGTCGGTGAAATATACTCTATGGGAGAAAAGTGCATTTACTTTACACGATCAATGAATCTACTTGTCTTTAACTGTGTTTCATACATGAATATTTAAGTTATACAAAGTAAGAAGGAAAAACTATAAGGTATTCTGGGAGTTCTCAAACTCGCATGAATCCATCTGGCCCAGCTCCCGCTGATTCAATTGCGTAAATGAGGAATAACTTTGGATCCCTGCAGACTGTGCAAAACTAGCTATATTTTTCACATATTTCATAAAGCCCTTTGGCACATCACGAGTGTTAACAAAGAAGATTTTTTTTTTTTGATCAGCTATTTTCAGGCTTTCTTGCAGGTTTGCAATTGATGACATACGCGTTTACAATATACTCTATGGGACAGAAATGAATTTACACCATTAGACGTTTAATAAATGTTTTTGAGTTTTGAATCTCCTGGCACATTTTGCTGCGTTCTTTCAATCTTTTTCAGTCCGGTATTACTTGTCTAAGATAGTAGCTGAAAGTGATTTTTTTTCTCCCTCACGGTGAGTCACAGAGCCACACTGTTTGTATTGTTGCTGTTGTATTGATTGCTGCTGGGAAATGACGGAGACAGAGCTGCACAAACAAGAGCCGCGTCCAGCAGAATGACACGGACACACAGACAGACACACACACAGACACATGCCAGTCTGAGAGATTTAGTTAAAATCCTGGTTCCATTTCCACTTGTTTTCATTTGTTGTCTCTCTATTTACCAAATCGAAATCTTCCAATGACAATCTACATTTTGACAAGGTTTTGTCAGCGTAATAGCACAGTCTTCAGGTGAGATTATAAGACTTGGCTAAATCTAAATGCTACGTCTGAATGATACTGTGAACTGTTTCAAGAAATGACAATTAAAGTCTTACAAGAAATTAAGCTTTTAAAGCAGACCTACTGTACAAAATCAACTTTTCAGAGCTTTTAACCATGTTATTTTTGTTTTCCCTCACCATTTACACACCTGAAGTTGTATTTGGAGTGATTTGTGCATGTTTGAGGCATCTTTAATCTCTTATTTACAAGATACCAAATTGCCAATCAACCCCCATTTTCACCACCACAGGCATATGCACACTGCTCTGCATTCTCCAATTTTATGTTTTTTTTTTACCTGTGATTTGGCAGCATTGGGTTGTCATTTTGGCATAAAATGCAAACCTGCAGCCATGTGCACACTTTTTGTTGTGATGGTGTTTGCGGCGACGTCAGGTCCCATTGGGCAGTGTAGTTTTCTAACACGTTTATTTTATTAAGCTGTTAAAGATGAATATTGAGATTTACAATTTATTATAGATTACAGCTATACTGCGGACACAAGCGCAATAGGTCTTTAAAAAAATAACTTTTTATGACCATTAAGTGTCACAAAGCTTGAGTCTTCTTCAACAGAAACAGTAAAACTTGGACCACCCAAACGCAGTCAATCCGAGCATCTTATTTTTAAATTTTCCAAAATGCTGCTTCTACAACAAACTCTTTGGTTTGCAAAATGTACAATACACAATGTGTAATAAAGTGAAAATATAATACTGTTGCATACTGTTAACTGTTACATTGTGAGTATTATGTTCACACACCTGCTGTGGAAACACTGAATTTAAAAACATTGTACCAGATTATTACTGCATAAAAACATGAAAAACAGAACTACTTCATTCAAACATTTATTTTTACCTTGTGCATTCAGAGCATCCCAGTTACTCTGCAATGAGTTTACGAGAGCTATTCACAGCTCTAAAAGGCCAGAGGCAGAGTAATGCTCACAGCATGCACACTTCCTGATTAAACCTGCCTTTGACCTAGACTAATCTGGTTTTAGACGTGGGTTAGATCTGAAGGACGTACTCGAAATTCCAAGTATTTTCTTAAGTAGTACTTAGAGTGTAAGTTTGAAAAAGTCTGCTCTGCCTCATTAGCAGAGAATATGATTTTCTTCAAAAGACTTGGTTTATTCTTTCAAGTTTGTGCTTCCTCTCAAGAGGAGACATAGACTGCTCAAATCAAAACACTGTATTCCTCATGCAAATGCACTGTTTCATACTTTAAACATTTATTGGTAAAACTATGGGTGGCACATATGATGACACACATCCTTTTCCTTTGTTTTTGTGCTCCCCCTTTTCGAAGTGGATATGTTGTAAACACAAATCCAGTTGACACCTGTGTCATACTCAGGAATTTATATTCAGTTTATAAATTGCCGGATAAAGACATTTCTGTTGTTGCTCTGATAATGACAAACTAACAGTTGGCTACCTGAAGACGCTTTCCCTCAAATTATAGTAATTTCAGCAGCTCACTGACTCAGCATAAGAAATCGCTTAAAGGTGCTATACCTGATTTTGACTTAAAAATGTAAAAAATGGAAGTAATTAATTTTAAACAATTTGCAGTGGTCCAAAGTTATTCCTCACTTACCTTATGCATTCTAAACATCCTAAAACGTTTAATATATTTTGGGGCTCAGTATTTATTGTTTGTACATTTTCTTTGCAAAATTGGGAGGATTTTTGTTATTTTTGTTGTAATATGCTAAGATTTGAGCTGGTAAGGGTTGAATAAGTTACTTTTAGGGCTAATTATTGCTTTTGCTAATTATTTGGCTACTTGCAGCTCATGGTTTTTATTGATACTGTTTATTTAAAAATGTTTTTTTTGGGATTATCTTGCTGTATTTTAATTGTATCAGTGGTAAAAAAAAAGAGTTTCAATATTATCGTTTATCACAATACAGGATGTCCATAAAGTCTCTTTGGCAATTGGTAAGATATCTTAATGAGACTTGTTCTTTTGTACTCAACGTTTTCCAAAGTTTTTTACCTCATTTAATACACCTCTATATGCACCATTAGTCGCGTGAAGCACATTTAGACGGTACTCAATTTCCTGCCACGTTCGCTGTAGCAGAGTCTCGTCAATGGTTCAATTACATCTGTATCTTTTGCTTTAGTTCAGTAATGTCCCGTGTCTTTGTTCGATACACAATAGTTTTGTTGAGTCTGCGTATCCGATTTCGTCTCAATAAACCATGATAAATGTTGTGCCTTCTCTTGAGGAGTAGACATTTCTTAGGGGTTCATTCAAAAGGATGTGTCTTTACTCAACAGGATCTCTGAAATACAAAAATGCAACATGATTAAACACTTTTAGAACCATTGAGTACAATAGATGGAATTTAATTAATATACTGCCTTTATAATTACATTTTAAAATTGTAGAGACTTTATGGAAACCTTGTGCATCTCTCGTGCTTAAAACGTATTGTTGATTGTGCTCATATCAGCCTGTCTCTGCAGCCGTAGATTTAACTACTGTGACGTCCTGTGCATAACCTCTACTGACGATATACACAATGGGCCTGGGGTTTGAATTGGCTTCTACCTGAGCTGCAGCAGCGTACACTTGTGTTAGAAAGTGTTTGTTTGTCTTAGATTCCAGATATTGTTTACTGTGAGTGTACCTCCATCAATAAGTGAGCCTGCAGATGGAACTTTTTCTAACTTTAATTGGTTGTGCTGCGTCTGTTGTGTCTCCAAACAGAATGGCCTTAAAAGTTCCTCTTGTGGGGAAAATGAAACAGAAATATCATGCCCGTTTGCATTTTAAGAGTAGTTGTAACAAAGATATAATTTTTTGGTTTGTTTTTTACCAATGTACATTCTTGATTTCTTATTTCAGCAAGAACTTGTCAAACTAGGACTCACTTTATGGCTTTGTAATAAAGTAATCCAGTGGTTGATAAAGTGTACAATGATATGCTATGGCTGTGTGTGGCTGTGGAGAATAGCTGACTGAGAGGTGAGGAGGAGTCGGCCAAGGCGAGGCTTACAGGGTGAACACTACAGCAAAGAACGGAGCTTCAGGTGCCAAGGTTCTGAATGTCTCAAAGGAAAAAATGAGAAAAACATTGAAATGGCTTGAAATAAATTTACCTTAGCTTAGTTTAAGAGGAGGTATTATACAGGGTGTCCATAAAGTTTTAGTCAAGTTTAAAATGTATTTACAAAGGCAAGGTATATTAATTAGATTTATTCTATTGTACTCAGTGCTTATGGAAGCTTTTAATCACATTGTGGTCAGCATGTTTGTAAGTTCCTCAATCAAATATTTCCAGACCGCTGGATTGGAAGAGATGGACTAATTCTGTGGCCAGGTTCACCAGACATCACACCTCGGGATTTCTTTCTACAGGGCTAAGTTAAAGATGGTGTGTCGAACAAAGATACGGGACATAACTGAATTAAAGCAAAAGATAAACAGATGTAATTGTAACCACTGATGAGGCTCTGCTACAGCCAACATGGCAAGAAATCAAGCACTGCCTTGACGTGCTTCGTGCGACTCATGAACAAGCCTGATTAAGATATCTTATCAAAAGTTTTAATTTCTTTCACAGAGGGCAGGGCTGAGCAGAGAGGGGCTGTGTGGTGGGAGCATGGGGAGCGCTGTCCAGTGCTTCCTGATTATATAAGCTTGTGGGCAGAGCCTTAGAAAAGTGACGTGGTATATTTTCCACTTCACTGTAAGTAGGGTTCAGATAGGGTCAGGCAGAGACTGCAAGATCACACAAACACGCTCAAATGATTCAGAAAACCACTTCAGTTCATAGCCAAACACAAGGACATAGCGATAAAAAAAATAAATAAATTTCCTCTGGAGTCCAGCAGCAGATGGCCCGTGGCATGGTTTTGGGTCCCAACTAGGTGGTTGGAGGCCCCTGGGTTAGACTGTAGGTATGGTCTTCTCCCTTGTCTCTGTCTGACTATATCAGCATTTCACCTGTCTAATTTACCATGTCAGTCAAGCCCCATGCACATCTCCACGTCAGTTTCCTCAGACCACTCTTCCGTATATAGACTGCATCAACTGTCATCTCATCTTGTTCAGAATAAGAATTGTCACAGGTTTTTCAAATTCTCTCCCAATGCTATTGTAGGGTTTAACTCAGCGATTCCCAACCTGTTTCTCATAGAGACCCATATATTTTACCTGTGGATATGTTGGCGGGTAAGCTACGGTCTTATAAGGAAAATAATCGATATCTGGTTAATAAAGATGTTATAGAACTGTAATGATTATAAACTAACCTTATAGCAGTTACCATGTCCCTAATCTCCCTAATCAATCAATCATCTTTATTTATATAGCAAAAAACCAAAACAAAAACAGACAAAAAAACAAAGCTATGCATTTATGTTCATTAAAGGGCCCATATCATGCTACCTTCTGAACATGTTACAATGTTGTTACCTCAACACACACATACCTGGAGTTGTGTTTCCTTTTCTTCACACAAATCCTGCATATTTAGGCTGAGTTCTCTCAAACAGAAAAAAAAAACAACCTCTCAGTCACGTGGTAATACAGGAAGTGTTCCATTGTGTTTTTAAACTCCACACACCTTCACTTGAACTGTTTGAATGATTTCAGCTCTGAGATTTCCAGTCTCTGCTGAACAAAAACAAAAGTAATAGGTAGTGGTTAACATGAAAACTACTGCTTCCTGACATCTCAAGGTGAAACAGAGTATTTCCTGCTTATAATAAAGGGCTATTCAAACATGTGAATGAAAAAATTATGCAGCTCTAGGTGTTTGAGAAGGTAAAAACATTCCAACATGACTAAACGCTCACAATAGTTAATTTTGCATATGATAGGACCTTTTTTTTTAAATCCAGCTTGGACCTTTTTTGTAAAACCCTTTGGAGGACCTAATATGAATCTTTGGAGACCCAGGTTGGGGATGACTGGTTGTGTTGGCTTACTTTGAGTTTTTCCATAATTTTCATTCCATCCTTTTATGAAATCAGTACTTAAACAACTCACACAGTCCCCTCAAATGTGCACTCCAGATAACTGCCAAGCCCTTGTTAAACATTAGCTCTTATCACCCCTCAAGTCAAACATTCCAATGATGAATAAAAATGAGCCTGTTTGAACCTTTTAGACTAGCAAATCGCGTCTTGAAAAGGGACACAAAAAGACGAGGAGATAAGAGGGCTCGGTGAAAATAGAAGCGCGGTTCCGTTTATTGTAAGAGGCTTAAGAGTGAATCTGAAGAGGTTATAGATTGTGTTAGAAGTGTTATCTTGGTGTTACTTTGTATCCTCGGCCAGTGTTAAGTGGTATGTGGCGTGGCGGGCTCAATTCAACCATTAGGGAAGTGCGCTTTTGATTAGTCATGGGTGATACCAGTGATTTTTGTTTCGATCTGATACAAAGTTAAAGCGGGTCTGAACATCTAAAGTTTGCCCCTGACCACCCTGCAAACAGAGCAGCTGAACTAGACAGTACCTGGAGGATGGAGCGATAGTGATATGAGGAACAGTGTGATTGGTCTAACACAGAGCTCTGCAAACACTCTCTAAAGAACCACGTGCGGCTCTTTAAAGCCTCCAGTGCAGCTCTTTGCACTTTGATTGAGAAAAATATATATATATATATATATATATATATATATATATATATATATATATATATATATATATATATATATATATATATATATATATATATATATAAATAGGAAAACATTTTTTGGCTCTATTTTATTAAGTTTGTATTTGGCAACATTTTTATTCATTCAATTGAAATTATTTAAATGTATTTATTTATTGTTACTATTATTTATATATTTAAAAAAATACGATTTCATGTGTGTGTGTGTGTATATATATATATATATATTTTTTTTACTATTCTGAAATCCCATGCATGAAATCTGAAAGAATAATGATAATTTTGTAGAGTAGATATTACACATAAAAAGCACCAGAATGCAGGAAATTACATATATTTGCTCAAAACCCATTTCAAACAAGTCCACAAAGTTCATAAATAGAAAATGTTACTTATAAAAATCATATTGGCTCTTTCTGACTTTCATTTGGTTTGAAATGAGCCAGTGTTGCTCTTTTGCTGTTAAAGGTTGCAGATCTCTTAACACTTATCCACACTTCAAACACCTGGCTGTGATCAGGGCACTACAGAGTGATGTGATGTCATCAGATACTTAAAACTGCTTTCGCCAGTGTAAATGTTCCTAGTTAGCATTAACATTGCCAAAAAAATGTCTAGGAACTGTACATAATGTATTTTATACCATAGAAACAGTTTAGTAGCGAGAAAACGTGGATTTAGTTTTTAGTTCCACTATAACGATGGCAAGTATCCCAGGTGTGTGAGTAAAACTGACTACTGCAAAAGAGAGAACCATTATGGATTGGGACGGAGCAAACGTAGGGACAGAGGACAACAAACATTGTCACTGGGAAAAAAAAAATAAAAATGCTGGAAGAGGTTTTAGATGTCATCCATGCATGTTTCAGTAATTTTGCAAATTCTCCCAGCCTTATTCGTACCCTCGTTATGGTTAGCTGTAAGAGTCTGTCCAATGCTCCGCCCACAAGCCTACATCACCCAAGCCCCCACAAAAGTATGATACAAAGCTGTACACAACAACTTCACAAACCTGATACGATGTGCAGTAGTTTCATTAGTGGGATGCACACTGGCTATGTTATGATAGCGCTCTGAAGGGGGGGTGATTTAGCACAGGGAGAAAACAGAGGAGACTCAGCATCAACAACAAAAGTTAATACATTGTTTTCGATGAGTACAGCATTTTCAAAACATTAAATGCTAACATGGTGATCTAAATATGTCGCGTGTTAGCAGTTAATACCTCATACAAGTCCAGCTCCTCATCTTTAAGCCTTTTTTTTTTTTTTTTTTTACCTACCTCTATTGTTCAGATGCAGACTCACAATAATAGCCTTTCTCATTTCGAAGTCTAAGCCAGAGCCCAAGCAAAGCAGAAATTGGATCAACCCTGTCGGACTGGTATCAAGCAGAGGTCTCGGGGTCAACGCGTCAGTCGCTTAATATTTTATATGATATATTCAGCAAAGGGAAGTGAGGGGACGTCTTGCAAGGAAATTGGTGTGTTCCATTTGTTCAGGCATCAGGGTGCATTCCAACCAGAAGCGTGTCAAAGGGAAGAGAACACAGAGAGGAGAGAGATTGACAGCATAAATTGGAGCCACGAGGATTTGGAGGGGTGAACTTTGGGTTTTAAACGAGACAGCTGACAGACGGTGAGAAGAGACCCAAAATGTGCTCTTAAGATGATGTCTTTCACCTGGAGAGATGTGAGAAAGGAGATGGAGGGATGTGGAGGACAGGTGCAGAGAGTGTAATGTTGAAAGGAACAGATGAAGGAATTGGGAGAGTGGTTTGAGATTTGATGATTAAATTGTCTTTGTTTTGTGTTAGTTGAATGATGATGACAAAAAAATAAATAAAAAATTCTAACTACCTTTTTAATTGTAGAAGGAAAAAACACACAAAAAGTTAAAAGGTTGTAAATGCTGCTTCGGTCATTCACATCAATACAGCAATCTATTTCACAAGCAAATTAAAAGGTCCCATACCTGATTTTTTTCCCCACGTATTTGAAGCAAGGCAAGTTTATTTGTATAGCACAATCATACACAAAGTAATTCAAAGTTCTTTACAGAATAAGAAAGACATTAAAATCACAATACAACAAATCAGAACATAAATAATCATCATAAAATTCCTTCCTGGTTCCAGTTAGGACCCAACAGCAGCGTTCTGGATGAGCAAAATTTGTGTTTCTCCAGGACAGATATATTGTATAAGTGACTCTTGATGTCAAACCAAGTCCACTGCCTTCTGTCTGCATCAAATTACAAAGCATTTAATTGTTGTTAACCACGAAGTGCACGTTACCATGCCAACGTCAAAACATCAAAAATCTACGCTCGTCTCTGAGAGTTGGAAAAAGTGCTTATAAACCCTTAGTGGTGAATACTTACGATGCTTGAAATGTATAAGGTAAGTGAGGAATAACTAAGAAGCACCAACTGTTTAAAATGGGCTGGTTCTGTTTTTCACCTTTTTATAAGTCTCACTTGGAGGTTATTAAAATAAGACCCAAAATGCAAGACTGCTAAATAACAATGCTTAAATCTACAAAATGGTAAAATGTAATAAATTTATTGCATTTTAACTCTTTGCACGTTCATGTTTTGGAGGGAGGGGGATTGGGCGTGGCATGCATACATTAATTTTCTATGTACAAAAATGTAATATGTCCTATGAATATTAAATATGTAGCAGATGCCCTTTGCTTTGGAATACACATGAGTTGCTTTTACTAAAATAGCTGGCAGGTAAAGAGTTAAGTGCACTCAAACGGATGAGTGACTACCACCCAGCTCGTGTAGGTTCAGGGAACTAACAAGATCGAAAATCAGTAAAATAAAGAAGTAATTTAATGAACAGGGTTGTAAAAGGTAAGCTAAAGAAAAAGGAGACTAAAATATTCAAAACTATGTAAATGTGAAAGGGTTTAAATAAGAGAGTAACAAAGTCAGTATTGACAGTCGAGTGTCTCAAAACACTTCACATTAGTGACGTAACAAAAGAAACACATACAAAATGGCAGACTGTCCGCACACAGGCCAGCAGCCCTGAACAGGTGCGCTGAATCTTCTTAAATAGAGGGAGACAGCTGCAGGTGAGCCACAGGATTGGCCAGGCGGGAAAACAGTCCTCCAATCACCAACAAGCGCTCACACAGCCAGGATTTCATGGGAGAAATGGGACAGACTCAGCAGCACACAAACATAACAGGAAAATAGTAACAAAAGAAAAGAACTTAAGGCCTAGGGTCGTAACAGCGTACATGTATTACAAACCCACGTGGAGAAATTGTACTTGTGTCAGCGGCAACCTAATCAAACAGCTTAATCATTTGACAAAATACGGTTTACCTGATCTGACAGCTGCCGTACTATACATATATACAAACAAATATCCAATTTCCCTAATTGCCTGCAGTATAACCTCTAGACCCCTCGACCTGATACTCGGCTGAATAGTTCTTTGTAGTCAGTGTTGTTGGTGTGTCATGAAGACGACTCACTTTCTACTGTGACTGATTTAAACTGTTACATAAAAAGCACTTTAACCAAAGAGTAACTGGAACAAAAAAAGGTAAAGATTAGCCATTTGTTGCAATACAAATTAAACTGAATGTGTTTGCCATCTTCTTAAAATTTGGATAATAGTAGCCATGGTTACAAAAAATTTAGTTTAAAAGAATCCTCAAAATACAAGTCGCACTGGCCAAAAGTATCTGACAATAAACTGACAGACAGTGAAGTGCCCCTGTACTTGATCCTCGCTCTCCACCTGTCACTGTGATCCTCTCCGCTGTAACAAGCTCCTATTCACTGCACACAACTGCCCGAGCCCATCTGACACTCCTCTGTGGACTGTGCACGTAAAAGCATTGAGCGTGGAAATGGCTTCATACTTTGATGCAATGTCGTCTCAATATCAAAATAGTCTTGAATTCCATTGTTTATGCCTGTTTTGTGAGAGTCTTGACCAGCCGGCAGTTCTCAAGAAAAGGATTTGTTAAAGAAGCCTAACATTCAGACACAATCATTCTAAGAAGCAGAATGTGCATTTATTTGACCTATTTATTCAGTTCATTTGGGCAACACGGTCAGAGAATTGATAGTTCACAAATTCACAAGGATTATAGGGAGTTTATTCTAGCCTGACAAGCCACACAGCCTTCTGTTTTGGAGCAAATATCCAAATAGATACACAAAAGATCAAAATGACTATTCTCCTCAGGGTGGCTCCCTTTAGATATAGTGTGAGGAGCTCGGAGTAGAGCCGCTGTTCCTTCATGTCAACAGGAGTCAGTTGAGGTGGCTCAGGCATCGGTTCAGGATGCCTCCTGGAACTCTCCCTGGAGAGGTGTTCCGGATATGTTCAATCAGGAGTAGGCCCCGGGGAAGACTTGTTGGAGGGACTGTTTCTTGGATGCCTGGGAATGTCCCAGGAACCTCCTGGAAGAACTGGAGGAAGTGTGTGTGGAAAGGGAAGTCTGGGCATCTTTGCTCAGATGGATGGATATAATTCTCTAACCTAAGATTGACAGGGTTTAATACTCTCCTGTGTTAGTTTTTTTATTTTTATTTTTTATTATTGACACAAACAGCAGGGCAAAACCTAACCTTCCTCCTTTGCCTGTGTGACTTGATTTTCTGTGTCCTTCAAGCTAATTTTAACGATTCAGGTAACTTCTCACAGATTGTCAGATAATGTCAACAATGTGATTTGTGAAAATACAACTGTACCATCTGTTTTAGACCAGTCACCTAATACATAAATACATGATACTAATTATGAATCTCTGAGCCAATGTCCATTCAGACTAGTACAAAATACAATATGGCATAGACATTTTAATCAGGAATTGGCTCATTTTGCAGCCAGGAGCAGCCTTCAGTGTTGGCATTTAGTAGTTGCAAGGTCAGCAGAATTGTATTATTAACAACAGAGGCATTCTCAATAAGATTGTATAGAACATGGAAAATCATTGGATTAACGGGCCTGTACCCTAATTTAAAACAAAAGAGGCACCATTTCAGAGTTTCAGTGGTCCCTATTCTCTGATCTGGTGCAACTTGCCATCTACTGGCAGTGGAGGGAACTTACCACAGTGAAAACAAATAATATAAGTAATGAGGAACAGGTGCGGGTATGTGGATGTAAACACACAGCAGTAATGAAAGCGACTTGATGCCAGAAATGCTTAAAATGAGAACTTAAAAACTGCGCAGGGATTATATCTGGCCATCTATGACATCACAATCGTGGGAAGATTCAATGTTGGGTGTTTTGTGAGACTCGGAGGCGAAGGATTACAAAAACCAGTGTAATTGGCATAAAATACAACTCCAGATATATGTTTAGGAGATGTCTGTCCAATCCCTCAGTCGTCCAGGTCTGATCCATAGTAAAAGCCCAACAGGCTTAGGACAACAGAGAATCGGAAACCTGGAAGGAAAGGTGTAACTATTCCTTACACAGCTGGTGTGCCTGAAAGCCTCAGACAGTATGAAATTCTTGTCTATTTCAAACCTACAAATACTTTAAGACACCCAAAGGGCAAAATCGCGAACCATAAACAAAGTAATGTGGTCTACTCCATTCAGTGTAGTAAAGAGTGCAGTGAGCGTTACATTGGAGAAACTAAAGAGCTACTCCATAAGAGGATGTACCAACACCGTTTGACATACATCTCAAAGCCACTAACCACTCCTTGATCAGAGGAAATAAATGGTTTGAGAGGGGGGTTAAAAAAGCAATTTTTTATTAGGAAAGAGAATCCTTCTTTGAACAGAGTGCTGTAGACATGATCTTTCACCCACCTATAACTCCATCCTCAGACCCAAAGCAAACAAAGGAAACAAAGAGATCAATAGAGCTAGCCAGGATGATAATAGGTGTGAAAGCAGCCATTAAGAGCTGAATGAATATGCTAAGTATGACTCAGGCACAGTGCACAGTTAGTGTAGCTCAATAGACTTAGCCGACATACAGAAACTGTAAACAATAGCTGTTTCCGGTTACAGTGTAGTTCAGTCCTCTCTTCAGTTAGACATAAGGCAGTGTCCACCAACAATCTGGCTGCTCATCCAAGTTGCCTCTTCAGTTCTGGTCAAACATCTTCACTGCTACAACTTTTTGTCCAGTTGACAGATTTTACTTTTGGCTTTAACTATTTTTAAAGAGGGAACACTATTCTAACATACTTAAAAGTAAAAAAAAAAAAAAAAAAAAAAAAAAAAAAAGCTAATTTAGAATAACATCTTCTTTAAAATGTATTAGTCCTGTTTTTCACATTTTTAAGTAAATTCAAGTACAGCACCGGTCAGAGCACCCTTTATCTATGGGGGTCAAAACTATATGTGGTTTTATAGTACTACCAAGTCATTCTCAAACTTTTTATTACATCATAAAATATTTGGCTTTCCAACTTTTGTCAATATAACAAGGACCAAACATTTATATTTAAAATGCAAATCGGACATGAAATATGGATAGGCCTTTTGTTTTGTTTTTGGCATATCAGTTGGCATATTTATATTTTAATAACAGAAAGCTCTTGGGCATTCTCCTGACTTGAAAAGGTTTATTGTCGCCCACAGTGCACACAAACAAGACGTGTCTCGTGAACTTAACATCTGGCAGCTCGAAGCTAATTTAGTGAGAGTAAAATTGTAATCAGCCATTCAAACTGCAAGCAGTGATAAAGGGTCTTCCTAACCCTTGTGAGCGCAGAAGGGCACGCTTCAATGGGAGGGCTGCCTATTGGTGATGAGACAAACATGAACAAGTTGACTCTTTTGAACGGTTCCTTAAGGTAAACTGTTGGATCCGGATGTCATTTTTTAAAAGAACCAAATATTTTTCTTTCTTATTTTTATGCATTTTTACACTGATTAACACTGAACCAACACAAGAATCAGTACAGAAGCAGTGCAGGTGACACAAGTGAGTGATTTGTGCACAAAAAAACATATTTGATAACATAATAATGGTTAGTTTATAAAATTAGAAGCCGAAAGTCCCATCACTGCTGCCTGTCAACCCTGGCAGGATATTTTGATACAAAATTGCCACAGTTACATTAGAAATAAATGTTTCCATCTTAACTTTGCAAGAGGCGCTGGAGAGCCATGTTTAAAGATGGAGGTTTAATTCACATATAATTATGTCAAGGTCATCAAAATACACAAAATCATCTAATTTTCTCCCATTTTAAATGATAAAAGTTAGAATAATGTAAATATAAATTCTTTCCACAACAAACAGATTGGCTTTTATGATTTTTTTTAAAACAAATTTTGAACTGACATTTCAAATGGCAAATCATTTAGTTTTCAGTTTATTTGTTTATTTTAACAGGGACCATGTGCAAATGCATTACTCTTATAAAAGAAGAGATGCTTTACAACAGATTTAGCTAAAGTTAATTTCCATCTGCAGTCCATATGTACGTCCACATGCAATGCCAAAGCCAGAGAAAAAGTTTGAAAAGCAAATAATTAATAATGTGGTTTATAAAATGTATAGAAATTGTGCAACAACTTGATCTAAACATTGGGAATTAATTTTGAGTCTAATGTTTGTGAAAGAACCAGCACCAATTTGTGTGTTAAACATGTGTGAATGAAACAAAACAAAACTCCAGATATGTTTTTGACGAGAAAACAACTACCTAACATAGCTCACAAAATAGTGTAATATAAGCCCTTTAAAATCTCTGAACCGTCCACATGAGTGGTCTGAACTTCACGTTTAGTTAATGCCTGTATTGTTATCTTCCATCAGTTTGCAGACCGCGGCTTTGTGCCCTGCTGTGTGTGTATGACAAGTGAGCGCAGCCTCGGCCTTGGTCTGGAGCTTGAAGAATATGCAACAGGCTCGGCATCTGGCGGAATGGGTATTGTACACATCCTGCATCAGCTAGTCCCACTAAATGTCCTTCTCCAGCCACACACCATGCATTGTCTGGGCATGGCTTGTGCAAAACTTAGCGGTGGTGGTGCTCCAAGGGCCTGTAGGATACTGCAATAGCAATACTATTATATAAAATAAAGTTGAAATGTATTTAATAAAATGACTATAATTAATAAAATCCTGTGAATCAATTGAATATCTCTTAAAAACTTAACTAAAACTTTAAAACTTCCATTATGAGGATGCTGTTGTAATAACTATGAGCTAAAAGAGAGCAAAAAA
Source organism: Periophthalmus magnuspinnatus (assembly GCF_009829125.3). Taxonomy (NCBI): domain Eukaryota; kingdom Metazoa; phylum Chordata; class Actinopteri; order Gobiiformes; family Gobiidae; genus Periophthalmus; species Periophthalmus magnuspinnatus. The sequence goes on from NC_047126.1 coordinate 23,561,712, forward strand.
AGTAACTTTCACCTGAGCAAATCTTCCAACTGCTTGAAATACCACATATTTCCAGTCCAGAGGAAAATTCTTCAAGCAAATCCACGGCTATCCCATGGGCTCACCGGTCTCCTCTATTATGGCTAACTTATAAATGGAACAATTAGAACATAATGCATTGACTTCATTTCCAGACACTCCACCCACACATTTGGTATTGATACGTAGATGACAACTGGACTAAAATCAAAATTCAACATCTGGAACCTTTAACTGCACATCTTAACGCTGTGGATCCAAACATCAAGTTCACACAGGAAGAAGCCAAGGAGAACAAATTGGCTTTCTTAGATTGTGCAGTAACTGGAGAGGACCGGCGACTCGAGGTAGATGTCTTCAGGCAGCCCACACACATCGACCAATATCTGCTGTTTGATTCACATCATCCACTGCAGCACAAACTCTGAATTATCCCTACGCTGCAACACAGGGCTCAAACACAGAGGGAAAAGTGAAAGAGGAACAACATGTGGAGATCGCCCTGTCTGCTTGTGGATATCCAAAATGGGCCTTCAATAGATCTAAGAGAGCTAAAAAAAAAAAAAACAGGACAACACAGCATCGGAACCCAGGAGAAAAGATGTAACCGTTCCTTACATGGCTGGTGTGTCTGAAAAACTTGAGAGGATTTTCAGACAGCATGAAATCCCAGTCTATTTCAAACTCACAAACACTTTATGCCTGAAACTGGTTCACCCAAAGGACACAACCCAGAGCCACAGACGAAGTAATGTGGTCTACTCCATTCAGTGTAGTGGATGTACCTATAGCAACATTGATTACGTTACATTACTTAAAATTATTGTCCCAGGTACAAAAAAAGTGGCTAAATTTATCTAACTTCACCCTAAATATGCACAAAACTCTGCATGCATTGAGAACATTAAATGATTTTAATGTTAAATATACATAGAGGTAGCATATGTAACTGAGAAATAGATTTTAGATATGACTTTGACACACACACACATACAATAACTTTATGACCTATGTATCATTTATTATAAGCAGTAAATCTGAAAGTATTCTTAAAAAGCACTAAGATTCACAGGTCTTTACAAAAATACTCAGGGCTAGCTGACTGATTTTTACAGGACAGAGCACTCACCACACACTCAATAACACAAACTCCTAGATAAATTGAAATATGTGAAGGTGTAAAAATACCACAACACATGAGTAGTGATGGAGCAGTAAGTGAGGAACCCTAACACCAACCCTAGACCGGATGGGCAACCACGTCTGAACCAGCCCTGGAGCGCGAAGAAGACAAAGTGAGGATAAAAGTCATAGGTTATGTCACACAAACAGAAAATGTCTCCCCAAATACACAAAAGAATATATTTAACAGACTACTAAATTGGCGGTGCGTTACGTCATACAGTGTCTTGTGAGGGACAAACTGCAGTTGGTCACATACACATAACTACCACATAAAAATACTGAAAACACAGGAAACATGAGGTAGTTTCATCACAGTAGGGTTAGGGGTTATGGCAGTGGTCGGCAACGTCCGGCCCGCGGGAAAATGTTGGCCCTTTGCCAATTTATTTTGGCCCGCCAGAGGATTTTGGACTTTCTTCCGGCATTGATTCTTTAATACTGTCATGATCCGCTCCGTCTGCTCCACGTTTTTCCTCCTGTCCTGCTCGTTCCCTCCCTCACCTGCCAAGCTGGGCTGAGCTCCTGGCTCCTCCTGCGCGCACCTGCAGCTCATCAGCGCGATCACCACCACCTGCTGTGTATAAGAGGAGGCAGGACCAGACACTCAGGGCGAGATCATCTGCGTTTCTACACCCTGTTCAGTGCCGGTTCATCTTCGTTTCAGCCTCATCCCGTTCGGTGCCGGATCGTATGTGCGTCTCCACCCAGCTTGCTGGACCGTCTCAGCTCCAGCGCTCCCGGCTCAGCTCCGACCCTGCTTCCCAGCCCTGGTACTGTCTGTTTTATCTCTGCATTCCGCGACCCCGGACCCTGGTTAGCACTCTGCGTCCTGCCCTGGTGCTGCCCGCATCGTCATCTCCGCTGCGCTCCACGTTCCGCTACTGGATCCTGGCCCGCCTCACCTCCTGCTCACCGCCAGATCAACCCTCGAACTGCACCATTTGTCATTTCTTTAATAAATACTGTAAATATTCCCCGAGTCTGCATCCTTTGGTCCGCTACACCCACCGTTACGACAAATACCAAGTTATGTGGGCACTGCTACGGGCATTCCACTGCCCATGGTGTGCATGTAACACAACATTAAAAGCAAACAATGAACTGGTGTGTACATACACCTTCACCAGTCAAAATCGTGGCTAACTGTTTTTGGACATCTGGTGAGGCAAGCGTGCAGACTGCGCGCAGCTCAAGGAATGTGCACCCGTTACGCTATAGCCTTCTTGCACTTCTGTGGTTAGTTATTCAAAATTCCCTATTTTATTAAAATAAATCACTTAATCACAAAACTGTCAAAATACTCAGTTTGAAGATTTCTTTTAACCGGGGTGGGGACTTGCTTTTTGTCCGCATGTCAGGTTTTATTGTTCCCGACCTTTGCTCATGTTTGACACAACATAAATCCACTTAGCCATGTCAATTTTAAACATTTTTCATTTACGTTGTGATTTTATCACGATCCTTGCTGCACTTGGCATCATCCAAGTCCTACAGCTCTCCCACAGTGGTACGTAAAGGTGCAGGTCATTACGGCACCAAATGCGGAGTAAGGAAGCCGTTAGTGCGGTATTACGCACGACTAAAAGCCTGTCGTAGTTTAACCATCGAGGCAGAGCTAAATCGCAGTGATGGTCACAAGAAGACAGCGTGAGAAAAGAATTTTGATGGAGAGATTTGACGATAAGCAATAATTACGCAGCTTCCTGGTTCAAGTAACCGTCTTAGAAAGATTTTATCCTTGTTTAAATCCGCACATTTTAACCACAAAAGTATTAGTTTCAATTAATATCATGAGACAAAGACCTGAATAAATGAGGTAAAACCTTAAAGTGAAAAGTTTTTCATAGCTCTACCCGATACTGTGCGCCTTTAGTATCCATATTACCATGTTCAACAAAGGCATAATTCTTACCAAAACCATAATAAAAGGAGCAAAAGCTTTTGCCCGAGGGTTTTTTAATTGGCTGTTTTAGGTGAGTTAAAATGCATGTAATTCATATTTATGTATTTATAAATATATGTAAGCCAATACCTTTACCATCTGGCCCGCCACCTGTGGGCGCTGAAAAAAATTGGCCCGAAGCCAAGCGAAGTTGCCGACCCCTGGGTTATGGCATATGTTTCCATCATTTCAGTCGCCAACGTCACACTCTGTACTTCTCCCGTGCCTGTTCTTTCAGTGTGCAGATGTGGTCGAGGTCTCTAAAGTACTCATTGTAGTCCAGTGCCTATCCCACGAGGCAGGCATCAGGCACCTCAAAGCCAATATAGTCCGGTCTGTACTCCGAACTCCTTGGGGTTCTCTTCACCACCAAACTTGCAACTTTAACCAGTTTAGGATTGTATTCATTAAGCACAGAAAGGAGCTTCTGCATGGTCCGACCGGTGTCTATCATGTCTTCCACGATCAAAACATTCTTGCCGTCAAGTTTGGGCAGAGGCTCCCTTAAGGATGCACAAGGCTACTATGTGGTGTCCTCCCATGTTTTGGATTATGTCACAGGCCAAGCGTTCAGTCCTGTCCATGATGAGTCCATGGGGGATGATAACCTTATCCAAATCGTTCTCATAACGTTTTGGCAGGCAGAATAAATCCAAATCGTGTCCCTTGTCATCGTCAGCAACGTGGAGATACGAAGTCATGCTGGCAGCTTTGGTACGGTAGCGTTCACTGGCAGTGGGGTGAGTGAGGAGACATGTCGGTATACAGTCTCCTCCTCATCTCCAGCTTTGTTTTTTTTTAACTGGGACTAAACACATAAACTCCTCCCTCAACCACAGTTCAAATAGGTTGCGTCTCTTTTCTCTTTCCTCCCTCCTTCGTTTTGATTCAAGTGCTCAAGTCCTCGATTCTGCAGAAAATGGGTGAGGAAGTGAGGACATGCGATAATATTGCCACTTACAGAATTAAAATAAAGCAGGCCAATTCCAGTAAACCATTTTTAAATAGACAGTGTCATTAAAAGGCATAAGCTGCAATACATAAGTAGCAGATTGAACCATTAATTGGCCACAGAAGTGACTTATTCAACCCATTGCGGCTCAAAGCTTATTATATTACAACAAAAATAACAAAACTCTCTCCACTTTTGCAAAGAAAAAGTCCCCACGATAAATACTGAGCCCGAAAATGTACTGAAAGACAAGTCGATATAGTAATTATTGTGACAGGCCTAGGAGCAGAGGAGAGACACAGTGAGGGAAAGGAGCAGCGAAGAGGAGCAGAATAGAGAAGATGCAGAGAGACAGCAATGGGAGAGGAGGAGAGACACAGCGAGGAAAAAGGAGCAGAGAAGAGAGTAGCAGAGCAAAAGAGAAGAGCAGAGGAGAGACACAGCAAGGAGAGGAGCAGAGGAGAGACACAGCGAGGAGAGACACAGCGAGGAGAGAGGAGCAGAGGAGAGGAGCAGAGAAGAGAGGAGTAGAGAAGAGAGGAGCAGAGGAGAGGAGTAGAGAAGAGAGGAGCAGAGGAGAGGAGCAGAGGAGAGGAGCAGAGGAGAGGAGCAGAGGAGAGGAGCAGAGGAGAGGAGCAGAGGAGAGAGGAGCAGAGGAGAGAGGAGCAGAGAAGAGAGGAGCAGAGGACAGACACACCGAGGAGAGAGAGACACAGCAAGGAGAGACACAGCAGAGGAGAGAGGAGCAGAGGAGAGGAGAGGAGAGAGGAGCAGAGGAGAGGAGCAGAGCAAAAGAGAAGAGCAGAGGAGAGACATACCAAGGAGTGAAGAGAAGAGAGGAGCAGAGGAGAGACACAGCAAGGAGAGAGGAGCAAAGAAGAGAGGAGCAGACGAGAGGATAAGTCTGAATTTGTTAAGTGACTTTGATGGAAGACCCTCACTGTGCTTTAACATGTCGACCCCCTGTAAAGCAGTGCTGTTTGGGAACAGGGCTGGTTCATTCTGTTTACAGACCTTTTAAATATCAATATTTGTGGACAGGCAAGGGTAACATTTTGGTCTGCAGATTAGAAACAAAAGGACACTGTTCGACTTGAAGGTTGTGTTTTAGAAGTCATTCATTCCATTAACAATGACTAAAACAAGGAAATGACTTGAATTCATCTGATGTGGGAAAGGGAACGGATAACTCATTTTACGTGTGATGACTGCTGATTGTGATGTGTGTTTTTATGGGACTAGTTGAGGACATGTAAAACAAATTTCTGTGTTATCTTAAGAATAGTCTGTATATTGCAGTTTTTGGTTGTTGCCCCTATATGCTCAATTAAAGAGTAATAAAGTGTGCTTAAATGCAGAGAATATTGATCGTTTCAGGCATGTCTCATTCTATAGAATTCTTATAGTAAAAGAAGAAACCTTATAGTAAATGAGAAGAAGAAACAAGTATTCATCTTAATTATACATTTTGACTGTTGTAAAACAATGAATAAGTAACTAACAATGAAACAACCTTAGAATGTCTTCTTTTTCTTAAAACTAAGCATTTTCTCACTTGTAATGAACAAATAAAATGTGGTACTAGCATCTCAGGCCTCAGGCTTTATGTGACTGATTCTACTGGCAAATGTTATTTTAAGACAGTGAAAATATAATGAAATCAAGATAAACCTTATTCATTCAAGCACTTTAACTTATTATCTTATTTATGACTTTTTTTTCCATTCAAACGAGCTTTATGCAAAAAAGGACTCAGGGAATATATTTCCTACACCACATTGACCACAAAGGTCTTCTAGTTAGCTTTAATAATTACATCCATGACTTTGTGTGCAAAAGTGAGCGTTGAGTCAAACAACTTCCTTGTTTTTTTAAGGCAAAACATCGGCTTTTGAGTCTGCAGGAGAAGTTTGACCACCATTGTTTTCAGATGTTCTTTACTCGAGGAAGTCCTGCTGCATAGTTTCATTGTTGATTATACAGTTACATCCAAGAAGGCATAATATTAGACAAATAACACTGAATTAATGTGACTTGTTTAAAAATGCTGTGGAAGACATTATTAACCTTTTCCTCGGAAGAACTGGAGGGAGTGTGTGTAAAGTCTGGGAATGTCTGCTTAGACAACGGGCTCCATGATCCAGCCCAGATAAAGCAAAAGAAAATGTTTTATGGGGACTTGTATACTTATTTGTTTTCTTTTCTTTTCTGCTTGTATTGCACTTTAAACAGGCTGCCCATAAAAAAGAGAGTCTGTGTTCTCATTGGGTTCCCCTGTATAAACAAAGATGGATGGATAGTGCCGACAAGGCTGTTTTATGGGACAACCTGATGTAGAGAAGGAAGAGAGGGTCAAGTTAAATGCCATATTTACTTTGTTGCGAGTCTTCAGCAAAATTCAGTTCAGTTCTGGTCAGATTACTGGTGGACACTGCCTTATATCTATCTGTAGGGAAACAATAAGTGTGTTTCAGTGTAATTAGCTCCTCCCTTCAGATAAATAAGGCAGTGTCCACCATTAATCTGACCAGAACTGAAGAAGTGGCTTGGATGAGCAGCGAAACGTCTTCACTCCAACAACTTTTTCCAATTGACGGATTTGAATTTTCCATTACTTGCTAGCAAGATAAATTGTCATGATTTTTGAGAGTTCACAAACTCTTGAGAATCCATGTTGTTAGGCTCTAGCTGAAACGATCACTTGTGATAGAGCCTGAGCCATCCGAGGTGCATAGACTGATCAATCACAGGGAAGTCTTGTGGTTTGGGTGGAAACCATGATGACGACTTACTTCTGATATTGCAGAAATATGCACTATTTTGATTTTTGAAAATTTTCCAGTGGGAAGTGCATTTGCGGACACTGAGTGGTTTAGGGTAGGGCCATGACATACTTTTTTGTCTGTCTCGAGATGCCATATGCACCCAATTTTGCATGATGTCCCCTATATCTGTAAGAGGGTCCTATTCTTATTTCTGTGTTATGCATATATGTGTATAAATCCACCCTAAAAACAAACCGCTGACAGAAAATGGCTACAGTATGCATCTCCTCATCCTCATTTTCTCCCATACATTTCTATCACTGACAGAAATGTGTTGCATTTGAGTCCAGTTTACCTGTGTGATACATTTCCAATCTCTCCATTGTTAATTTGAAACGCTGTCTTTTGTTAAAGGAAATAATTCATATTTCAGCCATTGGAGTATTTATGGCTCACTGATCCGTGAATGAACATAATCACCTCTACTCCCCCTGAACAGCACGCACAGTCATATAAACACAGCAACTAATGCATGTTTGCAATGGGAAATAGACTTTACCCGTGAGAGGGCTCTTGGCCATGACTTAATCTGTGATATGCTATCTCATCCATATGGTAATTTTATGAATGAACCGACGATGCATCTGATTGGTCAACCCTGGTTTGTCACTCTCTAAACCAAAAGCCATTAATAGTATTAATGCAATGGATTCATATAACATTTTTCAAGACATCCAGAGCTCTTATTCACTCCTCACTTAGTGGTGGTAAGATAATATTGTAGCACTGCTGCCCTAGGGTTGTTGCCTGGACAATTCAGAATGATATCTGTCTGTATTTCTTATACATAGAGATATCAGTCTGGTCCCCACTCCCTCCGTCGTGTATCGAGCCAGAACCAAACATGAACATGCAATCAGATTTACTTTTTTCTGTGACTCATGTGAAACAAAGGAGCTCATTGGTTATTGGAGCCCATATCATTTTCAAACAAAATCATTTAAACAAATTTCTCTCATCTCAGATAAACAGAGCTTAGTGTTTCGCTCATTGATTCTGTAGAAATCTGCAATGTTTTTCAATCCACTGTGACATTTTTTTTTTAACTTTTTCCTCCTATTTGTTTTAACATGGATGGAATAGGTCCCTGATAATCGCTAATCCTGCTGTCAATCTCCCAGCTGAAAACAGAAATGGATGCAAGGCTGCCAGTCAGTGTCATCAGCCCCTCTGCCCACCACCAATCACTCACACTTCACATTCATGCAATGTGGGTGAAGTGTCTTGCCTAAGGACACAACAATAGCTTCTCCTTCCCCTAGTGTTCCCAGTGGCCTCCCATCCAGGGAGGCCTGGCCTTGCTTAGCTTCTGAGCTCAGACGATTTTGGGGATTGAAAGGCAGAAGACTTCACAAACTAGATGTGATGTGCAGTAGTTTCATTAGCAGAATGCATACCAATTGTGCTGTGATAGTGCTCTGAAGGGGGAGTGACTTAGTGGGGAGAGCAAATGAAGTGGGTTCTCTGAGTGTCAAAAACAAAATTGGAACTTATTAAACATTTTAATACATTATTTTTGGTGAATATAGTATTTGTGAAACAATAAAATGTAACATGGTGATCTAAATATGTTGTGTGTTAATACCCACAGATGTGTAATATTCACTTTTTGAAAACACCCTTTGCCCTTTTTAACTGTGATGTAGTGGTTATTTAATACTTCACACAAATAAGCAAGTGTTAAATTGTGTTTTGAAAGTTTAATGTTTTTAATTATTAGTCTGTTGTGACACTAAATGCAATAAAGTTCAAGCTACGCATTGACCGGGTGCAGGGCATGTGACAGGGGTAATGGGGTGTGTAAAACTAGCTTGATGACAGCTCTGTGTGTGTGTATGTGAACTGTCTGATGCACATAAACAACTTAATCATCCTCCAGAGAAAATGGTGTTATGTGCTAAGAGGAGATGAGGAATTAACGGCGGGGATGCACGTGTGAGTACTGTGTGCACTGTAGGGATGCAACTGAGCAGTCTTGTTTTGATTTGATCCTTATTTCAATACATGTGTTACCATATCAATTTTGAAGTCGCAGACAAACAAAAATATTCAATGTTATTTTTTCAGCTAATGAGCAAAGCATAAACCCATCTGCCAGACTGAGATGTGTAGCACTCTTAATTGAGCTCTACACATGATCGATCTGCAATGGGTCTTCAATATCGTTAAGGAAGAGGGACTCAGTGAAGTTTTAGTACAGCAGCCAACTGACATGCTTTAATACCAAAATAATATAGTTTTTAGCACCACCATATCTACAGTTTTTAAGCTTGGTACCTTGTAGGGATGCAAGATTAATCCCGTGGACCATTATGTTATAACTTGGACATTTTAAATTGCAATAATGATCTAAAATGACTTAATAAGATAATCAAGACTGATGAAGTCTAGAAAACTGCGGTGCCCGAGGGGAGCTGACATCGCTGTAAACATCATAACAAAGAGCTGCGCAATTGCCTGCACCTGGATAGCTGATTCAGAGAAAATAAGAGAATGTACACAATAGTGGACATGCATCAGTGGGGGTGAAAATGGGTCGATTGGAACCACGATATCTTGATTACAGAAACGTGCATTTATCACTCTAAATACAACTTTGAGAGCGCAAATGAGAAGCAAAACTACAACATGGCTAACGGCTCTAAAAAGTTGATTTTGCAGAATAGTTGCTTGAAAACTTAATTTGCAAATCTAATCACATTCCCGTCAGAAAAATCGCAATTAAATATTTTTCCCAAATCGCTCTCTTGTCGCGATTCAAAGATCACGTGCCTCATTTCCTGATGTCTAGTAAGGTATCTTAGATCATCTCTTATGCTATATTGTCTCTATGGATGAACAAATAAATCAAGCTTCTGAAGATGTTTACCTCCTACGTCTGTGAAAAGCTTTACCTTTTCCAAAATAAATAACACAGCACAAGAGAAGTTGTATAGTTGCATCCCTAGTGGACCCATGTCATATAAAAAAGGTATGTTAATATTTGTTAGAAAAACTAGGCAAGATCTTTAGTAAAATTTTAAATGCAATTATGATGATGTAATCTAACCTGTCATGTGCACTTTAAGTATGAGCTCTTTTCAAAATGATATTACTACCTCTCACTGTAACTTGGGTGTGCACCAGTTTTTAATTTTGGTCTGGTTGGTAATTCACTCAGCATATGCTTTGGAGAATCACGGTGACCTGAGGGGTGGACTTCAGAAACTGGGCTAAATGACATTAGCGAGAGGGAGAGGGCGGTAGAGCGGCAGGGGTCTGTCAGCAGAGCCTGTACTGCACTCGTATAATGTGATAAGACTGCACACATGTCATCAGCAACGCCCGCTCCAGCTGCTCTCCCACAGTGTAACAGCCAGGGCCAGCTCTAAGCATTTGGTGGCACTAGACAAAAATTTGTTTGTCCCCCCCAGTAAGGGATATACGGTTTTAGAAGACATCGATACACTGATCATAATAAAAGAAAGACCCCTGCACATCCACACCCTCTCCCTTACTTTTTCTTCTCCCTTGTCATTCTCCATCTCGCATCTTTTCTCTCTCCAGGGCTTTTCTCTCTCAATGGAACCCAATAGCTCCACATCACGCTGACAGTCACCTTCCACACCCCTCGCTTTCTCCTCCTCGTGCATCTCTCTTGCAAAAAACCCCAATGACATTAAGAAGTCCGGTTTGTAAATGATGTTGATTTAATTAAACAATTCAAAACACAAGGACGTACACATAGGGCTGCATTGACTATTCCTACTGCCTTCAAGAAGTCTTTCTAATATTATTTAGTATTTTCATTTCACCATCTTCTCATACTTGGCTCAGTCTTAGCTTGGTATAGTGATATTCAGGTTGTATATTCCAACTACCGTACTGGTGTGACGACTTTAGCTCTGTTCTACAGCTGTGGGTCATACAACTTTGACATTCATTCATCATTAAATCCTTAAATCACAAAAAGAAGATAAAATACTACTATTGAACTGAAATTCTGAAGACATTTCATTATGCCCAGCAGTGTGGCTTGCCTAGGATTCAAAATACACACTTCTTCAGTATTTTACAAAGATGTGAGTCTGGTCACCGGTGAATCTCCTTTGGCGTAATTGGATTAGCCAATCGGGAAATGCATGGTCCGCCCGTATCAAAGCAAATATGGCTGCTTGCGAGGGAAAAAAGAAAGGAAAAAATATCCCAAGAGACTGAAAGACGCCACAGAACTCTATACAAATAAAATCTAATCACCTACGTTGAAAATGCGTCACTGAAATAGATAAATCTGATTGTACGATCATCTTTGGTTATGGATTGAGATGCAATGAAGGGAGTAGGAACCAGACTGATATCCCTCTGTACTTTTTAGTAAAAACTAACGGTATGCACAAATAATTGTCTGATGAACTTCACTTTTGAATCACCCAATTTTACTGTTAAAATCCCTTACATCAAATACATCACTTTTTATTTTTGTCTATTGTTGTCTAGTAGTGTCTGTGTAATGCCTCAGTCACCCAGGGATGTTGATATGTCTTGATGATGTGTACTTCTATACAGACTGATATCAGTCTGGCCCATTGACATTATATAAATGGTCATAGCTAACCCACTGGCCACCATGTTCTAAATAGGAAGTGAACAGGGGCACGATGTGGTTCCTTCAAGAGCTGGTTGCAATTGACTTTCTATTAAAAAATCATCACCCCTCTCTCTATAACTGCTGCTGTGAGCTTCATCATTTTGGTCTTAAAATGTTCGTATTAACCTGCTCCTGATCCTGTGGTTTTTATTTCACAGTTTTTGTCCCTGAATTAAGATACTCCCTTTGGTTTTGCACTTGGATTTCCAAATATGGTCCCTGGTTGCAGATTAGCTGCTATAACTGCTAGGCTTGATGAGCTTCATTTGGCTGCAACCGAACACTATGGGTAACGTCACACTTCCTTAGTCCACCCTTTATTCTTCACTAAGTGTGTATTCTGGACTTCAGGAAAGTGTTGTCACGATACAAACTATTTCAAACTTGTTTTTGACACCATGGAAGAGACTCAATACATAATATTAAAATGAAATAAATACTAGTTTAAGACCTTTCTAAAACTATTCAGGAAAGATCTAACTTTGATTTTGTCTTGTTTATATCATTTCTCCATTATCAATTCTTCAAGTGAGTATCTAGTTTTGATGGACATTGGCGTACCTCTTTTGCGGAAATCAACAAACACCATACCTGCAAGGAACGGGAAGGTGTACTAAAAGATATGAAAAATACAAAGGACCTGACAGAAAGCAGGTGGTTGTGCAGCTGAAGAAGGACGTGGTGTCTCAACAAAGTTTTTTTTTTCACAAAGCCAAGAAGGATGCTGATGCTACGTTATAGGTGAGTTACGTGGTCAGTTACATGGTGAGTGAACTCATGGCCAAAGCGGGAAAGCCTAAGAGACTGCATGTTACAGGTCAATGATCCTTTTTCCACAGAACAACAGCAACAGTCAACAGCAATCAGCAGTCACATTTTTATATAGCACTTTTCCACTTTCAAGGCACTCAGAGCACTTCACATCAAGGAACCACCCTCACATTCACACACCCATTCATACATCAGTGTACACAGACACTGGGGTTAACGTGGGTTAAGAGTGTTGCCCAAGGACACAACAACAGCATTCATCTGTGGGAGCTGGAATCACACCACCAACCTGTGGGTCAGCGGCATAATCAATTGGAAAAAATGGGTCTTTCCCCTGATCTGGGAGCATGTCATTACCATATTCTTGAATCGGAAAAACACCAATATAGTTTAGTTTTCAGATTTTCATTCATAAACTGCTGATGAGTTTGTTACCTTTACCATCCCAAGTAATGATCTAGTGATGGACTTATGCAGACAGGTAATGTTCAGAGCAGATATATGTCATGTAAGCACCAAAACACAAAAAATATGGTTTAAATTAGGGTTGTCAAATCAATACTAAAACTAGTATCATTCACAGGACAGAAATGGATCTTTTCTGAATAGTTATAGAATGATCTTGAGCTGTATCAGAACTAGTATAAGACACATAGACTAGTATACGCCCATGGACCACTATGAACCTACCTGGACGACTGAGGGATTACACAGATATAAAATCACATGGTAATATTAAAGCACTATGACTTAATGTTGAAAATCACATTCTATATGATTCTAATGTTAGTAGTATCGGAATCGTGTTCAAAATGTTAGTATCGTGACACTAGTTTAAATCCATGAATTTTTCTTCGTACTAATGGTGTTGGACCCAAAACACAGTCCACTTTCTCCAAGAGTTCAACTCAAGTTTGCATATGGAACACAATATAGGAAAATATAAAAAAATGCAAGGTTCAATTTACATCTGCTTTATAATTCATTCAATATACCAGCATAGCAAGTATCCCCAGAAAATAGAAACCGTCGTATGAGAAATAACACTTGATTGTAAGCCTCATTCTAGCTCCTATCTGGTCTATTACCAGTCTGTGCATCCATTGGCGAGGATTACACTGTCAGTGCGACGCCGCTGGGACTCGAGATGAAGTGACTCTGAATCTGTTAAGTCTCTCCTCTTGACTCCATTTCCCTGTGCAGGAGTTTATCTCTCCAACTGGAGCATGGGAACGTGTCAGGAGGAGACGTCCCTGGTGTCTGCGTGTCAGCTCATCTGCGTTAGTCTCTTTATAACACTGCAAAACAACTGGAAAACATGCTGCTTTATTCTGAATCTATTCAAATTGTGCATAAACCCATATCACAAGAGCAGTCTTCTCAAAAGTGTTGATGTAGCTAAAGATGCACTGATACAAGAATTTTATGCAGATACCAATATTTTGGGACCCAGTTGGGCCGATAACCAATATTGAGCTGATATGTGTAAACTGATCCTTTAGGAGGGAGACAAGTCAAATGATGTCTGAAAAAAAAAAAATATATATATATATATATATATAAGTATGCGTGAGTCACACGTTTAATCAAACAAATTGTCAAAAACTTTTCTAGAGTCTCTAAAAGCCTGTAACTTTGTCTTTACTGAGTGTTTTGTCCTAGAATAAAAACTGGATACAAGTTTGTAGCCGGGTCGAGTATAAAAATATAACTTAACAAGAATGGTTGCAATTTTCTTCCTCGGCAGTAGGTGTCACTGTAGTATGTGGGGTAATGCAGTAGTCACTTAAAGTCACACATGTGATGTCATCATAGTGCGACAGCCAAGCGCCTCATTGAGAAACTGACAGAAAACGGTGTGCTAAGTGGTAAAATGTTGTTTTAAATGTTTTTTGAGTATAAAAATAATCTTTGAAACTGATAAACAATGCTGCAAGTCCATATCATTTGGGCCCTACTATATACCATAAATTTCAGACCATAAGCCGCTTTGAACCCTGCGGCTTATACAACAGTGCGGCAACTTTATGGATTTTTAGTGGCTAATGGCCACCAGGGGGCACTCTCTACCAATAAACGCAAAAGCGAGACGGACATGGGGAAAGATTATGCGCTGAAGAAGACGACAAAAGCTTTCAGAGGAAATAACATGGCCAGTGTTGGTGCTGTTTTATTTTCTAAACATGCAGGTATTCATTGCTTGTTAATGGCGTGTTGGTGGCGTACTGCTGATTTTCGGGCAGTTTAAAAATTAAAGCTAAAAGAAAACTTCTGTGTACAGTCTTTGTGTGTTATGTTACAACATGAAAACCTGCGGCTTATATTCAGGTGCGACTTATATATGTACAGAATAGAATTTTGTACAATCAAATTTAGTTGGTGCAGCTTATATTCAGGTGCGCTCTATAGTCTGAAATTTACGGTAGTATTTTGTGGTCATATTCTAACCACTTGATATAACCTTCACCCCCTCTTTAATCAAATACACTGGTGTTAGGTTTGTTGGGTTTAAAGTTTATGACCCCTTTAACCCTTGTCCGAACACTGATCATCACATGTGATTGTCGACAGCTCACCTCTGTGTCTCCTCATCCATTTCATTTGTTTTTTCCTTTTCATGGCCGAGTGGGTAGCAGCATAATCAGCCCCTGCTGCCATGCGCACGCTAACCCCAACCTAACGTCATTTCTTGCAGTGCGTGGACTCAGTCAGTGGCACCACTGTCATTTTCATCTTACGGTCCTTTCATCCCGCTCCCTACATTCCGCCCTATCAAAGTCTTACAGACAGCAGAGTATTTTTCCATGTAAGTCGGTCATATGAGATGCTGGTTACCTGTGTAGAATGTTAATGGGACATAACATGTGCGGTATATAATGGAACCATAAATTTTTAGACACTTGCATTCTTTAGAGACATAGTTTATTATCCTCTATATGCAGTGTGGCATTTTAAGATTAGCCATTATAAACTAGCTGGGCGGTTCCCATCCATACTTGCCAGTTGGTGTAGAATAATACTTTTCTTTGAGTGAACAGTGTCTGCTAACAGCTAATGTGGCTTCAATGACTGCATTACCAAAAGGGAAATGTAGAGATAAGATTTTTTTTTTTTTTGTTATTTGTCTTGTAAATGAAAATGAATAAATGGATCAAACTTTGAAAAACAAACAAACACAAACTGGAAGGTTATATTAGATGAAGCCAGCTTGTATGTGAACACATAGGCTATTTTACGGTTTTATGGCATAAATGTATATTTGAGTAATCTGTCCAGGGCACTATTTGAACCCCTCCTATGGTCAGCAGCACAAGCTCACGCCTCTTATACAAGGCTCAGCCCACCAGCCTGTGTCCTGCCATTTTTCATAACTATACAAAAGCATGATACAAAACAATACACTACAACTTCACAAACCCAATATGATACGCAGTAGTTTCATTAGTGGGATTCACACTGACTGTTAAGATGTCCCTCTGAAGGGGGAGTGACATAGTTCAGAGAGGGACTCCGAGCGTCAAAAACAAAATACTTAAACACTTGAATACATTGTTTTTGGCAAATATAGCATTTTCAAAACAATAGATGGAGACATAACTAAATTTGTTGTGTTAAAAGTAGAGCTGGGCACTGAAGCTGGAAAGGCCCTGATCTTTATTGCAAAGCTAATATAAGACGACATTGTAACATTACTGAAAATACTTTTATTTAGTATCGAAATTTACTTTCTATTTTCTTATCATTGTGGCATTGAAGTTGGTATTGAGCTTGTTGCTTAGTATCAAACTCGACTTCTATTGTGACAACACTACCGGAAACAGATTATGCCCTTTTGTGAGATGTCTACATTTGGCACAGTGCTTTGAACTCGGTTGCCAGTGCTCCAAACATCCTTTGTCTTTTGCTGCCAAAACATTAATGGCCTCCATGGAGCCAGTCTTTGCAGAATTACAATAGCCCTAAAAAGTGGTCATGGCGTGTTTTGTATGTTAATTTTCAGCACAATGTCATTCAGTTTGAAAAAGATTGTTGTTATTCTGACAGTGATTGATAAAGTGAAGAGTACATAGGTTTAAAGAGGGGGTATTATGCTTATTTTTAGCTTTTGACCATGTTATAATGTTCTCTCATCAGAAACGGCCTGAATACGTTTGAAATGTCATCCATGCATGTTTGAGGATTTTAGCCCTGTCTCCCTTATTCAAACCCTCCTCACACTCTTAAAATGGATATGTTACTGCTATTTTAACACATGTGCTCATTTATATTGAACATCAAACAGGTACAAAGGTTTGATTTATTTTATAGGTTTCTTATTCCTGATTTATTACGTCAAGGGTTGGTTCTGGTTTTCAGTCCTAGTGTAGTGTAGGTTAAATGTCAAATGCAGTGGATTATTCAACTACTTGCCTGGGATTAGATCATTTAAAGTTGGACTAAACACCTAAACTCTGCCCAAAACCACGTTTCAAATGAAGCTGCTAAACTGCGCAGTACCTGGAGGGCTAAAGAAGAGTGAGAAAGGAGAAGGGGCGTAGGTATAAGGAACAGTGTGATTGGCCTAACAATTATCCACACTTAAATTCCGCCCCCACAGCCAACTTTTTGTAATCAGAGCTGCAATCAGGGCAGTCTTGCGTGATGTCACCAACTACTGGAAATTGTAGTGGCCACTGAAGGCAGCACGAACTTAGATTTAAACGTTTTTGACCAGAAAGCTGCACATTTACCTGACCATGAACCAAAAATGACCATGAACCATTTAGTAGCCAAAAAAAAAAAAAAAAAAGCAGATCTAGCGTTTAATTCCACTTTAACAGCTCATGCTAAGGTAAACGGCTAAAGCTAGTAACTTTACACAGCATCTGTTTATTTAAGGGTGTTATTTATGGGTCAGCAGTGCTCTAAAACAGTGCTTCTATCTGTTTTCTTTCAGTTATGTTGTGTAGTTAAAGACCTGTTGCTGTCCACTTTTCAAGGTGCATTCTGGGAAATTTTGCTCTACTTTTTCATCCACTGGGCTTTGTCGTAACCCTATTTCGTGCACTATGTGTGGACATTTGGACAGCCTAGGAGACATGGGACAGTTGTTTTATTATTAAATTGTCTATATCTGTCAGTTGCGTCTTTATGGTTCTCATCCCACAAGGTTCTCTGAAAGCTGTAGTGATGATTGGTCCAGTAGATTTTGAGCAGCCAGAGCGAGTTCCTCCACTCTTCCTTCTCTAGCTTACTCTAAATAAGCTGCTTCTTTATGGTTTTATTCCACAATGCGTGATTTTTACTGTCTTAAAAACATGAAAAACAGAAATAGTTTATTTTGAACAGTTTGCAGTGGTCCAAAGTTTTTTACTCACTGCATTCTGAGTATCCTCATTATTCACCACAATGAGTTTATAAGCACATTTCACAACTCTCAGAGACCAGAGAGGAGGTTTGACGTGGCTGTAAAGCTAACGACAATGAGCTAACTCTCATTTACTGTTTCCCAGACAATAAAACACTTTATAACTAAATGCAGACAGTTTGTAGCGGACATCTGAAGAACTCCATAGGGAAAATATCTGTACTGGGATGAGACAATTTCTAAATATATAGGAAAAAAAAGTCATCAAGTATTCAAACCTCTGTCTAATATATAAAATCATTAATGGTCTGTCATCCCCTCCACTCAATCAGTTTGTGAAGATAAGAACCAGCTCTAAGAGGGTAACACGAAGGTCTGCCCGAGGAGACTATAATGTTCCTCTGAGGAGAAGTGTCTTCGAGTGCCTTCTCAGTGACAGCTGCACAGGAGTGGAACTCGGGCCCTCAGAACATCAGAGAAATAAGCACCTATATTCTGTTTATAAAACATTTAAAAAACTGGTTCATAACACATCAAACATGTCTGCGTTAACAATACTAATGACTCCCCCCTGACTAACCAGACGAGCACTTGTGTTTTCTCTTGAGTTGGATGTTGTTGAATGGCTGTGGACTGTCTTGTATGATGCTTGTGTTTTGTTTGTCTTTTCTGAACACTTTTATTGACAGTGTTTGTTATATCTGTTTTTAATGTTTTTTCTATAGTATATTGTAATTTTTGCTGTATAATATTTTTACTCTTGTTTTTAGGGAGACAGGTCTGACATCTGTCCAGGGACAACAGATGAAAAATAGCCTTTTGGTTAATTCTGGTGCATTTGCAGCAATGCTACTAATGTACACTGTCCCTGTCAAATAAACCAATAAATAAATAAAAATCTGGCACAGGCCCTTTAAGATCATGGAAAGTGAAATCTCGATCCACCAAGATGAAAAATCTGTAAATGACTTAATATACGTATAAAAGAGTGGTAGTATTTCCAAAGCTCCATTGACAAACACAGACTGGAATCACAAGCATTCTCTCTTTTGTATTTCCTGCTTTATAATCTTTACATTTACACCAGCACGGATCTATGCCAGTGGAGCTGTACAAATTAACATAAGAATGGATTTCATTATACTTGGCCTTCTCCAGCACATACGTTGAACAGATTTGGAAACCATGGCAGCGTTGTGTGAATGCCAGTTCTACCCAGTCAGCTACTTCTGAATAATACAACAGTCTTATCACCCATACGACAGAGGGCTCTACTCATCCAGGATGGCAGAATAGACGTGAGCGACATGTTTGCTAGCGTGGAACAGTTTCATTCGTACTGACATACTATCTCTATTGGCTATAATGTCCCTTCCTTATCCACAATCAGATAATAAATGAAATTAAAACTTGTACCGAAAAAGTATCTATATTAAAAAGTCACATTCAGGAGATAGAAATGAACCTTTCCTGAACAGCTTTAGAATGAGCTTGAGCTTTATCAGAACAAGTATAAGACACACAGACTAATATACGCCCATGGACCACTATGGAACCTACCTGGACGAGTGAGGGATTACACAGATATAAGGCCACATGGGAATATAAAACAAAGTACTACGATTTAAAATGGAAAATCACATCCTATTGTCTAAAGAAAAGTGTTTTTATTGTCATTGTGATATTGGACACTGCTTGCTACTGTTTAGGTACTGTATATAAAGGTGATTCACAATAAATTTGAGCTTGGGTGATGTAAACTTGGGTGAAATAAGAATTTAAAAGGTGCAGTATGTAACTGTAACTGTTTAAACCTTACATTTGGCATGTAAATAGATGTTTTATGCCATACTGTAGAAGTTAATAGCTAAAGAAACAGCATTTCAATTGAAGATAAGAGGTGGAGAGTGGAGAAGCAGCCCTCCTTACAGTAATCACATTTTTCAGCGCAATAAAATCAACCAAAACGGGGTAAAAGACAACATGTGTTTATTTTACAATCAACTGTATTGGAACTAGAGGTACAGCCACTGAAATAATTTTGTTTGAAACATGTTTTCCAGATCAAATCAGGAAGGTCAGACAAAGTCCCTATTTCTGCAGTTTGGATTCAAACTCTGTGTCTGTGATGAGCACAATGTCACTGAACAACTCCATAGAGATAGTGCATTTGTGTGATGTCTTTAAAAACACTATGCAACTTGCAACACTCTCCGGTTGGATGTTGTAGAACAAGGGTGTCAAACACATTTTCACTGAGGGCCACATCAGCAAAATGGCTGCCCTCAAAGGGCCAGATGTAAATTAAATCTCTCTACTTTTTTAACTTGTTAATTAACTGTTTATTTATAACTTTTTCAAGTTACAAATATTCTATATGAATTTGCCTAGATGTAAAAATAGGGATGTGTAACTGCATATCTCCTGATAAAATGACATTTTAAGACCATCATACCTTTTAATTTAACCTGTCGAGGGCCAAAAAAAACTGATGTGAAGGGCCACATTTGGCCCGTGGGCCGTGAGTTTGACACGTGTTGTAGAATGGACTGGTGGCTGACAGTTGGAAGAAGAGGCATTATGCTGGAGGTGTAATACATTCAAAGTTTAGTTGCCATCAGTACAGGACCCAGCACCCGGAGACATGAACGCTCAAGACAATTTGATAGTGTTGCTTATTCCAATCTCGTGCAGTCCAGCCTGACTATGCTTCTGTTGTAGGGAGTATTATACCTTTAATAATGTAAGATAAGGTAGCTTGGACTGAGCTGTCAGAGTGGCACAGCACAGAAATGCAATTTCTCTGTCAACGGTCTGCCTCCTACTTGTCTCCATGGAGATGTTATTGTTTTGCCATGTATGGCATTAAACTTACCAACTAGCATTTATACATTCCAAAAAGATATACTCTGAACAACAGCAGCAGGCTACTTCCAGTCAGAGGGAGGGTCAGTCTGGACATTTCCTCTCTAATACAATTCTTCTAAATCCTGACAGATCAGACAGTGGACAGAGAGATGCAGGTGGATGTCACTGACAACATGTTAAACAAATGCAGGAAAACTTCACTGGAGTACAGTTTTAGGTGTAGACCATTTCTGTGGTGTTATTTAAACAGGTATTAGGCTCTGAAATTAGCAATGGCATTAGCAGACACACAAAACATACCTTAATTTGTAAACACAGAAGCTCATAGGGATAGAATGGAAGTGGAAATGACTCCACTGACCATCGCTCTGACCGGAAGTGTCCAGCTGCTGTGGACAGAGCCTATAGCATCTTTATGGAAATGAGGTTTCTTTGTGCATAGTAAAGCTTTCAAATACCAGGACAGCTAAAATTCTATAGAAGAATAACACTTCTTTTTTTTGTAGACAATCTATCTCCCAGAATATAGGTGCACAAAAACAACTTTTTATCAGCAACTTTTAAAAACTTTTACAAACCTACACAGAGGTAGAATTTCATTTCTCTGTTACTTCAAAACTGCTCTTACAAAACAAAATGGGTTTGCAGTTTTACACTTTTCGCCGTGTAATCTCTGAAGGAGGTAAACACTGTGAAATGGAAGACTTTGTTTTAGCTTAAAAACACCCCCCTCTGTGCTGGAGTCTGTCACTTATCAAAGGCCTATTACAGCTGCTCAAGCAGGACACACTATAGCCCTATGGATCTATAGTATTATTGCAGTTTGAAGCTTATAGCACTTTTGTGAGAGCGGAGGAGACCAGGCATTAGTGAGGAGAGGAATGAAGAAGCTCCTGAAGTGTGCCCTGGGAACAGATGTGCAGCTGAGTGGAGGGGTGTTCATCACATGGCGGGGACTAAAATCACATTCTATATTAGGGACCTGTCTCACTTATGGGGAAAAAATCAGATCCACATGATGTAATTCCTTTATTAATGGATCAAAAAGGTGGTTTGAAGTTAAAATATGGGTTAAAATAGCCTATCTGTATAGTTTAGGCAGGTAATAAGTATATGGTTTAGGATTCATGTGATGTCCTCAAAGTGTATATAGTAACTGACTATACAGTAACTGTTACTATAGCCAGTTATTATATATAGTAACTGGCTATACTATTCTGTACAGCCCAAAAAGTAAAATACAACATTCAAAGAACTATTTATTTCATATTTTTAACTATAAACAATTCATTTTACTATTGTTCTGTCACACTGAACTGCTCTTCACCAGTGACAGAACGATCTGGAGTAAACTTTGCACAGTTGTTGCAAAGTTTACACCAGATTAAATCAATAGGAGCACAACCTAGTCCTGTCTCTTACTCAAATTTCAGTTTTATAAATATTGGGAGAAACACTGTGATTTTTTTGTCACTATTATTACATCATTAATGATTTATAATTTAAATGACCAAAACTTTATGATGAAATAGTAAAAGAAAAATGAAAATCTGTCAACTGGACAAAAAGTTGTGAGACACTAACTTTGACACCAACTTTCTAAAATCAAACTTTTCAATTTGAAATTTTGAATCTTTTGGTATTGACCTTTAATCTAAAAATGGTTAATATATGTTTATTATTTTTAAAGTGAATAAATTGATATAATCTCTTATTAATTATAGAAAGAGACATCTTTAATCTCAAGTGACTGTGAAAGTCAGTTCATCCCGTTTGCATTGGTTTCCTGTACGTCAGCATAGAAATCTGATGGAAGAAAGGTGAAATGAATTATTCACTAAATAGACAGAATCTATATTTAGAGCACAGAAGGTAAAGGTAATCTGAACTAAACCAGACAAATTGAAGATAAAAGATAATATTTTACTTTGACTACAACATGTTTCTGAGGCGCACAAATTGGTTAAGTCAAGAAGGGTTTTTTGGCTGTAGAAATCTTTCCTATTGGCAGAGGACGGAGCCAATGACACAAACTCACGTATTCTCACAGATATGCTAACCATGGTACAGCTGTGAATGCCATCTCTACCCAGGCAGGTGCATCTGAATAACAAACTCATGTAATTGTTCATGCAGGAGAGCACTGGTCTTTTTCAGATCAGAGTGTGTGTGTGGTGAAGAACACATCTCCACACACACACACACACACACACACACACACACACACACACACACACACACACACACACGCTTTAGCTGTTGCAGAGCACGTTAATTTGTCACAATGTGCCTTTCAGAAGTGGCCTGGCTTGTCAAACCCGCAGGTGTAAAATAAAGTTATTCATTTTAGATGTTATTATGTTAGTGAAGGTTTATTCATTATTTATGGAGCAAGTCCATTTCAGTTTAATATGAGCAGTGTTTGGAGGTAACTAAATAAATATGCACAGAATATATATGAAGAATACTTATTTTAATGTCTGTTCCAGTACAGTTACTCCTCCATTTCGTCGCATTCAGAATACACTTTCCTAATATCTAAGGAATATACTGTGGTACTTGTTTTTACCATCATCTTCAGAAATGTCTTATTGTGAAAAGGTTGGACATTGATAATGGTCAATAGTCACATTTTTATATAGTTCATTTCAACCTTGAAGGCACTCAAAGTGTTAAACATCAATGAACCACTCACCCATTCACACACACATTCATATACCAGTGTTCACAGACAGTGGGGGCGAGGTGGGTGACTGCATCCATCAGCTGGAATCACACCATCAACCTGTGGGTCTGTGGTTCTGACCGCTGAACCAGTTATGTCAGTCGAGAGTGGATCAGTGGACAAAGACCACCAACTGAGCTGCTGTTGCCTGCAGTGTTCATACATTACCAGCTTATATTTTACTGAATTCTGCTGTTGTGGAAGGAAATATGTGATGCTCTTAAGTTTATCTCAGCATGTGATGTTTTGGATAATAATGGTGATTCTTCTGAGCCTGATTAGGTTGAATCTGAACCTCAGGCAGATTTTCTCTTTAAAACCTCTCGCTTACATGGAGGTCTTAAATGCGCTCCACTCCATATTCAGTTCAATTTTATTTATACAGCACATTTAAAAACAGCTTCAGCTGCTCAAAGTGCTTCACATAAAAGTCAACAAAAAATGAATATACTGAAAATACAACACCAGAACAATAAAACATTGAGATATCTCGTCGAGCTACAACGAACTGCCCGGGAGAAGAGGTGGGTTTCAGTCTAGTGTTAAACTGATCTGTTCCATATTCTGGGCGCTGCCACAGAAAAGGCTCTGTCACCTCTGGTTTTGAGTCTGGCTTTGGGCACATCCAGCTGACCTCAGGGCTGAGTGGAGTATGGGCTGCAGGAAGTCCTTCAAATAAAAAGAACACACAGTGCAGACATTTAAACAAATTCAGTAACATTTTGAACTTGATATAAAGTACAGGTTGCACCGCACAGGCGTGATGTACCCTTGTCTCTTTGTTTTTTGTGAGCAGAGAGCTGCAGTGTTCTGGACATTCTGTAAGCACTGCATGGAGTCCTGGTCCAACTCCATATACAAAGAATTACAATAATCCACATGTGATGTTACAAAAAAGCTTTTGGTTATTTTGCTTCACAAAAATGGAACAGGACCATGCAAAACTGGATAAAACTGGTGCCACTAAATCACTTTAACAGTCTGGTGATAAACATTAACAATCACACTGCACCTGTTTTTAATGTTTTAAATGGACCTATGTAGTTATTTGTTTTGCTTGTTTTTGTTTGTATTGTTCTGTATTTTAACATGGCGCTCATGTACTGTCATTGAGCTCTTCCTGTATAAATAAATATAGATGGAATGAAAATGAAACATGCATGAGCGTAAAACAAGCACTACTTTAGCTTACCACTGAGGCACTGGTGACTTTTGCATCGTCGTGTCGGACACCTCCATGTGTCATGTCCAGTAGACATTACAGAGAAGAGAAGACAATCAAAATCAATTTGACATAACTTTTTTACCAGGGGAAAAAGGCAAACTAGTATAACAGAGACAGAAATAAAATGATAAGGTTTCTCTGATTGCACATGTAAACACACACCAAAAATCTGATCTCATTATGGGGTCATCTGCTGTTCCTGACCATGTAAATGTGCCCCCTGCTGGATGTTTTCTACCAATCAAAAGTTAACATATTGACAATGCACAACCCAATGTGTTTGATACAATTTCGTTTTACGGCTGCAGTTTTATGTAGGACTGAAGAGTGCAGCTGAGAGTCAGTTTGAGAGGTGAAAAATATCCCGTTAGTCTGACTGTGGTGTACCTCGCCTCAGGGCCTGTCTGGCTGCCATGATACTGCTGTTGTTTTCATGTCATTCTCTGATCATCTGGTCTCCAACTTTCCAGGAAAACTCAAGTATCACCTTGTTAGATCTCTGTAAGGCCTTGTTAAGTTCCAGTGCGTGGTAGCTCTACTCTCTTTGTTCTTGTAGTTTCAGATTCTCTACTTTGTTTTTTTGTTTTGTGCTTTTTTTTTTTTTTTTTTTCTCTCGAGCTACTACTTTTCCACATGACATCAGATCTAAATGCTAATAGTTTTAAAAGGTGCTGTAGGTCTTTTTCGGTCTTAAAAATATGCGATACAGAACTAGTTCATTTTTAAACAGTTTTGCAGTGGCCCAAATTTATTCCTCACTTACCCTATGCTTTGTGGGTATCATAATTATTCACAGTGATGACCTCAAGAGCTGCTTATACAATATAATGAGGTAAGACAAATTTAACTCAAACATGGGAAAAAGCTTACTTTTTGGGATTTCCAGGAGTGTTTCCTTAAAATATACCTTTTTCTACCCTCAAAAATGTACTTGAGTATATCATAAATAGTATAATCTGAGACAAATTATGTAATATACCCAAGGTAAGTTTATTTGTATAGCACAATTTGTACCTAAAGTAATTCAAAATCACAAATAATCATCATAAAAGTAATATTAAAAGAGAAGAGTGCAGAATAAAAACCTTTCAGTCATATGCACAGCTAAACAGAACCATGAGGAAGACTGTTTTAAGATGGTTCATGTGGCTCTAACATGTGGGAGATGTACTTTGGTGCTGGTCCATGGAGAGACTTGTTCACAACCAGAGCTGCTTTAAAGTCTATTCTCTGAGCCACAGGAGTCAGTGCAGAGACCTGAGCACGTGACGCATGCGTGAAGTACTTCCTGGTTCTAGTCAGGACCCGAGCAGCAGTGTTCTGGATGTACTGCAGCTTTGGAGAGGCCAGTGAGCAGTTACAGTCTAACCTACTGGAGACAAATGCATGGATAAGTCTCTCCAAGGATTGACCCCTGGGGCACCCCCACAGGTCCATGTGATCACAATTTTTAATACCAACAAAGCACTTTCTGTCTTCTAGATAGGACTTGCAGGTGACACGAACCTCCTCCATAGCAACATTAAAGGATCTAATTATATGCATTGATTTGCTAACTTCGCTAATTATGTTTTGTGGGGTATTGTTTATGTATAGATCATAACTAATACCCCACGGTTGTTATTGATGCTACTCTCCAAAATGCTGCTCAATAAAAAAGTTAACTTGTTGAAAAAGTAATGAAACAAACAAAACAAGATATGTATTTTTGATGAAGAATGAATGTATAAAAGGAACTGCATTTAATATTTTGTTTTTGAATTCTATAAACACGATCTATCGTTGTCCCCAGATACACAACTTGGCCATCATGTCTAATTGTATGTCATATTTTTTTGTGTTTTGGTTCACAAGACGTTCATCCAGTCACAAAGCAGAACGGGGCTCAATCCTTCTCCTTCCTTCTCTTTTGCCTTAACCTTTGAGAGCTATGTCATGAGATCAGCAACAAGGGTTAAGGAGGAGTAAGGAGCAGTGAGGAGGAGGAGCTATCAACATCTGTTCAGTAAAAACTACAACACCCAGAAAACTAAGTACAAAAAAACACACACCATCCTCTTCTACTGCTGAGTCTTGTGAGGATTACTTAAACCTTTCAGTCTATACTGTCACCGTTTTCATCACTACGGTAGCCTTTATAAATAACTCTACTATTAAATAAAAAGCTTTCTGCACTAGAGGCACAAGTGTGGAGCTAGGGGTGGGAAAAATAATTGTTTTTAGATGCTGTTATGACCCAGCTCATCTAAGGTCAGCGAAGTTACACACACACAAAAAAAAACAGGATGGAAAAACAGTAAAGAACACAGATGTAAAAGTTAAACTAAACAAAAGGGATCTAAAATACGTAAACAGAACGTAACTTGCAAGGTTTTAAACAAAAGAACAGCATAAACAAACACAGTGTCTCAAACCAGAGTCACTTCCACATTACCGACGTAACAAAAGAGACACGTTCAAAATGGCAGACTGTCCACACACAGGCCAGCAGCCCCGTACAGGTGTGTTAAATCTCCTGAAGTAGAGGGAGAGAGCTGCAGGTGAGCCACAGGATTGGCCAGGTGGGGAAACAGTCCTCCAATCACCAACAAGCGCTCACACAGCCAGGATTTCATGGGGGGGAAAGGGGGACAGACTCAGCAACACACTAATAAACAGGGAAATAATAACAAAAGCAAAGAACTTAAGGCCTAGGGCTGTAACAGGTGCTTTAAAAATGTCATGATTTCAAACTTAAAACAGTGCTCAATATGCTCTGATCCGGTGCAGCTCGCTTTGTACTGGCAGCAGAGTGAATAACCATAGTGACAACAGAAATGCTTAAAATTAGTTTGTTGAGGATTTATAGACTTAAAAACTGCACAATGTTTCCGTATATGACATCACAGTCTCAGGAAAATTGTGAGTTTGGTGAGGCTCCGAGGCAAAGGACTTCAAAAGGACTACAAAAGATTACTGAAACCAGCGTGAATGAAGCTAAGTACAACTGCAGGTATGTTTTTAAGCGTTAAAAGAAAAAAGAAAAGGTCTATTTTGCATAATGTGTTTTTTAAAATAGTGCAGACTACAAGAGTAATGGAAAAGTACTTGGCTATAAGATACCTAATGGCCCATGTGTTATGTACCTAGGCTCGTTGGATGAAAACAATATTCAAAGTGAGGACTTCTATTTGTTTAATGCGACGCTGTTAGCTAACAAGAACAAACAAGGACGTGGTTGAAGAGTGACCCTTTTGAACTGAACCAATGGACAGATATAATAGAGGAAATTTATGTGATGGAAAAAAAATGACTTATTATTTGAGAATGAAAGCTGGTAAATTTGAGAAGTGATGGACAAAATGGATTATTTACAAAGCCCACTCCAATTATAACCTGCTGCTTTGCTTTCTGCAGAACCCCTCATTGTGTACCTTTGTGTATGTTTGTTAAATTTAAAAAAAAAAGCACAAATAAAAAGTAAAGCAAATACATTAAAAAAATGTGCAGACTATATACGGTCACTTTAAAAGCTATAAATAAAGCCAGGTTAGAATAAATTACACTAGTCTGTTGGATTTGAGCAGTATTGAGCAGACATTGTATTTCTCTATTTTGGAACAACTGAGCTCATCTATAAAATCCAAGCAGCAGGTCCTCACATCGATCTCATCAGAGCAGTGTAATATTTCAGCTTTAGGGAGATTAGCCTGAGGACGTACTGTGTCTTCATTACAGGCCACACTCATCCAAGTTAATGGTTTCATTTAGGATCATGGTTTCATATTGAGTTTGATATTTCATCATTTGCTGCCAGAAT
Organism: Periophthalmus magnuspinnatus; assembly: GCF_009829125.3. Taxonomy (NCBI): domain Eukaryota; kingdom Metazoa; phylum Chordata; class Actinopteri; order Gobiiformes; family Gobiidae; genus Periophthalmus; species Periophthalmus magnuspinnatus. The sequence goes on from NC_047126.1 coordinate 23,589,996, forward strand.
AGTGTATAGGCTACATCCAGTGCCTTGTTAGCATCCATTAGCTGGTGAAGCCTAAACCAAGAAAAGGCCAAAATGAAGGTAAATGATGTCGACATGTCCTTGAATATTTTTCATTATTCTGCTGCATAAAAAACAACATACTTATCTGTTGTTGCTTTAATTCGAGAAGAGGGTAGTACTCAGTTTTATTTACGGTGTTACATTTACTTATTAGTGTTTGAAGTAATTGCACTTCTCTTGAGCAGCTTTCAGGCAACATTCTTTTACTCAAGTAACAGTACTGATCTTGAGTAATATTGTACAGTGTAAGAGTAAAAGTTTTGGTAACTCTTTCCACTGTGACTAAGTCTACAAGTGACAAAAGCTTTATGTTGTGAAGATAAAATTATTGTTTGAACATTTGGTTTCTTCGTCTTCTTCTTTAGACATCATTTTGTTTTTCTCTTGGGTCTTTTGCTTTAAAATGTTTTGCATAATTAGATGTTTTCAAGATTCAAGGTTTATTGTCTTTCCAACATATGAGAGAAACATATGGTTATAGAAATGTGTTCCTCAAGGCCCAGTGATTAAAAAAATATTAGGACAAAAATTAAGAGCAATATTAAACACATATTAAATACTTAAAACATTTAGCATTACAATACACAATGTAAAGTGTAGCAGGGTTGGCAGCTTAAGCAAGAAGTGTCAGTGTGCACAGTGTGTACCTCAGGAAGGTAACAGCTTCAGGAAAGAAGCTGGACGTTAGTCGAGCTGTTATGGCTTTGACGGAGGACAGAGGGACAAATAGGAGGTGTGAAGGATGCAGGGGCTCCTCCGTGATTCTGAAGGCCCAACCCTGCAGCGCTGAACTGTGGCCATACCACACTGTGATGGACCGGAGCAGCACACGCTCCACCCCACATCTATAAAAAGAGATGAGTGCTTGGATGAAATGAGGGTTCATGAGGGTCTCCTCAAAAAGTATAGGCATTGCTGAGCCTTTTTTTTTTACAATGCTGGCTGCATTAACAGACCAGGTTAGGCTGTCAGTGATGTACAGACCCATGCATTTCCAACACGACACCACTTCAACTGTTGTGCCCATGATGTAGATTGTGGCCAGTGGGCAGTTGTTGAACTATCAACTCTTTTGTTTTGAGAGGATTGAGGCAGAGGCAGACTTATTTCTGCACTAGGTCTCCAGCAGCTGAGCCTCCTGTCTGTGTGCTTGCTCATTGTTTTGTTAGATTAAACCCACAACAGCGGTGTCATCTGCAAATTTAACAATCTGACAGGACGGGTGAGAGGCAATCATATGTTAGCAGCGGGGGGCTCAGAACACAGCCCTGGGAAGAAACCTGACCTGAGAGCGGTTTATGAAGAGAAGCAGCCATTAATCTTAACAGTCTGCTCCATTAGTAAGAAAGTCCAGCACCCAGTTGCACAGTGATGGGTGAAGCCGGAGCAGTTTCTCTTTATTTGCCAGGGTCTGTGGTACGATGGTGTTGAATGCCAAGCTAAAGTCCTGGAAGAGGAGCCAGACATACGTGTCCTGCCTCAGGAGGGTGAGATCCTGGTGGACAACAGCCACCACTGGGACTCTCTAAAACCAGACCATCCTGTTTATTGGGGCAGACTTGTCCAATCCAGTGAACTGGTGAGTCTGAATCTTGGATGCTGAATGCAATGTTATTGGTGACTTTAGCATAGCAATAAGGCTAACATGGTAATGCTAACATCAGGTTCTATGAATTTGTTGATGTGATCTGATTAAGATGCTAACGTATACTTGATTAAGAGAATGCTGATGTTAGCATGTTAACATACACTTAAATTGGTTTTTGCATATTCTCTGTGCTTTTCAAATACTTGCAATGTTTCTGGTATGCTAATGTTAGCTTAGTCTTGTTTCTTTGTGTATTGGGTACCTATTGCATTTTTATAACTGTTTTATTTGTGTAACTGTTTTATGTATTTTCTGATTCTCAATGGCCCTGCTTGTTGTTCTCTGGCCAGGTGCCCTCTGTTGGGTCATATGTCGATGGCAAACTAGAGAAACTGGCCTCGAGCGGAAAACGTTCCCCTGTTACCCATCTGCACCTATTGTCACGGTCTGGTAGGACGCTCTGCAGCCTGTTTTTCTCCACTGCTTGAAGCCCACACTTCAAAGTCTCTGGGTCAATTGCACGTATGGACAATTCAACTGAACTGGACAGACACTTGCATGGTGGATTGTGTTTTCTCTCTCATTCAACTGATAAAGTTGAATCCTGGACAACTATTTAATTTTAATTTATTGGTATCATTTTGAGTTCATTTAATAACTCAATATTCTCTTCTCTGGTTGTTATTTACTGGTCCCTGCCCTCCAGCACCAGTCGTTCATAGCCTTCTGCCTCGAGTCTACAATACATCTATTACATCTGTTACACTATTATTACACCATAATATGCCAGACTCTTGTTGCAGCTGTTTCATCCCCAGATTGAAATGAAAAATCCCGGGCTTTTAGGAGACAGCGGACACCTCCATCTCTGAGGTAAATGTGGTGATAGTTTTACTGAAGGTGACATCATCAGCACATTTGACGATGTAGCTGACGGCAGTAGATATATATTCCTACAGACTGATTATTCCGTTATATACAGTGTATCCTTGAATAGCTGCCAGTCTGCTGACTATGATCACAGGGAACTTGAGACGCCTCTGCACTACTCTGAGCTGCCATGATGCTCTTCCAATTGTATATACTTCAAATTATAAAACAAATGCTGCGTCCTGTCACTTACTCATGCTTAAGTAGAAGTTTCCCCAAATACTTTCTTGGACCACTCCTTTGTACTTTTATTTGAGTAATATTATTTTGAATTAATGCTACTCTGAAGTACATTTATTTGGCAATATTTCTACCCTGTGTTGGACAAACTTTGGGACTTCAAAAAAACAAAAAAGGCTGCTCTACTATGAAAAAAGTTAATCTGGACCATGGTTGAAGTAAAATATTCTGCAAAAATCCTAAGTATACTTTAAATTTTTGATTGCGTTATAACCAGAAAGTACATTGGTGGCTCTAAACGACTTAAAGTGGGGCTAAACACCTAAACTAAACCACATTTCAAATAGAGGTGCTAAAATGGGCAGTACCTGGAGGAGTAAGGCGTCAGTGAAGGGTGAGAAGGAGCGGGGTTTAGAGGTATATGGAATAGTGTGACTGATAATTACTAAATATTGTTCCCTTGGCATATTTTGTTTGGCTTTGTACTTTTAAAGAGGGGGTATTTTGCATTTTTTGTAATTTTTTTTAAGCCTTCCACCATATTATAACATTGTGCCCTCATCAAGATGTCATCCATGCATGTTTCAGTAATTTAGCGATCTCTCCTGGGCCCTATTCAAACCCTCTTTATGGTTCGCTGTAAGATTCTGCACAATGCTCAGCCCACAAGTCCACGCCACCCAAACACCAACATGACAATTCTCCATCAATATACAAAAGCATGATACAAAACTCCACACAACAACTTGACAAACCTGATGAGATATGCAGTAGTTTCATTAGCATGCTGATTGTGTTATGAAGAGGGAGTGCCTTAGAGCAGAGAGCAAAGGTGAAAGTGAAAGTTATAAATATGAGGAGAGGAGAGGTTGGACTTTTAGACAAATAATTAATAACTAATGATTTTAAGTGAAACTGCACTACACTTGCTTTTTCCTCCTATCAGTGAGCCTATTTTAAATCTAAATATATAGGTCAGATTTTTTTTCCCAATTTTTTTTCCCAGCGTGAGATATCAGGAGTGTGGCATGAGGCAGTGTTTTTTATCCATGCAGTGTTCAAACAGACTAGCAAACCAAAGAGAGAAAACCAGTCAGTTACAACCTGCAGCACAGTCTCACATGGGCAAGAAACCCACATTTTAATATATTTGTTTACATGTTTTATCAATAGGCTTGAATACTGAATACAGAGCAAAAACCCTTATCTTAAAAGACTGGAAAGCACCAGCAGAGCCGACTGTTTGTTTGAAAAGTGGCTTAATTAACTGATTTCTGCTATACACACAAGACAGGAGACAGATGGGAATAAAATTGGGAACTCTTATTGATCCAGTTGACCTCAATAAACCATGGGCAAAGATCAAACCTTTGGACAGATATGGACCAAGGACACTTTTCATGGACGCCAAGGTCGTTTTCACACTGCCACTAGCTAAGTCGACATAAAAGAGTATTTGCTTTAAGAGAGGTGTGAACCTGTGTGAACTCAGCAGTTGTATTCTGATTTACAGTAAATGGCTGCTTCGAAAGCACTTGGAAGGGTAATTTTTATTTTTAGTTTTTATAAATTGATAATGAATAGCAAGGTGTACTGGTGACCAGGATGTGTGTGTGTGAGTAAGTGCCAGTGGAAGTTTTATTACAGATAAAATGATTTCTGTTTTATTGACATCATTTAAAAAAACAACAAAAACAGGCCTGTACTCGCTCTGAGATCATCTGTTCAGAGTGTTGTGTTCACACTGGCCCAAACACACCACACTCAGCTCAATGCTCTTTTCCATTGACCTATCCAGTGCCAGTAGAAAACATCCTGGTTTTGTCCAAAACATCCTTCAGGGATTTAAAATCAAACTCGAGTAGCCTCACTGTTGTTTCCCTGTGTGCAGGTAGCTAGTGTTTTTGTTCTGTCTGCAAAGTTCAACCAGACAACTTATATAATGTATGTCACCTAACAATATGAGAAGGAAATCATGGAATGTAGTTAATAAGTAAATCAATAATAATTGGTTTTAAAGTGTTTAGCTTTATAAAACCTTAAAGGGGCCATATTATGTAAAATCAGCTTTTATGAGCTTAAACATAACAGCATACCCTTATCATTAATATTTATGTATCTATTTTGATTGATTTATGCATGTTTGAGTAACTCTGTATTCTGCATTTGAGCCTTTAGTGCTCCAAAAATGTTTGTTTTCACCTATTGAGGCTGAGTCTGAGTCTGAGTCTGCCCTTTGCTCACTCCTCATTCAGAGCACTTTCACAACACAATCAACATGCATCCCGTTAATGAAACTACTGTGTACAGTTTTGTATCATGCTTTTGTGGAGAAATGTCATGTGGCCTCTGGGCTGAGCATTTGACAGAATCTTGCAGCTAACCATAAAGTAGGTTCAAACAGGGCCTGGGAGAGACCCCAAAATGCTCAAACATGCATGGATGATATCTAAAACCTCTTCAGGCATGTTTTTTTTAATCACCACTGTGTACCTCACATGAGTAATTCTACTTTAGCACCAACTGACTACTCCACCAACCTCTGCAGAGAAATGACAGTACCATTGTTTTTGCCTGGAGCCTTCACATCTTTGCTGTTTCCGCAATGAGCATTTTGTGAAAGTTTTTCTCCAAAACATCTGTCAGAGATATGGAATGAGACTCGAGTGGGTCACGAGTGTGTTGTTCTTTTTTATATTCTGGTTAAATCCTCACGGTTTTGTTACTTTATTTGTCCTTCTTGTGTTGCCCATAAGGGATGTCATAAGCCTTGCTTCAGGGTAGACATGTAAAATGGAGAGTGCTCTTGTGTTTGTAATGAAAGATACAAGGAGGATAGCAGGAAAAGTCACTATTGAGTAAAAATCCCAATTTGTATGGTTATAATGAGCATATCCCAAAGTCTGAAAATATTTATACATGAAGTTCTTTTGTGAAAAACCCCACTGCTATCCCTGTAGTTCAGACCTTTACAAACATATTCTGAGATGCATGTAATAATTGCATTAGTTTAGGAGTTCATATTTCAGTCTTCTCTCATATGTTAATGTTCCTTGATGTGTCAATAAAACTTGTGCTTTGAATGCACTGTACCTGATTTTTAGTGTCTTTTTAGTGTTTTTCCTCACTAACCTTACGCATTCTGAGCATCCTAATTATTCCCTGCGATGAGTTGTAAACCTTCAGGGGTCAAAGTGCAGTTTTGTCGTGATGGTAATGGTAACAACTAGCTTGCCGACGTGCACTTCCTGACTATCTAACAGCTTTATAATTTGATGCAGACAACACGCACTGGTTTTGGTCAAATACAAGGAAAAAAAAAAGCAAAAACGAGTACAGGGCCTTAAAATAGCATATCAAAACAGTATCATAATGCACAACTTCGATCTTACATTTATTTCATTCTATTGAATTGCATTTTATTGATTTTTAAAAATCCATATTTATCTTGTATATTTGTAGCGCTTTATTGCACTGCTACTTTTTATTTTACTGCTGCACAGACGGCCTTTATTTGTGGGACAAATTCTTCAAAACATGATTCAATAAGAAATCCTTAGAAAGCACAAGCCAGTTGTTTGTAAGGTCTTGGAGACAAGTGCTTCTCCCACAGTGTATGCTTTATAAGATATTTGAACATAAAGGAGGCACAGATGGAGGTGGGTTCTATATCATTTTAAAAGCACTTGAGCAGAGTACAGAGATGAATGGAACAGATCTGAATTGTTGTAAGAGGACCATTCTTCATCATGAAAAAGCAGACATGGTTTTCTAACGGCAGCTGTTTGTGCAGTGCAGCTCAGGATGGACTTTTTCGAGTTATTCCTTATTGAAAGCTGCAGAAAGTTGTTTGGAAAATGGGAACAACATACTCTTAGTCATGTAGTGCTAATTTAAAAGTTTAAAATTGATAATGAATCTAAGTTGCAACAATACATTCAAAGCAGACATGCTTTTCACATGTATACAGTAGATCTGGGGCTGCAAGATTATTCACAATCAAATCAAAACTGCAATTTCAATGGACGTAATTAACACATTGCAAAGGCTGCAGTTTTTTTAAGTACTGTAATTTCCTCCACAAATGACAAAATAGATTGTCTTATCATCAACAAAAACTGCCAAACCCTGCAGTTTAACTTTGTGCAAATGTTCTGAAATAACCTTGTCAAAGGCAGATCTCAGAAGCTAAGCAGGACAGGGCCTGTCAGGGCCACAGAGAATACCAGGTGCCACAGTGGGGAAAACTGTCGTTGTGTCCTTATGTTCCCTAGTATAAAAGTGCTAGTATGAAAGTGCTGTGTGCATGAGTGTTGCTGGTGGTCTGAGGGGCAGATGGAACAAAATGGCAGTCGTGGGTTTGCCCTGGGACAATTGTGACAACAATAGAGTGTGGAGTGTAAGAGAAAGAATAATGCACAAAATTCTAAAGGAACTTTGAGTGTCTGGAAAAGCTCCTACTACTACTACTACTACTCCTACTCCTACTCCTACTAATTTGTCAGTTCGATTTAAGTTTATTTTTTCTAAATTTTCCTGGTAACTTCGAATGGAATTCTAATATTAAACAAATAAACTATGACTTCTGTTGAAGTGACTGCGCCTGCCCCAGCAGCATCTATGTACATCTGGTGCATTGTTTCAGCCTTGCCTCATCTTTGCCTACGGCTCTGTTTTGTTTCACTTTTGGCTTCGGTTCATTTTGATTTGATTAAGTTAATTTACATTTTAGTTTGATGCTTGGTTTGATCCCCTCCTCTTGTGGCTGGCTCTCATTCACAGAGCTCTGGTGCCTGTCTCTGAGCGCCACTCGGTGTGAATATTAGTTATATCTGTCTGTTTCACTGCTTGATTTCCTTTCTTTATTGTCAAGTTTTTAAACTTTAAAATGCAATACAAAAAAGTCCCAGACTCACTAGTACAATCAATTCACATCAAGTTACATCAAGTTGCATCACATACAGGAAACAAGAGAATGTCAGCAAAAGTACACAAGAAACTTCAGGTTCAACACATCTCTAATAAAGATCCCAAACAGTGACGAGTCGGGGGTGGATTAGGCATGTAAGATATTACTTGTTAAGCCCAATAAGACTTCTGCCATCCTTTTATTGTAAGTCCTTGTCCACAATAATATGTTCTTCCTGGCAGCAAAAGTGAGTATGCAGTACAGCCTGTTTTTGTTGCTTGAAATGATGAGTTTGCCCCTATCAAAATAAACTCTCAATATCTTATGGATTTCACATAGTATAACAGACGAGTACAGGACCAAACATGATGTGTCACAGTTCTACATTTAATTTCAGGCACATGGGAGTCCGATTGTGGTTCATTTAGAGCAGTAACTGTTTGATTTTCTAAGTTTCTACTGGTTCGCAACTGCTGTGATTTTGGGCCTTGCAAAAAAGAAAAAAAAATCGAATTGTACAAAATTTGTGGAGGACTCAGACGAGATCTTCTGTACGGATTTTAGCTAGCGTGATTATTACAAAACCACAGCCCTATAACAACAGGACAAACCGGGTGTGGTTAGCATAGCATCCTAGTGTCTGGTAGTTTCATGCATCAGTGGCAGCCCTGTGTGAGCCCTCTGTGATTAGAGTGGCCTGGAGTACTTCATTTGTGTAATCAGGGTTTAATTGGCATTGAGGAAAACACATTCATCAGACCACAATGACTCTCCAGGTTTCACACACCCAATTAGTCTACTGGAGTCAACCAATCATTAACCAGAGTGCGTGGGCGGCAATCAGGGGTTACACTTACACAGGAGGAGGCCACGGTCACTGCCCTGGACAGTAATCAGACAGAGAGGTGTGAGAAAAGAGACTGGACTGAAATCACCAAGGGCTCACACAGGGCTAGCACTAAATCATGAAACCACCAGACACTAGGATGCAACGCTAACCACGTCCAATTTGTCCCATAGCTCTTGCAGTTGTTATAAGGTAATGTTTTGTAATAATCACGCTTTATTTATTTTTTTGTAAAGCCCAAAATCACATCAGCAGAATCAACCGATAAAGTTAGAAAATCAAACCATTACAACTTTAAATTAACCACAGGATGCACATTTCGCCAAATCGCAGGCATAAGTGTAATGCATAAATATGTATACAGCAGGTTATACAATGATGAAACTAAGAGGGAGGTTAGAGCGTGTCCCCCAAGAAAATTGTAAGTAAACTGCATAAAATCCCTGCATTTGGATGCTTTTTGGTGCTATTTTGCTAATGTTTATGCACTAAGTTTCTTTATGGTTACTATTTTCTACTTTTTCTGTACATACAGAAGACATCAAGTATATGATGCAAGATATAAGGAATTATGTAACAAAGAAAAAAAGTTAAATGACTCAATGACCCTGGTCCTTCTCTCATGATGAAGTCTCCTGAAATGGTTTTCACTTTACAGGTGTGAATTATCAAGGAGTTATATATTGTGTTGTTTTTTTTTTTTTAACTAGTGTTCATAGTAGTGAAGTTTTGATGCCTCCATTAAGAATCTACAGTGTAATAAAAAGTAACCATATATATACATATAGCACATACAGTATCAAAGGCATATTCTTTTTTTAAACAACTTAAATAATAATCATTATTATATTTATTTAATTAATAATAATAATAATTATTATTATTATTATTATTATTATTATTATTATTATTATCCTGTATTTTATAGTTTAGTTTGAAATAAATATGATTAGATGAGCCTTTGTTGCCCCTCGTGTCAATGTACTTATGGCTCTTTTAGCAGCCAGAATACTGATTTTTTTTTTTTTTTTTTTTTTCAAAATGATTTGCTAGGGTCCCTAGAGGACGTTACAATGCTGTATCATCAAAGTACCGCTAACAGCAACCTGTTGCATGTGGCTTTCAAGTGATCAAAGACATAACTACATAGCACATTTTGTGAACGCTGTTCATGATAAAAGGACTGGAGGAGGATGCTACAGTGAGTCTGCAGGAGCACTAGCTCCATGTTAAAGCTCTACTTAGTTTTAATGTGCACGCAAACTAGGCAAAAACCCCAACACTGGGGAAAGGTGGAATAAGTGTGGATAGTGTCACTACAGAAGCAGCTGTCAGTCACCTCTGCTCTGAGCTGCAGTACAGAATACACAGCAGTTATGAAGCGTTTGAGTGCAGCAGTGCAGTGCAGAACCTTTCATTGATTTCCATAAATGAATAGCAAGCTTGTGAATCCAATCCCTAACAAATGATAAGTTTAATTTGTGGATCCTAAGTTTGAATATGCCTTACAAAAACTCCCATAGAGTTATATAGGCCCCTGCCCTCCGTCTGAAATGACATAATTGTATAATGTGACCGGAAACTCTATAATAGATTGCAGCTCACTCAGTTGATGCTTTCTGTTGAAAAAATGTTGAGTTAGAGAAGCACTGGGAGGAGCACAGTGCACTATTTAATTAGAGCTCTGCAGTCATTTGGGAGGGCAGCCTTAATCTCACAGTTGGTTTCACCCGTGGTTTTGCTTTAATATTTTCTTATAAAGACAGAGATAACTGCAATTTCATGAGACAGGCCTTAAGAAGTGGTTGTGCTTACAGATGATTATAGAAGTGTTTTAACTCTTGCCTGTACTTTACACTGTACTATGATGACGGGGGTTGTACTTGTCCTCTATGGCTGGATTGTGAATGAAATATTCTTATTATGTGTGTGTTTTACATTAACATTTGTCAGTTTTGTGAGACTGAAACATACTGCTATTCAGATGTTCCTGATCACATTGTGAACTGTTATGAATGAATATATATATATATATATATATATATATATATATATATATATATATATATATATATATATATATATATATATATATATATATATATATATATATATATATATATATATATATATATATATATATATATATATATATATATATCCATCCATCCATCCATCCATTTTCTTCCGCTTATCCGGGGCCGGGTCGTCCTCCAGCTCCTCCGGTGGGACCCCAAGGCGTTCCCAGGCCAGCAGAGAGACATAGTCCCTCCAGCGTGTCCTGGGTCTTCCCCGGCGCCTCCTTCCAGTGGGACATGCCCAGAACACCTCATCCTGGACATACATATATATATATATATATATATATATATACACACACACACACACATACACACACATTTGCAAAGTTTAACACTAAAGAGGAAAAAGAATGAACACTGAAGTTAGTGGTGTGACGTTCATGAACGAGTCGGCTCTTTTGAACAGTTCCTTAATGTGAATGGTTGGATCCGGATCTCATTTTTTAAGAACTGAATCTTTCTTTCTAATTTTTGTGTATTTTTATGTTGAACCCACACAAGATTCAGCACAGAAGCGGAGCCTGAGATATGAGTGAGAACTTTGTGCAAAAAAACAAAACAAAAACGTATTTGGCATCATATTGACAGTTACATTTTTTAATTACCCTATTATTATTTTGGTTAACATTGCATTTAGATCCTGCATAACTCTAAAGGGTAAACACTCTCAGTTTGAACCATTTTAAACACATCTGAGCCTTGGTCATTTCTCTCAGTGATTATTTTATAGATAAAATGAGCTCCTGCATTGGCTTCTGTCATATAAATAAATAGTCAAAGAGCCAGTCTTTTGAACGGCTCCTTGAAATGAACAGATTCTAAAGATTTGGATCCAATAAAAGAGCCGAAAGTCCTACCACTAACTGAAGCCCACGCTTGACCAGCCACTCCCCATCGGCTGGCAAAACTTTTTACTTGAGATAAGTGAGTTTGGTGCTTCAGTTGTTGATTCTTCAGAAATCCAAGCTAGTCACATGTTATTTTTCTCACCTTTTTTGTCATAAACCACGTGATCGGTTAATCCACCTGTCAATCACGGCCATTGGAAATCAGGGGGACAGGATATGGTTCCAGACCTACACGTTTTTTTTTGTTTTTTGTTTTGTCAAAGCTCATGGTTTTGTCTGGCCTGGCAACTGAAATCCTGCATTGATTTTAACTTTCCCCATAAACTTTAATGGGCCCCAGAGACTTATTTTAAACCAAGCACAGACCCAATAGATGTTTTTACATTGCAATAACTTTTTTACTTAGTTTTATAATAAATAAATACATATATAACATAATCACTTACATGTGTGCTTCAAAGCTGCCCTCTTTTGGCAACTATAGTGGAGCTTTATATTACTTTTGCTATATGTGCCAAGTATTATTTTAATGAGTGATTTTACATTATGCTTACACTGTGTCATTATACCGTGTTGCTCCTTGAAACTCAGCGAAACACTTGCTAATGAATCAAAACAAGCAAATGCATCCAAATGTATTCTCGCTCTTATAAAATACAGCTCATTTGGACCAATCACGTCAGAGCTCTCTCTTCTTCACTGACTCTATGTAAACAGTACAGTCCTGAGGAGGTTGTCCCACACACCATTAAGTGCCGTGTAGAGGGATTTAACAAGGAAGCCTGAGGGAGATAAACTGCAGAGCCGCATGCACAGACTATCTGAACCAGAGGGATTTTTCACTGCTCAAACTCAAGCACTTTCAGACGTCAAAGACAAGTCTAACTAATGCACTGCGATAAGAAAGTTTAGGCAAAGTTTCAAGTTTGAGTGTAGGATATATAGTGTCCTCCCCATAGAGATGTGAACACAACAGTTTTAGAATTTATTGCAGAAAACAGTTCTATTACTACTTTAACTGATTGTTGTAAAAATATTTAGTATCGATCGACTTTCTCATTCCCAGGAGAAAGTCTACATAAGATCTTTGCTACTTTAATTATTTAGAATCTAACTGCGATTTATTTTTGTCTCTGTCTTATGAGATACTGTGTTCAAGTCATTTCCTTTGCGGATTAGTAAAGTTTGTTCAAGTCCAAGTCAAGCATAATTAACATTAAAGAAGGCATTATGGGTTTTTTTTTTTCAAATCCTACGATCCTTGTCTTGGTAGTGGGTTTCTCCAAAGTCGCTCCCTTCCAGTCCAAGGCGAGTGTCCTGCCTTTGCCCAAATTTCAGAGGTTCAGAGTAAATGAGCAGCAGCAGAACAAAAAGAGAATCAACTACATTTATTGATAACAAAAATATTAAAATAAAAACATGCATCCAAACAGGTCACAGGCATTTTATCTGAGACACATTTTACAATTTCAGTATAATGAGAATAATTATCAGCTAAAGTGCCACCACAAGGACTACAGTAACTACCCCAGTAATTACAACTGTGCAGTGGTTCGTCGTTTATCGCAGGAGTTTCGTTCTAAAAATAACCCTCAAGGCGAAATCCACGAAGTAGCTTCATTTTTTTTACAATTATTAATATGTGTTAAGGCTGTAAAACCCCTCACCACATATTTTATACAATATTCTCAGACAGACATTAACATTTTCTCACATTTCTCTCTTGTTTATTTAATTAACAGTGACTCAGGCGTATTTCACAGTTCCTCTGACCGCGCCTCTTCATCCTGGTGCCGCGCCGCTGTCGTGTTGATCGAACATTTATGTAAATTTGTTTGAACACATTCTGTACTGTACAGGAGACACGGCACGGAGGAGGCTGATGGACAATGGTCTACAGTCCCTTAGCCAGAAGTGCACGTTCATACGCTGTAAAAAAGCATGTAAAATTGCACAAAAAAATCAATGAAACAGCAAGACCGCGAAAGGTGAACCACGATATAGTGAGGGACAACTGTAACTACCACCGCAAATACCTAGTAAGTCCCTGTTACAAACCGTTTCCTAGTAACGCAAGATAGTGTATAATAAGTAGCTTTTTTAATGTTGGGACAAGTGGAGGGTGTAAAAACAAACTTAAAGTTACACTACAAATAAAAATCAACAAAAGGAGGCTCTATAAGTACAAAATTCTAGGTATGCAAGACACAAAAAGATCAAGTTTCTCCATTATAGGTTTAAGTCCAAAGTTCACAAAACACTCAATTTTCAAAGCCAGTAAGGTGGCACGCCGATCAGCAAACAAAATCAGTCAGCAAGGGGTGACAGGGGGTGGGTCCTTTTAAACTGCAGCGGCCACAGGTGGAGGGCAACGATTGGCCGGGCCTTTGATTGTCCCTCCGATCACACAAAGAGCGGGGCTGTCAATCAACTGCCAGCTGCGGGGCTCACCAGGAGGGGCCGAGAGGGAAAGAGAGAGAGGGAAAGAGAGAGACACACGGCAGGAGGAGCTGGAGACTGGGTGCTGTAACAGTCCCAGACACTATTTTAAAGTGCTACCAAAAAATGTATAGTTTTTATATGATGTGACACCCCCCAATGACCCCCTCACTCTACATTATGACCCCTTCCACCATAGTGACGTCCCTCAGCACATTTTCATTTTTTTAAGACCAAATACATGATGCCAAATTTGTCTGATAAACCCAGTGAAGGATACACATACACTCATCTAAAGGATTATTAGGAACACCTGTTCAATTTCTCCTTATCTAATCAACCAATCACATGGCAGTTGCTTCAATGCATTTAGGGGTGTGGTCCTGGTCAAGACAATCTCCTGAACTCCAAACTGAATGTCAGAATGGGAAAGAAAGGCAATTTAAGCAATTTTGAGCGTGGCATGGTTGTTGGTGCCAGACGGGCCGGTCTGAGTATTTCACAATCTGCTCAGTTACTGGGATTTTCACGCACAACCATTTCTAGGGTTTACAAAGAATGGTGTGAAAAGGGAAAAACATCCAGTATGCGGCAGTCCTGTGGGCGAAAATACCTTGTTGATGCTAGAGGTCAGAGGAGAATGAGCCGAGTGATTCAAGCTGATAGAAGAGCAACGTTGACTGAAATAACCACTCGTTACAACCGAGGAATGCAGCAAAGCATTTGTGAAGCCACAACACGCACAACCTTGAGGCGGATGGGCTACAACAGCAGAAGACCCCACCGGGTACCACTCATCTCCACTACAAATAGGAAAAAGAGGCTACAATTTGCACGAGCTCACCAAAATTAGACAGTTGAAGACTGGAAAAATGTTGCCTGGTCTGATGAGTCTCGATTTCTGTTGAGACATTCAAATGGTAGAGTCAGAATTTGGCGTAAACAGTAATGAGAACATGGATCCATCATGCCTTGTTACCACTGTGCAGGCTGGTGGTGGTGGTGTAATGGTGTGGGGGATGTTTTCTTGGCACACTTTAGGTCCCTTAGTGTCAATTGGGCATCGTTTAAATGCCACGGGCTACCTGAACATTGTTTCTGACCATGTCCATCCCTTCATGACCACCATGTACCCATCCTCTGATGCTACTTCCAGCAGGATAATGCACCATGTCATAAAGCTCCAATCATTTCAAATTGTTTTTTTGAACATGACAATGAGTTCACTTTACTACAATGGCCCTCAGTCACCAGATCTCAACCCGATAGAGCATCTTTGGGATGTGGTGGAACGGGAGCTTCGTGCCCTGGATGTGCATCCCACAAATCTCCATCAACTGCAAGATGCTCCTATCAATATGGACCAACATTTCTAAAGAATGAATCAGCACCTTGTTGAATCAATGCCACGTAGAATTAAGGCAGTTCTGAAGGTGAAAGGGGGTCAAACACCATATTAGTATGGTGTTCCTAATAATCCTTCAGGTGAGTGTATGTATCCTTGGTAAAATTCTAAACTGCTAACCAAACAGGACATAAACCAATCACACTGTTCCTTATACCTCCAGCCCTGCCCCACCTTACCCCCTCACTCTTTTCTTTTACTCCAGGCACTTCCCGGTTTATCAGCTCCAGTTGAAATGTGGTTGTCGGTGGAGTTAAGCTGTTTAGTCCCACTTTAAATACCTTACTATAAAATCTGACAACCCTAGTACACACTGCTCCATCTTCCACCAGACATCCCATTCACATCCACACTATTTCACTCCCATTTAAATCTCTCCATTCTTAACTCTAAACCAGCTCGATTGTAAACAGAATGAATAAATGTTCTCAGGCGTCGGGGTATTTATAAGCCACTGGTCCATGAATGAACATAACATCTGCTTGTGCCAGATGCGGGCCCGCCTGCACACAGTCAAATGAACACGCAGAGACACAATAGTTAATACCAGTCGGCAATTACCACGTGGGAGGGGGTATTAAAGAGGCCAGTGCGTGCGGGAGAGCCTGGACATGTATTGATTGGGTGCAAGGCGTGTTGCCGGGTTAATGGTGGGTGTAATTTGAGTTTGATGATAGCTTTGTGCACGTGTGTTTGCTAGTATGTGTGCATTATTGAATTTTGCAGATGAATAGCCTAATTGTTCTCAGGAGAAAAATGGTAACAGGCTGGGAGATGATGGGAAGTGTCAGAGGTGCAGGTTGTAGGGTGAAAACGCTGAGTGAAATCAGATGCAAGATGAAGATAAGAAATATGCGAAAACGTGCCTGGAAGCAGCTTGGTAAAAGTTCACTGGGAAAAAAAACAAAAAACAGTCAAAAAATCTAGGGGAAATGAACTATAAAACAAACTACTGCAAAACAAGGAAAGTTTATTTGTTTTTTCCATTACATTAGGGACCAGTGATCTCCAGTGATCCCATGTGTTTGTATTAAATGTGGAAACCAAGAATTTTACATTGGTATTTAAAGGCTGTCTGTCACACCGGTAAACTGGACTCAAATGCAACACCAAGTGAACCGTCAAATGTCTCAAACTACAACAAAAAGTGTCCTTTAAGCAGGTAATTCAGAATATGCTAAATCAGGGACTAAACAACTGAGGAATAACGTCTTATTTAATGTCAACGAAAAGCTCTTCCACACTGGGGATTCAAATGGGGAAACAGGCTGGACCAATAAACTCAGGGACAGGTAACTCCAACAGATATAAATGCAGGCACAGAATTGCAGAAATGCAAACAACAGAGTATATCAGAGGAGCCTGAAAGTTGCTCTTGTCTAGTCAACAATCTAGCAAGAACTAACTGAACAGAAGCAGTATATATAGGCTACCCTGAGCTGATTAGCACAATGAGAGGCAGCTGCTGGGAAACCAGGGAGGTAACAAAAGAAGGGCCGGAACAAGCGGAAAACGGAGCCGGACTGAGGAAAGAAAACAAGCAAACAGGTAGAACTATGACACTGTCATTATCTTGGCTCAACCCAGTCTAAACAAATTAAAATATTAAATGTATGTTGCATATGTGGAGCAAAAAAAAAAAAAAAGAAGTATGATTATTTATGCACGAGAATCGATGCTTTACGATACCTTGGTCAGTATTGATACACCGGTGTTTGATATTGATCTGCCCAACACTAGTGTACATTTAAAAAAATAAATCAGATCACTAGTATCATGAGCACCCACACTGAAAAATAATATCTTGTTCTATATATGGCCATTATTGTAACATCTAAAACACGCCAAAGCAAAGGTACTCCAGAGACTGTTCACAAACCAGTAACAATACAAAAACACATAATATGTGTCCTTTAAAGTCACTGTAACCAAGAAGTAGAGGGGTCCATAAGAAGCCTCATTATCGTGCTCCCTGGGGGATGAAAAAGAGGAAGTGGCTCTCGAGACAAATCATGTTCTCTTATGCAGTTGCGTCTTCTCCACAGACTCTATGGTCTCTGATGGTAAGTATTGTACATTATCTACAGATAATCAAAGTCTGGGTTTCTGCACGCCATGCATATTTGCTTTTAAGTTGTCCTTGGAAAGATGTTTGAAGTATGTTATATTTAGGTTAGGCTCCCCCTTTCTGAGACCGAGTCAGAGGCAGAGCGGTGATCACTGCCCGAGGCTGCGAACACTGCACTGCCTCTCTGGCTCAGCGGGGCTGTGGAATACCCTCACCCGCTACTGTCTACGCCTCGCAGCAGAGAACAGGGGTTTGATGATACTTCGAACATCATAATTCAAAGGATTTGTGTGGATATTTCTCTTTTTACAACATTCACAGGTTTGACACTATCACACTGCAGGAGGCTATAGTAGGAAAGAGTTCACAGGGATCAGGTTCAAGCTTGCAGTGTGCTCACATCAATCATCAGCATCAGCACTGCACATTTCAGCGGGGTGCACCACTTCGTACCCTTGAGTGGACTGGCTAGCAAGAGCAGTGTTTCCATGGTCAGTGTATCTTCAAACAACGGAGCTTAAGACTTCCATGATGAGCTTGACTCTAAATCAGGACTAAAATCTTCGTTTGTCGTGAATGTGGTAAAAAAATGAACTATCCACACAAATCCCACTAATGACAATGTGCAAAGTGTCCACATATGTTACTTTGACAGCTAGCTCCTGCTCCAGTAAGACGGTTCAGTCAGAGCAAGAACCACCAAACCTCGCTTTCTACCCTTCTCATTCTGTCAGAGCTTTTACACACGCAGGAGAACGAAGTGGCCCAACGTGTGATAAAATGCACCTGCTGTTTTCGCTCGCTCTTTTTCTTTCTCTATGGGGCTTTCACTCCCTCCCTTTCTCTCTAGAGGGTTTTCACTCCCTCTCTCCGTAGAACCCGTGGCTTCATATCACACTAACTGATGCTCACTGTTAGGGTCACCTTCCCCCCTCCCTGCCCCCTCTGCTCCTCCTGCTCCACAAGCTCCTGGTGAGGAAAGCTGAATATTCACTACAAGAATGTTGCCTGTTTGGGTGTTGAAAGCTCCCACCCTCTCCTTCACGTGGAGCTGTAATGCATGACTGTGGAGATGCAGGGGGACGTGTTGACTCCTGCTTGCACCCAGTTTAAATCAAGTGTTAGGTGTTGCTTATGTATGTCTGGTCTATATAGCTGTTCTCAGTAACCCACAGTCTGAGGATGGTAGTGGTAGGAAGGGTACCCAGCTTAAAAATAAAATAAAAAAAACATTACATTGTAGGACTGGTGTGCTACAAAACAATATCCCCTATCAAAAAATGTAATTAAATGTTGACTCTTTTTAAACATAGTGTCATGTTTTCCATCTTAACATTGCATTATGACATACTATGGAAGATTATAGCCAAAGGAACAATATTTCCATATGAAGAAGAACAAGAGAGGCTTGACAGACTAAATAAGAGTCAGGTTTGTGGAGATGCAAGCCTGATCACAGTAAGGATGCATGTTTTTTGGGGTTTTTTTTTAATGTAAAAAGTTAGATACTATGGCTTTAAAATGTCCAAAATAAAACATAATTAATCGTCATAGGTTAACTACACTGTCTGGCCAACAAAAAGTCACCACCTGGATTTAACTAAGCAGATAGATTGGGGTTGCTGCAGTTGGTCCGGTCTAGGTTCAGCAACAGTCTGAGAATGAGGCCAGCTGACACCTGAATATACTGAATGACCAGATTATTCCATCACTGGATTTTTTCTTCCCTGGTGGCACGGGCACATTCCAAGATGACAATGCCAGGATTCATCAGGCTCAAATTGTGAAAGAGTGGTTCAGGAGCATGAGACATCATTTTCACACATGGATTGTCCACCGCAGAGTCCAGACCTTAACCCCATTGAGAATCTTTGGGATGTGCTGGAGAAGGCTTTGTATCAGACTCGACCATCATCAATGCAAGATCTGGGTGAAAAATTAAAGCAACACTGGATGGAAATAAATCTTGTGACATTGTAGAAGCTTATCAAAAGGCGGTCCAAAGAAATATTACAGTGTGTCACCTTTTTTTTTTTTTTGGCCAGGCAGTGTATATAGCAGACAAAACCACACCATGTCTTCTTTATATTAACATTCTAGATAGCCCAGTTTTTAATCTAAATCATTTACCTTGGATCAACATAAATTAATTACATGGCAAAATAGGTGACATATTTTTAAATAGGGTCAACAGATTTTCGAGAGCTGGCACCAGTACAACTTTTGTGTCAGGCTTTTGATAGTATTTGAACTCAACCCTCCCAACTATTGCTTTTACCTCGGTGGTTTGTCTTGATCCGTTCCCTAGATTTAATTTAATCTCTTTGTTTTTTCTCTTTCTCTCCTTCCTCTGCACCCAATCCTAATCTCAACCCTGCCTTTGTTGATGACCCTTTTTTAGTGTGTTAAAATAAAACACAGACAAAAAATTAATAAATAAAAAAACAAGTACTACAAGCTCAGTAAGTAATGAGGCAGAACAGACAAGAGACATTTGACCAAAAACTGTTCTCTGACAGAAGAAAGACTCAACATTTCTCTTTGAATGTTTCTGTGATGACTAATTTATGAATCAAAACCACAAGATGGATACTACAGATCCTGGAATTTGGTGAGTAGCAAGTAATTTATGAAAAAAGTAAATTAGGAGGATGCGAGGAGAGGGAGAGAACATCTCCTGTTTACTTATTCATATATTCATAGTGTTGAGTGGATGTAGTCCTTCATTGAAATCAGCTGATTTGCACATCTGCACATTACATGGCTACAGCATGTACTTGACAAAAATCTGAAAGTGCATTTGTATTTTGTTTTGTGCCTCGCTTTTCAATGGACAGCCATGGGGTTTCTGCTGCCAAGCTGGCCAAGCATTCTTTTGGGAATCATTGTTATAATTTGAACATTTTAAAAACACAATATTGATCTAAAACAACTTAATAAAAGAAACAAGTCCACCACCTTTCACGTTAGAAAACTGTGGCTCCCAATGGGAGCTGGAAACGTCATCGCAACAAAAAGTTGCGCACAGTTAAGGCTAGTGAGTTGCAAATTTTATTTTTCAATTTGTTCCAGAATGGCTACACGATGCAAACATGCTTAAATCACACTAAATACGATTTCAAGAGGGTAAATGAGAAGGAAAAACAACCAGAGCTGAACTGGCAGAAGAAATCGGCCTTTGACATTTTCATCTAGACCGGCCCCCCTAAAGTAAGTTCAAAAGTTCCCCTTACAGGACCCAGAGAGTGCTTGTTGTGTACACCCCTGGATACTGCAGAGCAGAGCCACAGTCTGAGCACAGCAGTGACAGCAATAAGCTGAAGTGGCCCCTAAACACCACAGGCTTAGTGCCGCATGAAAATGAATGTATTTTTTTCAATGAGCTAAAAATAACCAGAACAATACGAATATGAGGTCAATTGATGTAACATAATAACGCCGCTTATTGTAACAGTGTATATTCTTCTATGTTTGAGCAATAAAAATACCTGCAATCAAATAAATGAACATTCACAAAAAAAAAACTAAATATTACACGAAATTGACTCTGCTGTTACCTCATCAAAAACATACGTGGAGTTTGATATTATTACTCTTGTCTACATCTCCAAGGCTGTGTTTTCTGTTTGAGAGAGGAACTCAGCCTAAATATACAGGATTTGTGTGTTAAACATGTGTGAATGAAACAAAGCACAACTCCAGATATGTTTTTGATGAGGAAA